>NC_045633.1:38014825-38317855 GCF_009829155.1 Mustela erminea
CTTTTTTGCTCCTCATCGGCTGGTGTTCTAGAGCCTTGGGTGGGGGAGCAGACGCCCAAGTGTCCTCTCTCTCCGCTTCCTCTCTCAGAGGTCAGCTTGGCACCGCTGCTGCCAGTGAAGGGCGTGTGGCCCCCACAGCCTGGCAGCTGGGGGATGGCTCTAGCTTCCTTGTCAGGGCCCTGGAAACCCACATCTGTCCTTCTGCTTCCCCACAAGAGGGGAGCTCATGTTCATGGTGCCCAGTTTTGTTAAGAGTATACTAAGTTCTTGGTTGCCCCTCTGGGATGCTTCTTTTGAAAGCTTCATCTCCAGCAAAGAAAGTTCAATGCCCCCGAGTTCCGGAGGAGGAGGGCCAGCCATGCAGCGCTGCCCCCCGCCTCCCCGACCAGCTCCCTACTTCCCCAACCACGTGCTCTCCAGGGGGCACCACGCCGTGAACTGAACATGGGCCTTGAAGTCCATAGATTTTCCCAGACTTCCTATGGCTACATAACAAAGCCAAGCCACACCCTTCAGGGTTGCTGCGCCTCAGTTTACCTAGCTGGAACACAGCAGCTGCTCATAGACATACTATAAAGACCAGACAAGATGGCATTTGTAGAATACCTTGGAGAGTGCCCGGAGGCAGGAGAATGTTGGTGAATGATCCTGGGATCACTGTAGCAGGGGTGGCCAGAGCCGTTGGGGCTCCCTGGACCAAGACAGTTAGCCGCTCTGGGACTGCTTGTCTCCCCAGCAAAGCCTGGAGGGGATCTAACCTGTGTTGAAGTCCTGTGATTTTATGGATCAGACCAGTGATTCAGAAGTGCCTTTTCATGTAAACGGTGGTTGGTCCAATCTGGATTTCCATTTTTGGGCATCAAGGGAAAGTGTAGTCTAAAGGAACGGGAAAGGGCTTTTGTAGGTGTGGTGGTTTTAAAATGTATCTGCAAATTCTTTGACGCTGTTCCCGGCTTAAAAGGCACACTAATTGCCTCCTCCTTGAGTCTTACTGGCTGGCCTTAGTGACCACCTTCTCGAGGCTGGAGGCCAGTGGAAGGGGTGTTGCAGGACCTCGGAGGCTGGATCTAAGGGGTGGTGGAGGGTCCCCCAGGCACTCTCTCTGGGGATGTGTATCTTTGTCGCCTTGGGCCACAGTCAGAAATCAGGCCTTCCTGAAGCCACTGCTCTGGGAGGGGGAGAGACTCTCCCAGAAAGGGGGAAGGATCGGGGGAGGGGAGGCAAGAGCGCCAGAGGGTGCAGCTCCCGGCTGCTTTTGTCTTTGGGGGGGTCAGACACGGGAGTGAGCGAGTGAGCGAGTGAGCGAGTGAGCGAGCTTCAATCCACCGCACCCCACCACCCTTCCCGGCTGACCCCCCCCCCGCCCCACCTGTTCCGGCTGCCCCCACCCCTCCCCCATTTCCTCTTCGCAGTCCCCCTCCCCAGGGACCCCCTCAGCCCCCCCGCCCCCCATGCCACCTTTCCCCTCTCCCCACCTCCCCTCTTCCACCCTGCCCCACCCCACCTTGGCCTGCGAGCCTCCCGGCCCTGATGCCAGGTGGAGCTGAGAGTGGCGGTCCCCACGCCCAGGCTCTGCCCAGATTGCAGATTTGGGACCCAAATCAATGTGGTCATCGTTTCAAGCCAGTAACTTTTGGGGTTGGTTTGTCGTCCAGCAGTTAATAACCAGAACACCGGGCCAGTACCCTTGCGCTCAATAAAATGTCTTTTTTTCCTTCCGACCCACAAGAAGTAAGGGATTCCCAGTGACGATGGCGTCGAGGGGCCGACAGGAGCACATGACACAGTAGCTAACATCGGCAGCACGTGCGCCTCATGGACCCAGCACTGGGCCTGAGACTTTGTATGGACGTCAAAGTGGGTCATGGATCATGGATTTTTTTTCCCCTTAAGTCTCAGGTTTGTGTGCCACCGACGGACTGTGGACAGCAGCCTGATTGCTGCAGAGCCGGTCGGCTGGCCGAGAACTTCAGCGTCTTGTAGCCCGTCCCCGGCTTGGCCTGGACGGCCAGGCACCACGGCTGTGCCCCCCTCCCCCGAGCATCTCCTTGAGCATCGTGGCCAGACTCATGGACCCTCACACCCGAGTTTCTGACATCCCGCTGTTTCAGGTCTTTGAGGAGGTACAGGAATACATTCGACAGAGCTTGTGTCGACAGGAGACAAAGGACTTTCTACTTGTGGGGGGGCGGGGGAGTCCGGAACGTTCTTCTACAAAGAAGACACAGACGGCAAACCTGCAGAGCACCTTATTCCCCGGAAGTTGAAATAAATACTGTAAGCGTCTCATCTTCCGGTGAAGTAGACTGGGGAGTAGGCGGCTTGTCTGGACTCTGGTCTTAGAACGAAGACATAAATCAGCATCTCGCTTTGCCCAGGCGGAGAACACTGTATTTTGGTTCTAACTTGGACACGTCGTGCCTGTGGCTTTGCCACTTCCTTACTCCAGAGCCAGGGCACCCAGAGGCCAGTGGTTCCCATGCCGGTCTGAGCTTCCTACTGGTGAAGACGCTTGGGAAACTGGCACAACTTTGGGGGAAAGTCCCGGTTCCCAGATCGCTCCCCCTGGGGGTTCACATTTTGCGGATACCCCGTGTCAGACTTGGCTTTGGAAATCCTTCTTTTTCGAAAGCTCGGTGGGTGATTCTGAGGAGCAGGTGGGAGCCACAGACGGGGCGGCCGCCGTGCCTTGAAGTGCTCCCTTCTCTTTTCCTGGAGGCAGAAGCTTTCGCGCCTTCCTACCTGCGGAAGGCTTCGTGGAGGGTTTCAGTGTCTGCATCTCTAAAAACATTGATTCCGCGGGGCTGCTGGGAGGCTTGGATAAGTTTATTCACGTGGGATGTTTGATACATTCCTGGCTTCTTGTAGATACATTTTCTTTTAAACCTCCCAACGCAATTAACATTGTTGCCAGCATTTGCCTCTTCATTTCAAGAGCAGAAATATACCTTCAAAACCGGATCTTCTCTTTCTGTTACTGCCAGAACACTGAACGTGAGAACTACCTTCACGGTCAGCGGGTGTTGCTGGGACCCCAGCAGGTGGCCTCCCCTTTTGGGGCTCACGGTGTGCCCCCGTTCTGCCCTCACCACGCCTGCCTCTCCCGCCATCCAGATGTCTTGGGTTTGGATAAGCTGGGTGTGGGTGGCTGTGTTTCATTGTTTGCTGGGAGTGCAGTTCTACCTTTTTATGGAAAACCTGCTTGTCACCTGGTGTTTGTTTGCTCAGTCAGTTTGCTGTAGTATTGACTCTGGTTTTACAAGGCGCTGCCTTCCATCTTTGTTCTCAGACTTTGTTCTCACACCCCGGCTCCCCCCTCCCCTTCTGCTCCCTCTTCCTGGTGTAGCCCTACACCCTGGGTAAGACCTGGGAATGGGCCTCGGCTTGGTTTCCCCCTCCAGGCTCTGCTGGGAGGCGTCCGTGCTGCAAGGGCCACCGGTGCTTGGTCCTCAGCCACCCCACGCCCTCCATTCGTCCGAGTTTTGTCTTCGTCCCCGGTAATGCTTCTCACCCCTTAGCACCAAGTGCCTTTCCTGAAGAAAGCCGCCTGTCATCTCAGAGTTCCTGAAAGTGATGGGGATGTGTTTGGACGCGACAGTTGAGACTCGAAGAAGGCACGTTTCTGCAGTATGCGGAAACCTTCCAGAGCTGATGAATTTCTTTTCCCCCTAATCTTGGGTGCTGTCTTGCCCACCTCTAATGGCATCCTTGTCTGCTCGTGGCTTTCTCCCCACCTTGAGTCTTTCTAAAGCGTTCAACTTGGTTTTCACCGAGACAGTCACTCTCTTTTTTTATCCTAACTCATAATGTCATCCCTTTATGTAATTTAATAGAATTACATAATTACAGTAACAAGCACAGCTGGTACGGGGAGGTTTGGGAAAAAGGCAAGGGACTGTTGGCAGGTACACAGCTCAACTGGTGAGAGCAGAGGCAGGCCGCCCACGAAATCGAGGGGTCCCTTCCAGCCTGGTGACCGTGCGCCGGGGTCTGTCGGTCTGTCTGCCTCTCCTGCTTTACGGAGGTGACGGAGGGTGGCAGCCTGGTGGTCTCTGTGGCAGTTAAGAGAGCATTCCTGGGATCAGCTTAGCACATTCACTGTGATAAGTCAGGAAACAGGGAACAATAGAAATGCGAGAATAAAATTGTTGTAGCTCAATGGCATTAAGATAAGAGCGTCTTTCTTCCCTGTAAACACTCTTGTGTCTTTAAGATCATGCTTCCCTATAAATGTTTGTGTCTTGTGCTTTCTCTTACATTTTTAGATAAACATTTCCCTGAGGTGTTATCAAACACCTCGTCAACATTAATTTTAGTTATATGGTATTTTCATACAGTGGTTCTACCCTAAGTCTCTCTCTCACCTCCCTATAGGCAGAGAATCCAATTGATGCAATGGGAGAAATTTCAGAGTTTTTCCTTCCTCTGTAGGCAGAAACCCAGTTCTTCCCTCCTGTGTCTCTCCTGTGTGTCTCCTTCGTGACCCACAGGGAACCCTTCGTTTCTGACACTTGTGGTCACCGAATGTCGGGGTGTTTCCCCACACTTAGCAGTTCTCTGTGCCTCCAGCTGGGGCTCCCGTAATTCAACTCAATTCTGATACTGTCTGCCTGGGGTAGCGTCAGATGACCCCGCTTAAGGGCTCAGTCCCACAGGACTGTCCCCTCCACTAATTCAGATGTCAGTCCTAAGCCAGAGTTTCCAAGGACTCCCTCTCGGGTTTGGTTAATTTTCTAGAGCACCTCGTGAAACGCAGAAACATTTTACTTACTTTTATGGGGTTGTTAAAAAAGGATAGGGTAAAGGAAACCGTTGAATATCCAGATGGAAGAGATGTGTGTAGGGCAGGACGGTGAGAGCTTCGGTGGCCGTTCGGGGCATGCCAGTCTCCCAGCCCCTCCGTGTTCACCAGCCCACAAGCTCTCCTGATCTTGTGCTTTTGGGATTTTATGGAGGCTTCATCCCACAGGCAAGATCAACCATTAACTCTATTTTTACCCCTTCTGGGATGTGGGGCCGAAAATTCCAAGCTCCAGTTATGGTTCCATCTTTCCGGAGACCAGCTCTCATGCAGGAGCCCACCTAGAGTCACCCCATCAGAGCGAGATACTCCATCACCTGGGAAAATCCTGGGTGCCTTGGGAGCCTTGTGTTGGGAACCAGGGTCAAAGATCAAATACTAGAACAAAAGATGCTCCTACTGCTCTTGTCACTTAGGAAATTACAAGAGTTTGATGAGCTCTGTGCCAGGAGCTAGGGCCAGAGACCAAATTTATATTTTCTATGATCTCCTTCCAAATTTTTATTATAAATAATGGTGTGATGAGCATCTTTCTATGTAGAATTTTGTATCTGGTATCAGATAGAAGTAGTGTCATGTGGAACTAGTAAACCAGAAGGTTTAAGGGCTTTTTAAAGATTTTTGATCTATTTTTGCCCAACTGGTTTCCATTAAGTTTATGTGAGTTTGTTTTTCACAATAGTACCCAACAGTCCTGTGTTCCCTTATCTTTTCCCACAATGAAGAGATGTCTAAAACCTTGCTAATTTGATAAACAATCATACCTTCTTGTTTTAGCTTACATTCCCTTGATTGGTAGTGAGACTGAATATTTTTCCTAATACGATTTATTTGCATTTGCAACTTGCTAAAATTTTAAGCTCTGATTGATCTGTTAAAAACAATTTATCTGTTGATTAATTGAATTGCTGATTTGCATACATTTTTTTAATGTAGTGAAGAAATTATCTTTGTCTTCCGTATTTATTACAGATATGCATTCCCAACGCATCGCTTACCTTTTAATGTTGATAATTTTTTGGAGGGGATGTATCGGCTTTACATTTTCCAAGAAGAGTGAATTTCACAAAGAGTTCTCGGCTTTGGGTTTTTTTTTTTTTTTTAAAATATATCCACATGTATTTTTTTTCTGGCTTTATTTAAAAAATTAAGTTCAATTTTTAGCACATAACTAAAAATACACCTGAGAATTATGCTGGGGAATTATACTTAGGCGTTGAAGTTCTAGCTTGATCTTTTCTACGTCAGCCCCGCTGGTTGAGTGACGCTGCCTTCCCCACTGACTCATGCCTCTCTTCTGCCGCGCTCTCAGCTGTTACACGGAGAACGGCGATGGTTCTGGGTGTCTGTTCTGTTCTGATGTTATGTCTATACTAGCATCAATGCCGTGTTGTATTAATTACATGATCATTTTAGTCTCCATCATTTATCTTCCGTTCATCTTTGTTTCCTTTTTTTAAGAAAGGATTTATTTGAGAAAGAAAGAGAGCGAGCGCTTGAACAGGGGAGGGGGAGAGAGAGAGGGAGAATCCTCAAGCAGCATCCACCCCCACCATCCCCCCCACCCCAGCCGTCACCGTGTAGGGTCCGCTGTGGGGCTCGAGCCCAGGACCCTGAGATCATCACCTGAGCTGAAATCGAGAGTCAAATGCTTAACCAGCTGAGCCACCCAGGTGCCCCCACATGCTGGAATTCTGGATTTTGTCTGTCTTTCACAGACCAGTAACATTTCTGACGGAAAGGTAGAGGATGATAGATTTTCACAGATCTCGTTTTGTATTTTTCCTTTGCTTTTACATATATGTGCCTTGGCTAACTGCAACATTTCTTTGTTGGACTCTTTTCCCCACAAGTGATGGCATTCTCTTCTGACATTCAGTACTAGAGTGCCTAAGTTGAGTCCATCTGTCCGGCCATCCATGGATCCCTGGATTGGAGCCATCTGTCCATCTGGGACCAGTTCTGTCATTTGCAGAGCCCGTTGCAAAATGAAGATGCGAGGTCCCTCGTTCAACAATCGTGAGCAATTTCAGGGTGGTGACGGCAGAGCGTTAAGCCAAGTGCAAGGCCCTCGAAGTTCAGGGCTTCTTTATTTCCTGTTAATTCCTTATTGAACACGCACCACGTGTTGCACAATTTAAGGTACAGTCCATGGGGCGACATAGGTAGCTCAGTTATGGGCTTGTCAGTACGGGATGGAGGTGTGCACAGGGTACTGCGGGTGCGCAGAGGAGAGAGAACTCCACCAGCCCTGGTTTCCAGAGAAGGCTGCTGGAGGAGAGAATACTTGTACTGATGTTCCAAGTGACGCTGGGGGGGTTTTGAGCTTAAAGTAGTGACATGTGACATGCTCTGATTCCAGTGTTTTCAAGAGATCACCCTGCCCCGTAGAAGTGATGTTGTAGGGGACCGGGTGAAGGCAGGAGTGGAAGCAATGGGAAGATGATTGTGGTGGTCCAGGCAAGGGAGGATGGGCGTGGTGGCTTCCGTCTATTTGGAAGAGTGGAGGTGGTGACGCGTGTGATGTCCTGGGTGGGTTTTGCGGGAGCACTCCGTCTGTCCATGCATAGGAGAAGGAGAGAAGCTAAGGGCGACTCGATGGTTTTAATCTCTTCAGTTAGAAGAAAGGAGTGGCCGCTCACCGAGACGGGCAAGACGTGCGGGAGAACGGGTCTGGGGGGAGATGAAACGTCCAACTTCGGATACGTTGGATTTGAGATGCTTATGAAACGTCGGTGGAGATGCTGAGTAGACGGCTTGACGTGCAGTTCTGGGTCTGGGCTTGACCCAAGTTGGGGAAGAAGCTTTGTCAAGGAGAAGGTTAGAGAAGATGAGTAAGACGCCGCCAATGAAATGGTTTTTATGGTTCCTATTTTTTATTCAAGTATAGTTAACATACAGCGTTGTGTTAGTTTCGAGTGTACAATATGGTGACTCACACTTCTGTACATTTCCCGGTACTCATCACGTTGAGTGTGTGCTTGATCTCCTTTTACTCGTTATCTGATTCACTCATTCCCTCCTGCCCCCTTCCTTCTGGCAACCACCAGCTCTTTGTGTTTAAAGGTCTGGTTTTTTCTTCATCTCTTTTATTTTCTTTGTTTGTTCATTTTGTTTCTTAAACTCTGCATTCGAGTGAAATCATACGGCATTCGTCTTTCTCTGACTGTCTTAGTTCACTTAGCATCACACCCCCTAGGCCCATCTACATTGTTGCAGGTGGCAAGATCTCATTCTTCTTTTTTTTAATGCCTGAGTAATATTCCATTACATATGGAATATGTACACTTGGGTTGCTTCCGTATCTTGGCTGTTTGTAGATAATGTACAGTAAACCTAGGGAAGCATGTATCTTTTCGAGGTCATGTTTTTGTTTTCTTTGGGCAAATACCCAGCAGTGGAATTACTGGATCAATTAATTTTTTGAGGAACCCCTATGCTGTTTTCCACAGTGGCTGCACCAGCTTGCATTCCCACTAGCAGTGCCCAAGGGCTCCTTTTTCTCCACATCCTCCCCAACCCTTGTTATTTCTTGTGTTTTGGTTTTAGCCGTTCCGACTAAACGGTGCGTAGTGATTGATTCGACATAGAGAAGGAGGAAACAGATTTAGAAAATGACACTGACCAGTTTTATAGCTCTTTCCCCCTCATTCGTGAACCAAACAGGGATTCTGGAATATGGAATTGTGTTTTGTGCTTTTGGGGAGAGCCCGTCCTGGAAGTATTTCTTCTAGTTCACATTCCTGTAGGAGATGATGAAGGTAATTTCTTGATGTTTACTTATGATGAAGAGACAATTGCTGCCACTTAAGTATTGAATTATTAATGATTCAGGAGGAAATGACTTCTTTCCGAAATACCGATCCTGAAGGTGTGTTAGACAGAGGCCAAGTAGTAAATTACCTCTTTCAGTGACAGGACTAACATGTTGAGGAACATCTAAAAGGAGGCAGTGATTACCTTCTCCGGGTTGGGTTCAGGTAGTCATGATTCTGGAAGTCCAAATCAGTTTGCTTTTGACACTTGGCACATCATAGAATCCATTTTCATGGGATTAATCTCATACTGGGGGCGGGAGGAGTGGGGCTTTCTAGAATCAGTGGATTTGGAACCGAAACAGAACATTTTCAAGTTTCAAGGAAGAGCCAATGGTCCCAGGCCATTCTGATCTGATCTTATGAGACAGTTCTTCCAGGGTCTGGCTATTTGCTGCCAGACATGGTAGTATACTGGGGTGTGTGTGTGTGTGTATACACAGTACATCCTCCTCCCCTTTCAAAACTCAGAGGAGTTTTTGCAGAGACAAATGGGACCAGGATGGGACTTGCCTGTGTGTTGTCACCGGCATGAGGCTCAGTGAGGAGACGGGACAGCAGAGAAGACCCTTTTAACCAGCTGGGAAGCTAGGTGAGTGAGTGTGTGGGTGTGACAAGGTATGTATTTTACCATCATCTCATACACTCACGTGCAAAGAAAAAGTTCTCTAAGGCTATTTGCTGTGCTCCGAAATGGATTAGAACCTGCCTTTATTTCCAGAGAGTGATTTAAATATTGGATAGCTCATTCATAATTGACTAAAAGAATGCAGGGGCTCTTTACAGATTTTGAAGGCATTCTCTCCAAAAGGCTGTTTTGTTTTCTCTTTTTGAAATAAACATGAATTAGCATAAGAAATAAGGAGGCCCTGAAAGGAATCAATAAAATTAACGGGAATTGGATTTCACCCTTTGAATGCATCACACGTCCCTATTAGGGGAGATACGGAGCAAAAGGGAATCAGTTCAAAGAGAAGCGGAGGCTCATGAAAGACTGACCTACTTCAAGAGGATGAATATTTAAAATCAGAAAAGCTGGAAAAATAATTCAGTTTACATGGATGGACCGAATCGCAAAAATAGCAGGGAAAGCTGGGTCGAGTGAGGTGGGGCTGGCACCGTGTTGGGGAGCCCGAGAGGTGTGGGGAGAAGGCCGACCTTGGACCCTGAGCGGGGTTTGAGTTCTGGTGCTGCCGATTGTTTATTTCAAGTATATGTTTTCATTTCTACCCTTAAAGCTGTTAGCCTTTGCATTGCAAATGAAGTTGGCTTGGCTCGACTTGAATGTTAAAATTAAGCCTGTTTAATTTTTTTTTTTTTAGGTGAAACAATGAGGGAGGAATTTATGAGTTCAGACCACGCTAGAGCCTCTGTGTGGAGGGGCTGAGGATGGGGTGCGAGTGTCCCTGCAGACATGACCCACAGCCCTCCTTGGCGAGGTGGGCAGAGGCTTCCCAGGAGGCTGCTCTTGCCCCACCCGAAACTCTCCTTACCTCCTGCTCCGGGGCCCTCTGAGCCTGGGGTTGTAACAGAGATCAGTGTTTCTGCCTCCAGAGCTGTGTGACTTCAGAGGGGAAGCTCTGCGTGCGCACCCACTGATTTTCCTTTTGCAAATTAGTGCGGGCGCTCCACGCACGGCATCCGTAGGGAACCTAAGTAAAGTTCTCTGTTTCCCTGGCAAATAACTGAATTTCCTCCTGCATAAAACGGAGAGGGGCACCTGGGGGGCTCAGTCCGTTGTGGGCCTGACTTTGGGGGTCAGCTCAGGTTATGACCTCAGGGTCCTGAGCTCAGGCCCTGCCTCGGGCTCCGTGCTCAGCGGGGACTCTGCTGGGAATTCTCGGCTTCCCTCTGCTCCTACCTCCGTCCCCCGCCCCCTTGCCCCGAAACAAATACATCTAGAAGGGAGATAAAATGCCCATCTGATTTGTTTGGAATTCTCCATTTCTTTATACTTAATTGGACTTTTGAGAAGGGTTTTTTTAAACAGCTTTGTTGAGGTATAATCAAGTCATTACACCACACGTTTAAAGGGTACGCGTTGATACGTTTGGAAATACACACGCACCAGGGAAACCACCACCACCTTCAAGCTCACGTACTATTTGTCGCCCCAGAAGTTTCCTCGTGCGCCGCTGCCATCATCATTCCCAACCCTCCCATCGGCCTTTCTCCGGACCACGGTGGTTCACCTTCTAGGTGGTAAGGGGTTTGCCTCTTCGTCGGGATCCGCAGGAAGAAGGGGGTCACAGAGCGCGCATTCTCCCCTGGCCGACTGCCTCTGCCCGGCGCGGTGGTCCGAGCCCATCCATGCTGTGGCCGGTAGCAGCAATTCATTCCTTTTCCTCGCCGAGCGCTCTCCGTTACGAGCGGCCACGGTGTGTCCGTCGGTTCTCTTGTTGATGGGCATTTGGGTCGATTCCAGATTTCGTCGGTTCCGAAGGAGACTGCTTGGAACGCTCAGGTAGGAGCCTTCGTGTGGACAAGGCTTTTGTTTTTCCGAGGGAAATAACCAGATGCAGACTGGCTCGATTATATCGTAGGTAAATACTTAGGAAAGTTTTTTTCAGGGACAACTGATCCGATTTCCGTTTCAGTTCTCACCAGCGGTGTATGAAAGCGTCAGCTGGAGCTGTTATGACGTGTGTGTGGTGGTGTCTCTTCCTAACTGTAACTGGCCTTTCCCTAATACCTAGGGTTGTGTTTGCGTTCAAATCGTTGCCCATATTTTACTTTCCAGTTTTCGTTCTCGAGTTTTGAGAATTCTTTGTGTATTCTCGATGCAATCACCGTCTCAGATCTGTGGCTCACACACAGTTTCTCCCAGTCCGTGGCTTGTGCCTTCATTCTCTTAATGGTGAATTTCAAAGAAAGGCTCTAACTTTCAAGGACGTCTGTCCGGTTTATCAGTTTCTTCTTTTATGGATCGTGTTTTTGGTATCTTATTGAACAAGTCTTCACTTAACCCATTGTCACAAAGAGTTTCTTCTATGTTTTATTTTTTATTTTTTAAAGATTATTTATTTATTTATTTGACACAGAGAGAGAGCGATCACAAGTAGGCAGAGAGGCAGGCAGAAAGAGAGGGGGAAGCAGGCTCCCTGCCAAGCAGAGAGCCCGATGCGGGACTCGATCCCAGGACCCTGAGATCATGACCCGAGCTGAAGGCAGAGGCTTAACCCACTGAGCTACCCAGGTGCCCCTATTTTCTATGTTTTAAAGTTTAGTTTCACCGTTAGATCTATGACCAGTTGAAATAAATCTTTGTATCTGGTGCAAGTTACGGATTGTGTGTGGGTTTGTGTTTTTTTTTGTTGTTTTTTTTTTTTTGGTATATAGATATCTAGTTGTTCCAGCATCATTTTTTTGGAAAGATGGCCTTTCTCCGAGAAATTGCCTTGGTAGGTTTGTCAGAAATCAGTTGATCATGTACGTGGGGATCTATTTTTGGACTCCCCGTTCTGCTTCTTGGCTATGCATGTCTGTATTCACAACACCACCACGGTGCCTGATTACTGTGGCTTTGTAGTACGTCTTAAAATGGGTAGCGTGAGGCCTCTGACGTGTGCTTCTTTTTTAAAAGTCCTTTTACCTGTTTTAGGTCCTTCATATTTCCATAGGAATTTTGGAACCTGTCTGGTTCTCTCTCTCTCTCTCTCTCTCTCTTTTTTTTTGTTTCCTTTCAAGATTTATTTATCGATTTATTTATTTGTAGGAGAGAGCACGGGTCTGGGTGTGCACAAGAGTGCATGAGTGGGGGAGGGGCAGAGAGCAAGGGAAACAGGCAGGCTCCCCAGTAAGCAGGGAGCCCGACCACAGGAGGCTCCATCCCAGGACCCTGAGATCATGACCTGAGCCTAAACCACGAATCTGACGCCTAACCATTGAACCTCCCAGGCACCCCTTCTGTTGGCCATCTTCTGCATTGATTGTTGAATTGTATGTAGCATCTAGGTACCCATTGGCTGGTGGCAGCAGACCTTGTTCGGGGCCCTCTGTGAGTCCAGGCCACTTGTGGTTACCTCTCTTCCTTCCGGGTGGTTCTTTCCCCAGCACTGGGTCCTTTCTTCACACTAACGCACTGATCGGTTTTCAGCTGATGCTGGAGGGGTCCCTTTGCAGACCTCTGGGATTCTCTCCTGTGCAGCATTCCCCCTCCTGCGCTTTGCCCTGTGAATCCTTGCTGTCTCCGTCTCCACGGACCCTCGTCTCTACCCTTCAACTGAGGATGGCTGTTGGCCTTGGCCTGAATTCCCTGGTCCTGAATGTTAGTCCTGAAACTCTCAAGGGAGTGGCTCACCTCATTTGGTTCCTCTCTTCTGGGGTCCATTGTAGTTTGTTGTCTGATGTCCAGCATCTTGAAAACTTTTTTCTTTTCATATGTTGAGTCTATTCTGGTGGATTCAGGTGGGACAGTAAATTTGGTCGCTGTTACTCTGTCTTGATTGAAAGTAGAAGTCAATTACTTGGGTTTTACATAATGCGGTTTCTTCTATTTTTAAGATTTTTTTAAGTAATTTTTTAAAAGATTTTATTTATTTATTTGACAGACAGAGATCACAGGTAGGCAGAGAGGCAGACAGAGAGAGAGGAGAAAGCAGGCTCCCTGCTGAACAGAGAGCCCAATGCGGGGCTCAATCCCAGGACCCTGAGATCATGACCTGAGCCGAAGGCAGAGGCTTTAACCCACTGAGCCACCCAGGTGCCCCTCAAGTAATTTTTATACCCGTCACGGGGCTTGAACTCACAGCCCCGAGATCAGGCGTTGTATGCTCTACTGACTGAGCCAGCCAGATGCCCCTGTGTAATGGTTTCTTAGTTTAGTCGGCTTTTTAGATGGGATATTAACCCTAGCCAGGCTGTCCGCGACCTTCTGCATGGGGAGGGCAAATTCTTTCCATCTAGAGTCTCCCTTCCTTTCTGTTGAATTTATAACACCTTGTCGAAACTTTTGTCGTTTTAATTTATTGTTTCTCTTTTCCATTTGACTATGGTCTCCTTGAGGATTATGGCCGGGTTTTATTTACATCCTGCCCTGCTAGGGAATGTTGGTTTATGTAATGATGAGTGAATTAAAGTGAATGAAATTTTCCATTTCCATAACAATGCATGGGTTGCTGCTTTTCCTTACCCCTTCGAAGAAGTAGATCAGGCAAAGGCTATATACTCTTTTAGAAGGGCGATGCTTTGTTTAAAATCTAGCTTATTTGGAATTTTGAGTGTGTGTTCCTGTGCCTGCATGAGTGCAATACTGACGGGTGCTTGGTGTTTTAATATTGAAAAGGTGTGGCTAATTGAAAGTCAGAGTGGCCCCAAAATAATTCATGGCAAATGTCCCTCCAGGAGATACAGGTCTGGGACCATAGGGTCCTGAGCTTTTTAATGAAAGTTTATTAAACAAATGCCATTATGTTTTATAGCTGTATAACCTGTGATGCTTAATTCATTTTTCTTATTTCACTTTTGTCGCTAAACGGGATAAAGGCAGACTTGCAAGCATGTATGATTCATAGGAAGCCCCTGTGGGAATTTGGTGTTTTTGAGGGGCCTAGTGAGTTAGAAGGAGGAGGAACGCTAGTGAAAAAACTTAGTAGAAGGGGTATCTGTCTCTACGGAGCCACTATTCCAGAAAGAAAGTTTGTGTCTTGGAAATATTCTCATTAGAAATTTTTGATCTCCAATTACTTGCAAGTTACTAATTTGGGGACGCGGATTTACTCATTATTATTACCGTAGACTTTGCTCCGTTCTCTCTGATTTGCGCCTGTGGCTGTAGCAGAATGCAAAATGTAGAACAAATGCGGACCGGGTTTTTAATCTGTTTGAACAATTCGGAAACTTGCATTGCACTGTAATGGAATTCGCTGGGTTGTGCCAAAGGATTTTTTTTTTTTTGATTCTGAAGTTTTTGTGCTATTTGCTTTTGCTTTATTTGAAAAAGGTTCTGGGATGTTGCCAAAGACAACTGGGAATTGCTTGAAACTATATTAGAAATACACACGATGTGGCTGAATGTGGAAGCAGAGCTGCATATGTTGGGAGTCATTCCCAGAGCCGTTGTGGGGCTGGGGATGGCTTTCCTTTAAGTAGTTGTGATTGTATTTGTAAAAAGACAGTGAAAAGTGTGAAGAGTGTGGGGTTGTGGGAGTTTTACCACTGGGACATGTGGATCGAAAGTTTCTAGAGTATTTTCTTTGACTGTTTTTTGATTTTCTGCTCAGTTTAGATTTATTTGCAGGAAAGGACATGCCCTCCCTTTATCCACTGTCCACCCATCTGGTATTTTGCTTGACTGTTCTTGGCCCTTGGGGTTACCTGGGTGTGCGAACATGAGAGTGATTTTATGGAAGGGGAGGCGATTGAGGAGTAGGTAAGAGAAAACCACATAGGACAGAAGAAAACGTGATAGAAGAAGAATTTTGGAGGAGGGCAAAGAAGAGAAAAAGGGAGACGCAGGTGTATGTGTTCATCAGAGCTATTGGTGAGGGACGCTTAGGTGGCTCAGTGGGTTAAGTGTCTGCCTTCGGCTCAGGTCATGGTCTCAGGGCCCTGGAATTGAGCCCTGCATCGGGCTCCCCACTCAGCGAGGAGCCTGCTTCTCTCTCTCCCTCTGTCTGCTGCTTCCCTTGATTGTGTTCTCTCTCTCTGTGTGTCAAATAAATAAATAAAATCTTAAAAAAAAAAGTATTGGTGAAGTTAACCAGGTTTAGGAATGGATTGTCAGAGCCCTAAAATAATCCTTTTCTGGCTCTAGTCTTATCTAAGAATCTTGGTTTCCCCCACAGCACTGGATAGATGCCATCTTGGACTGCTCTTGAGAAGGACAGGAGACCCCACGAGGACCAAATCCTCTAGAGTGAAAGCCACGTACGGGCAAATGTGTCACCATCTCCCAGTTTCCGCAATGCCTTGCACTTGTTGCTTATCAAGCTCATAGTAGCCTAATAATGTTTACCAATTAAATCAAGGTCCTTTAGTCCTGAAATCGCACTATATTTCATGATTTTTTAAATAAGCAGAATAACGCAGTTGCTGAGATAAGCAGTAACGGGTGACTTTGAAATGTCCCGGCAGCTTCCTGTTCGGCTTGAGAGCAAGGTATTGTTCATCCTACAGGGGAGGAGAAGAGGGTTATGGAAAACTGGTAGCAGGGAAAGGAAAACAAGGGATCGGTGAAGGGGCCAGGAAAGGAGCAGGTGCTGGAGTAGGGTGTGGGTTTTGTGCCCCTGCAAAGCAACTGTATAGGTTTCACTATCACGATTACGATCCTACCGCCCCTTTGTTTCTGTCACAACACAGTGCGTTGTGTAGCTGCTGGCCACTGACCCAGCAGAAGGTGAGAGGGCAACAGGCCGTCGTCTGGTGGTGGTTCCCCGGAACCTCAGAGGGGGTAGTGCATGTAGGGCCGTCTGGAACCCTGGGGGCTTGGCAGAATGGCTGTGGATGTGGATCCTGGAATCCCCCAGCCATGTAAGTGGGAAACAAGATGGCGGGCCTGCGCTCCCGAAGTCATGGTATGGCCATGGACTTCAACTCTTGGGCCGTGCCTATTTTGATAAGGTGAGGTGTATCGCCCCCATCATGGAGGACAGTATTTAATCGAATGACGTGACTAAGTAGCTTAACATTCTAGTATTATTATTGTTTTTCTTATTAAGGGTAAGCCACATAAGCTCAGGGGCTCTTGTCTGCTTAATTCTCATTGTATCTTCAATACCTGGGCAGTGCTTGGTGCAAGGTAGACACTCAGTAGATAGTAGTCAAATTTTGGGATGGTATAACTACAATGCCTGGGGTTCAGGCAGGGGAAGGAGAGAGAGCGGAGGACCAAATGCCCTTGTGCTTGACCTAGATTCAGTTGGCCATCTTTTCTTAGGCAACATAAGAGATTCTTCCATGCTTGCTGTGTCCCAGATGGGTAAGACCGATGGTTAAGGCCCAGCCCTGCCCTCGTGGAGCTCTTACTCAGGAAGGAGAGGTATTGCCCTAGGTATTGCCCTAGGGCTGCTCTGGGGGGTCTGCTGCAGATGCTGAGGGGGGTCCTGGTCAGATCTCCAGGGTCATGGAGGCCTCTCAGAGGGGACCTCTGAGCTCAGGGTTGATACCTTCATAGGATGACAGAGAAAGGAAATTGGGGGGGGGGTTCCTTTATGTACAGGTCATGTCAGAGCACAGTGTCAGCCTGGGGGACCTTGGCCCCATCAGGGATCTGCACATGGATAGTGTGCCTGGAGCTCTGGAGAAGACCTGGGGAGGACCCAGGCATGGAACAGAAGTTAGTGGAAGCCAGACGCAGAAGAAGCTTGTGTGCCATGCTTTGGAATTTGGATTTCCGTCTGTGGGTAGTCATTGAAGATTTATTTTAATTTCATTTCCTAAAAAACTTTTAAAGTGAAAAATTTCGAACATGGGCAGAAGTAGGAAGGATAATACATGATGTCCATAAACTCAGCCTCTAGAGTCTACAACTCACGTTTTCCTATATTTGGTCTCTCCATCTTTCTGTATCTTACCTGTCCATCTGTCTGTCTATCCATTCATCCATGAAATCCTCCGAAGCCTCAGTCACACACATCTGGCTGGATGATGCTGGCTCTTGCTCAGGATCTTATGGGGACACCCAGGTGTGGCCTCACCATGGCCTGGGATTCTGCACAACATGCTGTCTGGATATTGAGAGAGAGACAGACAGACAAACAGAATAAGCGTGCTGGGTAGAATGACAGTTGGTTTTATGGTGTAGCACCAAAGTCATGTCCCATTGTTTCCGGTACGTTCTGGTCATCAAGGCAGTCACCAGTTCAGGACGAGAGAAAATAGTCTGCACTACTTGATGGGGAGTGGCAAGATTCTAGAAGAATCTGTGGATCTGGAAATATGGCTGTTGGCCACTTTTGGAAAGTACAGTCTGTCCAGAGGCCAAAATGGCAGGATCTGTAGTTGGATGTACGGAGTCCGAGATCACACGCAGGCCTCTAGGGGGAGGGGCAGGGGTCGCGCAGGGCAAGGGCAGTGTGGGCGGAGGGACGGGCTCTGCGAGGAACCGGGAGAGGAGGAGGAAGGGTTTGCGTTGAGGCCCCTGCGTCGGGACAGCTTCAGAAGCTACAAACCCCACAAGTATAGCAGCATTCCGGGAGCGGACCCCTGAACGTTCAGGTTGTTTTCTGATAGCTTTGGGCCGAGTCGGGTGTCCTGGCCTCCCTGCCTGCTGGGAACACGGGGGCCCTCAGCGTCTGCTTCCTTCGGTGCAGTTGGGGTGGCTGGTTGGGACCCAGGCCTTCATGAATCCCTCCAGCAGGTGTTGACAGAGCTCGTGGTGTGCTCTGACCTACAGAATTTACATATAAGCTGCAGCCTGGAGAGCTTTGTCTGCAGATGGGGAGACGGTGCTTGGGGCCACCCACGTACCACTGAACTTCGAGGATCCGGAGCTCCGAGCAGGAGCAATGTCAAATTACTCCCCAGGCTTTTCATTGCCTCTGGGACCCCCACGGGGTACACAGTGTTGCTGGTGTTTCTGTTGGAGCTCAGAAGGTTCTGCCCGAGAGGAGAGGCCAAGCCACCCATCCTCACACTTCATGGGACATCTGTCCGCACTGGGCTCTCTTGGTTCCTAAGTCAAACTCATCGACCACAAGATGGCACCCCTGCCCTCCACCCCGGGGGCAGAAGGCTGCTGAGCCAGTGGCCAGATGACCCCGACCAGCATTGGTGTCTCCAGGCACCCAGTGACCCAGAGAGCTGCTTCTCTGGGAACGCCCCCCCCCCCATCCCCACCGCTTTCCAACCCCCTGTGTGTGGACTCTGATTTAGTGCCATACTGCCTGGGAGGTTCTGACACTATTTATTCTGAGAACCCTGACTGGAAATCCGATTCCCTGTAGCTTGTACACAAACAACTATAATTCAAGGTAGAGAGCCTTGAAATGCAGAACGAGTCCTTCTGCCTGGGGAGAAGAGCGCAAGTTTATTTGAGGAGAGGGCGTCCCAGCTGCGCGGAGAGAGCAGGGTCTACAGAGATGATGGGGTTGATGGAAAACACATTCCTGGGAGCGTCCCGGCTGGAAAAAAACCAGCAGGGAATGGGGCAGAAGCGTGTTTTATTTTCCATGATTTTTATCAGCCGTCCCCTTCTTGGAGCCTGCATACAGTTCGTGCGGAGCTGTTTACCTTTATTTATGTCTTAAAATTCTTACCAAAATTAGTTCATTATTTCCTCTTGCCTCGATGCAGACTTTTGCCTTTATCATGAAAACCCGCGCAGGGCCCTTCGGATGAATCTACACCGTAGATGATGTGAACAGAATCAGCAAATCAGGAGCATTTTGACTGAGTCAAAACTTTTGAAATGTTTTGGAGACAGTTCTAGCATTTCAAAATCAATACTAGGGTTTTATATGAAATGTATATTTATTTCTATTAAGATTAAGAAAAATTACCAGGAAGGTAAAACTTGCTTGTCTGAACATTTAGGTGACCTGGAATGTGTGTTTTCCATTTTATTATTATTATTATTATTATTATTTATTAGAGAGAGAGAGAGCGTGAGTCAGGGGGAGGGGGAGAGAAAATCCCAAGTAGGCTCCCCACTCAGCATGGAGCCCAGCTTCGGACTCAGTCTCATCACCCTGAGATCTTGACCTGAGCGGAAATTAAGAGTCAGACGCTCAACCGTCGGAGCCACCCAGATACCCTGTAGCCCCCCATTTGTAATTCAGAGACCACGTCATACATTTTATTTTTATTAACATTCACCTTTTCCTGTATATTCGAGTTACCACCCACATTCCTTTTTCTTCAGACTGGAGAACTTCCTTTAGGAGTTCTTGTAGGAGAGTTTTGCCGCGTAATGACGGATTCCGGGTTTATCGGTTTTTTGCTCAGCGGGTTGAAGATAACCTTCCACTGTCTTGGCCTCCATGGTTTCTGATGAAGAATACACCCTCACTTGTGTTATTCTCACGGATGTAATGTCCCCTTTCTCTGGCTGTTTTCAAGATCTGAACCTTGTATTTCTGTAGTTTGCCGGAATGTAATTTTTTAAAAATAGTTACTCTGCTTGGGTTTTGTTGAGTTTTGTGAGTCTGTGCTTGTTTTTTTACTAAAGCTAGAGATCATAAGCCTATTAAAATGCCTCAATTATTCTCCTGTCCATTCGCTGTTTGCTCTCTTTCCTGGGACTCCACGTGTAAGCTGAACAGATTGATGTCATACAGTCTCTAAGGCTCTGTTCATTTTCCTTCAGTCTTTTTTCTCCTCTGTTCTTCAGTTTGGATGGTTTCTATTGGTCTTCCTTGAGTCTCAGAGACTCTTCCGCTATCTCTAAATCTGCTGTTAATCCCATTCCCGTTATTGTACTTTTTACTTGTAATTCTCATTTGGTTCCCTTTTTATAACATCTAATTTCAGGGCTGAGATTTCCGCATCTGTGCATTCATTGTGTATATATTTTAATTAAAGTTCTTGAACATATGTATAATAGCTGCTCTAAAGTCTTTGTGTGCTAATTTTTATTTTTATTATTTTTATTTTTTAAAGATTATTTATTTATTTGACAGAGAGAGAGAGAGAGCGAGAGAGATCACAAGTAGGCAGAGAGGCAGACAGAGAGGGAGAAGCAGGCTCCCCGCTGAGCAGTGAGCCCGATGTGGGGCTCAATCCCAGGACTCTGGGACTATGACCCAAGCCAAAGGCAGAGGCTTAACCCACTGAGCCACCCAGGCGCCCCTAATTTTTAAATACCATTTAATGTTTTTTAGAGGAAGTGAGAGAGTGCACAAGCACAAGGGAGGGAGACAGGACGAGGGAGAGAAAGAACCTCAAGCAGGCTCCGCGCTTACAGCCTGATGCCGGGGGTGCGGGAGAAGAAGAGGGTCCATCTCAGGACACTGAAATCATAACCTGAGCCGAAATCAAGAGTCGGAAGCTTACTAGACTGAGCCCCCAGGAGCCCCCTTTATGCACTAATTGGAATTTCTGGATCATCTCGAATTGCTTAAAACATTTTTTTTTTCCCTCTCAAAAATGGTTTCTATTTTTTCTTTTCATGTCTAGAGATTTTTGGATCAGTCCCCGGATGTTACTAAATTATATTATAGAGAGAGACTCTGGATCCTGCAAAGGTCCTTTCGATAGGATTCTCAATTCTAAAGACCCTTGACTTGGCTGGACTTAAACTCTGAGCTCAGTCCCTTACACTAGGGGCCTCAGGACATCTTCATTTATTTATTTCAGTTTCCAGATACTCTTTCTTCACCAACACCATGCCCCCACCACCATCATGGTCCATCCTGTCTGTGCGGTGCAGGCTGGTAGGCAGCCAGGGATCTGGTGGATTTCGTATACGGATTTTCATGGGTTCATTCCATCTGCAGCTGCCTCCCTCCCAGGATTCCACCTCTAAATTTCTGACTGTTCTTCTAGCCACCAAGTTCTCCTCTGATGACTGAAGCCACTTAAGTCTGTGGCCTTCTGCCAGATGCATGCAAATTGGAGAGGACCTTCAGGTAAAAGGCTGCTGCAGTCACAAATTTTACCTTCTCCTGCTGTTTTACAGAGCTCGACTCCTATCCAGTTCTGGCCTGCTTTTGGTTCCTCTCCCATACTTTTAAATACATTTTTAGAAAAATTACACTTTGTCTGGCTTTGGTCTTTATTACCTGCCGAAGGCTTAGTTTGTACAAGCTGTTCTGACATTACTGAAAGCCAGGTCAACATTTTTTCTTTTTTTACAGTTAGGCTGAGGTATAATTTATATAAACTGTGCATATTTAAATTATACAACTTCAGGGCACCTGGGCGGCTCAGTTGGTTAAGCCTCCGACTCTCGGTTTTGGTTCAGGTCCTGAACATGATCTCAAGGTCACGAATGTGAGCCCCGTGTCGGGCTTTGCGTGCTGGACGTGGAACCTGCTTGGAACTTTTCTCTCTCCCTCTGCCCCCTCCCTGTTGGTGCATGTGTGTTCTAAATAAGTAAGTTGAGCAAATAAATGAATGAATGCATACATACAATCTTAAAAAAAGGTACAACCTCATAAGTTCTAATATATGTTTATGCCCTCGATACCGTCCCTACAATCAAGATAACGGTGAGCTCTTGAGTTTTGTTCAGAAGTCCTATGAAATGAGTAGTGGGAAAACCGGGCGCTCTCACACTTTATGCCTTACACGTGGCTTTCAAAATGCCATACCTCAGTCGGCTCTTCATCATATTCCCGTGTTATGGGCTGAATGTCTGTCTCCTCACCCTCCCTCCCCTCCACCATTCGTATGTTGAGATCTGAACCAGCCGTGTGATCCTACTAGGAGGAGGGGCCTTCGGGAGGTGATTAGGTGTTGAGGGTGGAACCCCGGTGAGTGGGATTAGCAGCCGGATGAGAAGAGGCAGGAGGGCTTGCTTCTCTCTGCTCTGTCAGCGTCCGGAAACAAGATGGCCGTCTGCAAACCCGGAAGTGGGCCCTCGCCAGGACTGGATCTGTTGGCCCCTGGGCTTGGACTTCCCAGCTTCCAGGGCCCTGAGAAGTAAATGTTTGTGGTTTGAGGCACCCAGTCTGCGGTAATTTGTTCCTGAAGAAAGACGCCTAGTGAAGGTACCGTGGTTCTTCATGTCACCCTTCTGCTGATAAGAAACCGAGGTGATGTGTGAAGTGGCTTGCCCTTTCCGTGATACCTGCTGTGCTTCCTTACTTCGCCACACACCCGTGATTCTCAGACACGTCCACGGTGGTTCTGCCTTCAGGGGTGCGGTTTTATTCTGCGCGGGGAGAGAGAGCTGCTCAGAACAGGGTGAGTGTGTGGCGGAGAATTTGGTGACCCTGCAAGCCAGTGGAACATTTGGACCAGATGTAGGGTGTGGTGGGGACCACGGCAGTGTTTGCGCAGAGGGGTTCTGGGACAAGAGGGGCAGTTGGGCTCGGGGAGAAACTGAGGCAAGGAGTCTGGTTTGGGAAGCGTGTGCGGCACGGCAGTGTAATAGGATGACCCTCGTTCCAGAAGTGGAAAGAAGAACAGGTCTCAGAGCCCTTTCGGAGGAAGAACTGCAGGGAAATAGGAGAAAAGCAGAGGCGGGATCCACGGTAGCCTTCCCGTGCCGTTCACTGGGTGAGTGCCCAGCGAATGTTCGTGGAACTAACGTGAGTGACGGTGGGGAGGGGGGACAGGGTGAAGCTTGCCCGCAGACCACTCAGTTAACACTTCACTAACTTGTGTGTGCGTCAGCGTCACCTGGAGGGCAGTTTCTGGGCCAGTAGGCCCGGAGTGGGCCCCCCGATTTGCATCGCTAACAAATCCCATCGGCGCTGCTGGCCCGCGGCCACACTCTGAGAACCAACTGCTCAAAGTCAAGGGAACCTTCGTGAGTTCTGCTGTCTGCCCTTTCCGCTTCGGGGGCTGACTCTAGAGGAATGTTCTCTCTCATTTCCGTCCGCTGGGATTGACAGTCAGAGAGGTGTCTTTGGGATCATTAATCACGATTTAACATTTGCAAGAAATCCACTTTATTACTTCCCTTAAACTCTGGAGCCCCGTTTCTGGAACCTCTCGGGTCACATCTCGAGAGCACTATATGTTCTGCCACAAATTCTTCGTGAGCAAACGGGAGGCTTTCCAGATGTTACAGGAGATGCTGTGTCCTGGGAAGGGCAGCGGCAGACAGATGGGGGTGCCCGTGCCATGACGTTCGGCTTATTGGCTCATTTGCAGGATCATGACTTCATGTATCATCAGGTAGAGGTCCTGGGCGTCCCTCCAATTAGCCAGGGGTCTTCCTGAGTATCTGCTTGGATTGCAAATTTTTTTTTTTAAGATTTTATTTATTTATTTGACAGACAGAGATCACAAGCAGGCAGAGAGGCAGGCAGAGAGAGAGAGAGAGAGGAGGAAGCAGGCTCCCTGCAGAGCAGAGACCCCGATGTGGGGCTCGATCCCAGGACCCTGAGATCATGACCTGAGCTGAAGGCAGAGGCTTTAACCCACTGAGCCACCCAGGCGCCCCAAATTTCTGTTCTTTAATCCACCTGGCATAGTACTCGGACAGCTGTCGAAGTAACCCAGATTTGCTGGATGACGTATGCCTTCTCCGAGTGTGGGGGCCGTGGCTGAATCTCACAGTCTCCCCCATTCTGTCCCTCAGTCCGATGTAGAAAGCTGATAGACCCAGCCTGTCTTCCGGTTGCTGTCTTCACTGACGTCCTTGACCTCGGGTCAATCCTTCCCCTCTTCGGCCAGACCCAACAGGCCCTCCCTGGTGAGATTTGCCAGCTCCCAGGCTCAAGATGGAAAACAGCTGGTTCCCTCAAAAGGGCTACGCACTCAGTTCCCCTCTTGGTTTAACAGCGCGGTGGGGGCTATTAAAGGCCCGTTTTGCATTATCCTGCGTGAAGCCCCCTGTGCAAATGCTGGGTTAGTTGGCATTACCTGGAATTCGAAGTTGGCTCTCCCCGCGGCACTAAAAGTTATATGGGAAACCATGGGAAGGGCTTTAGGGCAGCGCGTGTGAGTTCTGACTCCGGAATCCCACAGACAAACCGTGGGATCTGGGGTCGTCATCGGACGGTCTGCAGCTCCGTTCCTGCAACTACAGGACCGGGGTGAGCACTGTAGTCAGTCACGGGGCGCTGTGCCGCCCAGAGACGCGGCACAGGACGGCCGATGCTCGATCCGCAGTGAACTCAGTTCTTAGAGTTGTTACTTTTATGGACCTGCGAGATAATTCAGGATTCCCACTTGTCCTCTTCGTCAACAGAGCTGTCGACTTTGTTAGAAATGCTGAATAATGGTGCTGTTTATGATCTTTAGGAGTTACTCTCTGTAAGTTCTCCACAAATGGTAATCCACATAAAGATACCGTATGTAGCCTGTTTTGGAACTAAGAGCATTCTGCTGGTTTTTTGGGTGTGTGTGTGTCTGTGAGTCCTGGACTTCTATTTCCTGGTTAATTCCCTGCTCCCTCGCTCTTGTCCGACAGAAGGGAACATGTAGTTACCTGTTTGGGTTAGAATTGAGGACCCAGATGGGGCCACGTTTCTGGTGTGTTGGGGGCGTGGCTTGTGAACACCTCGTGCTTGGGGATGGGTCCGTTTTTGCTTCCTTTCAGCCACGCTGTGGTCCTGCCGTCCTGCCGTCTTTGCTCTTCTCCTGTGGGTATCCCACGGCCTTCATACTTTCCGTGGCGAGTGGAAGAGCTTGCCTTTTGGGTTTGGGCTCAGCAGATGGGAGGGACTTGTAGGGTTTGATCCTCACCCCCACGAGTCAATCAGAGTTGACTTCCCGTTTGCCGGTGCCCTTTGGGTGCTGGTGAACCTCAAGGGCACGGCGGGAAGGGGAGGGTCTAGCCTCATCTCATCAAAACTCCAGGCCCAGTTCCCTAAACAAACGGTCTTGCAGACATTTCCCTGGCCAGTACCAAAATGAAAGTGGGATTTGGGCCTCTACAAGCAAGCTCAGCTACCTGATCGCGGACGTCAAGGCAGACACTATAATGGGAAAATAAATATTTCCCCTAAGGCAAGAAGGGCTGAGGCGGCTGCCATCCGCGGCTCCTTCCCTCGGGACAGAGCCCGTGTTTCTCTTATTTTCTCTTTTCCTCCCCAAAGGTAAACATACAGGCAGACAGCTGCCCTCCCCTCGGCTCCCCAGCTTCTCCTCTGGATTTTGTGTTTGAAAGCAAAGCTCAAATCTCTGACAGGTGGGTCCAGCCCCAGGGTAAGAAGACGTCTGCAAAGTGCGGAGGGGAGGCTGCCGCACGTCTCCGTCGCTGCCTTAAAACGATCCATTCAGCAAGACGATCTGGGACAGATATGGTGACATGTTGGAGGGACAGGTAGAGATCGCCCCCGCATTATGCTGACTGTGGTCTGCTTTCTGTATTTACATCACCGTTGCTAGCTTTGCTGGGGAGTTATATTTTGAAACGAGCCACAGAAAGTGGCTTGTTTCCTAATGTTATTTGTTGAAATTGTTTCCTAATGTTATTTCCCACCCCCTGCGTTGTCCATTTTTCCATTGTGGGATTCTTTGTTCCGGGGGCAGTGCTGCCTGGCGAGAGCCATGTCACTTCGTACGGTGAAACATCCACAGCTCAGCTTTGGGCACGTCGCCGGGTCACGGGACACACGTGTCTCTCACAAGAAATGGGCCCGAGGGAGAGTGAGGAGGCAGCAGAGGTTTGGTTTGGTTTGATTCTTATTCCTGTAGCGGCAGCTCAATGTAAATGTACGTGACACCTGGGGCTGTGAAGTGCGTGTGTTTTGATTCATGACCCACAGCTCTCGAGAGAGTTTTTGATACAAGAAAGCGAGGAAAACCGAACAAAAAGTCATCTGCTCCGTGGAAGGCAGCCTTCCGCATGGTCCTTCACTCGAAAGTTGTTTCTGCCCACAGAGCCTGCGGGCTCACGTGCGGGATGTGCACGTGTCCAGGGGTTTGAGAACTGGCCCCGGTCTCAGGCCCTGGAGAGGATGGGCCGTTGGAGGGAGAGAGGTAGGGATGGTGGGACGGAGGAGAAGGTCGGCCTGGCCTCAGCTGTCCCTCACCCAGAGCATCTCTGAACTGAAAATATTGGGCAAGTCCCACAGGGCTGTTTGGACAAAGACCGTAGATGAAATGAGATTAAAAGCCACGTCCTCTGAGGAATTCCAAGGGCCCCGAGGCTGGGTAGTTAGGAACAGCTGGTCATTAAGAAAAAACAGCTGTACAGAGTGAGCTTGAAGTTGAATTTCAAATGTAAAGCTACGAGAGCACAGAGTCGAAGGGAAAGGCAGCCCCGTTGAGGGTAAGATCCCACCCTTGTGTCTCTTGAAAAGAACAACAAGTTGTTTTCAGTATTTCTAAATGTGGGGTGAAATGGATAGACCTTCACTATGCAATTCTGATCAGTTTGGACAAACTGCTTATGTTTGCGGAACCCACGCTCCGCCGATACGCAGACCAATTCTGTCACCTCGGAAAGGGCTCTGTACCCCTCCCCAGTCAGTCCTCCATCCGCCAGAAACAAGCACTTTCCTGACATTGTCCACCCTAGATTAGCTTTGCCTATTCTAAAACATCATAGCAACGAAGTCATGAAGTTCACACTCCTCTGTTTTTGGATTTTTTTCTCCCTCCTTCACTCAGCATAATCTTTCTGTCTTTATCTTTGTCAGAGGTCCAAAGACATTTCCTTAAAAAAGCAAATAGTAGATATTTGAGGCCGTTCGGTCATAAGGTCTCCGGCAATATGCAAATGATGGTCACTGCTCTGTAAATAAAACTTTATTTACAGGAAACAGGTGGCCATTCTGCCAGTATAATTTGCTGACCCTCAATCTATGTTAGTTTATTTTTTACTATATATGAGAAGTATTCTGTGTATGAATGGATAACAGTTTATTCAAACTTCTGTTAATGGACACCTAGACTGTTTCCAATTTTGGGCTAGTATGAATAAAACTACTATGAATGTTTTTGTGTGAAGACTTTTGTGAGCCTGAATTTGGATTTCTCTTGTATAAAAACCTGGGCAAATAATTACTGTGTCATAGGGTAGGTGTATGTTCAACTCTTAAAGAAACCACCAGGGAGTTCTACAGAGTCATTGCACCAACATATACTTCTTCTTTTTTTTTTTTTTTTTAAAGATTTTATTTATTTGACAGAGAGAGAGATCACAAGTAGGCAGAGAGGGAGGTGGGGGGGCGGAAGCAGGCTCCCTGCTGAGACCCTGAGACCATGACCTGAGCCGAAGGCAGATGCTTAAACCAATGAGCCGCCCAGGCGTCCCCAACATATACTTTTGTCAACAACATATGAGAGTTCCGGGGGCTCCTCAGCCTTGCCAACACTTGGTGTTGTCGGTCTTTTTCATTTTAGTTGTTATTGTGAAAATGGAATTGTTCCTCATCGTGCTGTGAATACTTGATTAACACAGTTCCATCCCAGGAGTTGTCTTCATTTCTGAGGTGGCTGGAAAGGGGATGCCTCTTCCTGGGATCAACCTTCCAAGCATTAATAGCTTCTCTTTACATGGGATCTGGCTAAGTGGCATGTGTCTATTCAGAGTCTTTGACAGGATGTATTTTGGTCTTTAATTATCATTTCCTGTAATGGTCCCCATGAACCAGATTTTACACGGATACCCCTTTATCTTCTTTGGTGGAGAAGAGTTGGGAGAAGGGTGGTTCTTCTTGGTTTGGTTGGTGGAGCCAAGCTGGGAGAAGGGTGTCAGCAATGACACCATTTCTGTTTTTGCAAATGCCATGATCTTTCCTCCTTTAGAGCTTTAAGACCAGGCTGGTCCCCATCTATGGAAACTATGGAAAAATCCAGCTGATTCCTTCCCACCATATGGTTGATTTTCCCTGGGGGGAAGGGGAAGGATTGAGAAAACAGACCCATATGCTGCTGGTTTCCTGTTTGCGTTTGGATACAGAGTTTGATTTGTGTCAGAAAATGGCAGTATTTTTACTTCATTGATTTCCTTTTTGCTTCTTTTATAAAAGGAAAGAATAAACGCTGGGAAATTAGCTACAGAAATAGCAAGTAAATAATAAAATATTGTGTTGTTGGCCCACGTGCAATAGAAAAAAGGAATAATGTTTTACTTTCTTTTGGTGTGTATTGACAAAAAACATACTGCTTTCTTGTTATCAATGTGGTGTTTTAGAGGCATAAAGAATTCTTGCATCCCCTTTCTTATTCAGTAATAAAAATAACCCTGTGAAGCCGTTGTATCAGCTATGAAGCCTATTTTATAAATGAGGACTCAGGGTCACAGAAATGTAATAACATTCACAAGGTCACTTAGCATGACTGTGGTCCTAGTTGAATAGGCACTTGAAATTGCCAGTGACTTGGTTTGTCATAAGATACTTCAGTGAATATTTTTTCCCTACCTTGGAAAAAGAAATATGGCATGTTAAGAAAAAAAAACAAAAAACTTTTGGGTCCTCAAGTTCAAGTAATGGTATTTCCAGGAAGGTTCAACATTGAAATTAGAGGAAGGAGACGGGAAAGGTGGATTTGGGAGAAGAGAACTTTTTCTAAAGATTCAGCCATGAATTGAGACAGAGCTTGTGCCTGGCATTGATGCTGACTTGGGGGACATAAGGTGGTGAGGGTGACAGCTGGGTGCAGAGGAGAAGTTTCTGGTTAACTTTGCATCCCTGGCTAAGTCATTCAGTCCCTCTGTACCACTGTTTTCTCATTGGTAAAACTGGGTTCTTGGATATGATCTTCTTTCTCCCCTCCAGCTCTGAATTTGACTCATTACCTAGAGTAAGTCTCCTTCATTTTAGTTACTCTGTTGAATCAAGGAGTGATGGCTTGGTAGAGTTATGAGCAAAACACCAGCACCCGTCAGTGTCCAGTGCTATCTCAGATTTGGAGGGTCCTATTGGAAAAAGGTCCTTAAATAATTAAAGGGAACAAGGTATGGGTAAGAGCTATCTGTTCCTTGTGTCTGGAGATAAATAACGGTCTTTGGCCACAGCTGCTGACTGCTAAGCCCACCCTTAGGTCCCAAGGAGGTAAGTTGATGTAGAGAGGTGTTTGGCCAGCCCCGGCCTGGGTGGATGGACTAAATGGGGAGAGGAAAGTAGCTAATATGCATTGGGCTCACAGTCTGTGATGGAACTTTACATACATTACCTTATAATATATCCTTTTAACAACCCTATGGAGCGGATATTACGATTAATGCCATTTTACAAATGAGCACCTCCTAAAACCTTTACGTGATGCACCGAAGGTGACAAAGGTGGGATTTGAACCTTGACTGTCTAATCTGGAGCCTCTGATCTTAACCACCATTTCATGAGTAGCCACATGATAATAATTTAAATAAGCCTAAATAAGCCGATGTTTTTTGTTTTTTTAAATTAACATATAGAGTATTATTTGCCCCAAGGGTACAGGTCTGTGAATTATCTGTCTTACACATTTCACAGCACTCACCATAGCCCATACCCTCCCCAATGTCCATAACCCCACCACCCTCTCCCTACCCCCTACCCCCCAGCAACCCTCAGTTTGTTTCCTGAGATTAAGAGTCTCTCATGGTTTGTCTCCCTCCTGATCCCATCTTGTTTCATTTTTTCCCTTCCTACGCCCCATGGCCCCCCTCCCTGCCTCTCACATTCCTCATAACAGGGAGATTATATCATAATTGTCTTTCTCTGATTGAGTTATTTTGCTTAGCACGATACCCTCTAGTTCCATCCACGTCGTTGCAAATGGCAAGATTTTGTTTCTTTTGATGGCTGCATAGTATTCCACTGTGTGTATGTATTTGTATATATATACACACTACATCATCTTTATCCATTCATCTGTTGATCTAGGTTCTTTCCATAGTTTGGCTATTATGAACATTGCTGCTATAAACATTCAGGTGCCCGTGCCCCTTCGGATCACTACATTTGTATCTTTGGGGTAAATACCCAGTAGTGTGATTGCTGGGTCATAGGGTAGCTCTATTTTCAACTTTTTGAGGAACCTACATGCTGTTTTCCAGAGTGGCTGCACCAGCTTGCATTCCCACCAACAGTGCAGGAGGGTTCCCCTTTCTCCGCATCCTCGCCAGCATCTGTCATTTCCTGACTTGTTGATTTTAGCCATTCTGACTGGTGTGAGGTGATATCTCACTGTGATTTTGATTTGTATTTCCCTGATGCCAAGTGATGTGGAGCACTTTTTCATGTGTCTGTTGGCCATTTGGATGTCTTCTTTGCAGAAATGTCTGTTCATGTGTTCTGCCTATTTCCTCATTGGATTATTTGTTCTTAGGGTGTTGAGTTTGGTAAGTTCTTAATAGATTTCAGATACTAGCCCTTTATCTGATATGTTATTTGTGAATATCTTCTCCCATTCTGTCAGCTGTCTTTTGGTTTTGTTGAATGTTTCCTTTGCTGTGCAAAAGCTTTTGATCTTGATGAAGTCCCAATAGTGCATTTTTGCCCTTGCTTCCCTTGCCTTTGGCGATGGTTCTAGGAAGAAGTTGCTGTGGCTGAGGTCGAAGAGATTGCTGCCTGTGTTCTCAAGGATTTTGAGGGATTCTCTCTCACATTGAGGTCTTTCATCCATTTTGAGTCTATTTTTGTATATGGTGTAAGGAAATGGTCCAGTTTCATTCTTCTGCACGTGGCTGTCCAATTTTCCCAACACCAAAAGAGACTGTCTTTTTTCTATGGGACATTCTTTTCAGCTTTGTTGAAGATTAGTTGGACATAAGAGTTGAGAGTCTATTTCTGGGCTCTCTATTCTGTTCCATTGATCTATGTGTCTGTTTCCCTGCCAGTTCCATACTGTCTTGATGATGATAGCTATGTAACAGAGCTTGAAGTCTGGAATTGTGATGCCATCAACTTTGGCTTTCTTTTTCAACATTCCTCTGGCTATTTGGGGTCTCTTCTGGTTCCATATAAATTTTAGGATTATTTGTTCCATTTCTTTGAAAATTGTTGATGGTATTTTGATGGGGATTGCATTAAATGTGTAGATTGCTTTAGACATTTTCACAATATTTGTTCTTCCAGTCCATGAGCATGGAATGTTTTTCCATTTCTTTGTGTCTTCCTCAATTTCTTTCATGAGTACTTAATAGTTTTCGGAGTACTGATTCTTTGCCTCTTTGGTTGGGTTTGTTCTTAGATATCTTATGGTTTTGGGTGCAATTGTAAATGGGGGTCAACTCCTTAATTTCTCTTTTTTCTGTCTTGCCATTGGTGTATAGAAATGCAACTGACTTCTGTGCACTGATTTTATATCCTGACACTTCACTGAATTCCTGTATGAGTTCTAGCAGTTTTGGAGTGGATTCTTTTGGGTTTTCCACATAAAGTATCATATCTGCAAAGTGTGAGACTTTGACTTCTTCTTTGGAGACTTGGATGCCTTTTATTTCTTTTTGTCGTCTGATTGCTGACGCTAGGACTTCTAGTACTATGTTGAATAGTTGCCGTGTTCCTGACCTTAGGGGAATAGCTCTCAGTTTTTCCCCTTTGAGAATGGTATTTGCTGTGGATTTTTCATAGATACCTTTGATGGTATTGAGGTATGTACACTCTATCCCTAAACTGAAGAGTTTGGATCAAGAAAGGATGCTGTACTTTGTCAAATGCTTTTTTAGCATCTATTTAAAGTATCATATGGTTCTTGTTCTTTCTTTTATTAATGTATTGTATCACATTGATTGATTTGTGGATGTTGAACCAACCTTGCAGCCCAGGAATAAATCCCACTTGGTCGTGGTGAATGATTCTTTTAATGTACTGTTGGATCTATTGGCTAGTAGTTTGGTGAGAATTTTTGCCTATGTGTTCTTCAAGGATATTGGTCTGTAATTCTTCTCAATGGGGTCTTTGTCTGGTTTTGGGATCAAGGTGATGCTGGCCTCATAAAATGAGTTTGTAAGTTTTCCTTCCATTTCTATTTTTTGGAACAGTTTCAGGAGAACAGGTATTAATTTGTCTTTAAATGTTTGGTAGAATTCCTCTGGGAAGCTGTCTGGTCCTGGTCTCTTGTTTGTTGGGAGATTTTTGATGAATGCTTCAATGTCCTTACTTTATGGGTCTGTTCAGGTTTTCTATTTCTTCCTGGTTCAGTTTTGGTAGTTACATGTCTCTCGCATCTATTTCTTCCAGATTGTCAAATTTGCTGGTGTATAGTTGCTCATAACATGTTCTTGTAATTCTTTGTCTTTCTTTGGTGTTGGTTGTGATTTCTCCTCTTTCATTCATGATTTTATTAATTTGTGTCCTTTCTATTTTCTTTCTGAGAAGTCTGGCCAGGGGTTTATCAATCTTACTAATTCAAAGAATCAGCTCCCAGTTCGTTGATTTGTTCTACTGTTCTTTGGAAATCTATTTCATTGATTTCTGATCTTTATTATTTATTTTCTCCTGCTGGGTTTAGGCTTCCTTTGCTGTTCTTTCTCCACCTCCTTTGGGTGTAGGATTAGGTTGTTTACTTGAGACCTTTCTTGTTTCTTGAGAAAGGCTTGTACTGCTATATATTTTCCTTTCAGAACCACCTATGTTGTGTCCCAAAGATTTTGAACAGTTTTGTTTTCATTTTCATTTGTTTCCATGAATTTTTAAAATTCTTTTATTTCCTGGTTGACCCATTCATTCTTTATTAGAACCACGGCTCTGGTTCTCTCCGGGCTCCGGGTGGGCTTGTCGGGGCTCGGGTCGGTCGGGTGACTGCGCGGCTGTCCCCGCGACCCGATGTGGTCTCCGTCTCCTCCTCCGCCGTCCTGCTCGTCCTCGAGAAGCCAACGTTTCTTGACCCTTGCTCTTGGGCAGGCGTGGGGCAGAGCTGTGTCTGGGGGCTGGGGAGCTGCTGGTGGGCAGGGTCGGTGGGCAGGCTGGGTCAGACCTAGGGCGGGGGACGCCCCTTGGGTTGGTGTTCCGTGTGTTCTTTGAGTCCGTGTTTGTGTTTCGGGCCCGCGTCCATCACGGAGCCCCGCGGTGGCCAGAGCTGTGTTCCTCTCCCCTGTGATTCTCCGCTGCATTCCCGCTGCTTTCAGTCCACCCAGGGCCAGGACCAGACGACTGGGGACGACCCCGTGCCCCAGGAGTGCTGAAGTCTTCACACTGGCCAGTTCTGAGCTGTTCACCTGCTCTGCTTTGCTGTGGTCCAGTCTCTAGCCTTCAGTCCTCCTTCTGTCTCCCGAACGACTCCAGGCATGTCCCCAGGTGGCCCTGTGTGGCAGGCCCCTTGCTCTCAGGAAATGCACGTGACCAGTGTCTTCCTTCGAAGGCGTTGGCTACATCAAACACTAATGATGTGCTGTATGGTGACTAATATGACACAGTAAAAAATAAGTTGAAGTATTATCTTAAACCTCCTTCTGAGAAATAAAGTCCGTGAACAGCTGAAAAATAAAACAAAACGAGACAAAGGCATTGGCCACTCTTGTTGTCACTCAGTCCCTTTCATAAATCAAAGTCCTGTGCTGTCATTGAGACCATCAGTTCCATTTTCCTAACCCATGATTTGTTCTGGAGAATGGAATCCTTGCCTCTGGGGGCATGTATATATTTAAGAAATTGCCAAAGGGTCCGCTGGGCTTTTAGGGAGGTATTTGAGGGACAAGTCCGTCTAGTGTAGCAGTGGACCGGGATGAGGCTTTGTACCTGGCTTACCTGGGGGGCAGAAAAGATGTAACCCAGCAGAGCTGACGGTGTCGTCTTTGCAGAGGTGTTCCTACAACGTTGGCCCTCGGCTGGCATCTGAGAACTGGGATTTTGAGAGAGTTTCCATCCTTTCCTGATAGCAGTGGCTCACTATGTCCAAACTCTGTGCAGATCATTTGTGTGCGCCGAACCCCTGCTTTCCTTCTGGGAGCCTGGAGTTTAGATACATAATAAGCCTGTGTGACAGCCCCCAGTGATAACCGTGGGCACTGAGTCAATAATGAGCTATACGTGTTGTCACAGCTCTCGCTGGGGCACTGAGTCCTGTGTGTCATTACCGGGAGGGGACTCTGGAAGTGTCCGGTGTCTTCCGGCGCCTGTTCCATGTGCCTTTTCCCTTTGCCGATTTTTGCTTTGTCTTCTTTCCCTATAATAAATCATAGCATGTGTATGACTATATACTGAGTCCTGTGAGTTCCTCACTGAGTCACTGACTTGGAGGTGGTCTTGGGGACCCTCAGCACACCTGTGTTTGAAACCTGGTTATGTTAATTTATGGGGTGTGGCCTTGAGACTGTTGGTGAAGTTATAAATGTATTCCTCGTCTGTGAAACAGGACGAAAGCACCAGTTCAGATGGATAGGGTCCGAGGTCCGTGAGAAATATGCGTATGGAAGCCTTCAAGGATTAGACTTTTCCGCTGTCCCACTCAAATGTAGGAACTAAGCAATGTGAGTGACCAGTCGGTAGACTTCGGTGCGGGAAAGGAAAGGCCTTCCGTTTCCTGTTTTCATTTCCTGCATCTGCTGAGGCTATGTTTCTTTTTCTCTGCTGATCTGGAATGTACCTATTAAACCTGGCCCTATACCAGAGAGACTGAGAGGTCACCCAAAGACTCTGAGCTCCCAGAATTTCCTCTGGGGTGTCTGGGCTAGTGGTAGACAACGGATGCCAACACAGAACACTTAAGAACGAAGAACCTCACCGTTACCCGTACTGAAGCTTACGTAACTCGGAAGGTGGGCACCTCGAAAGAGGCCACTTTCGTCCTAGTGTCTGCAGGTGGGGTGGCTGAAAATTTCAGGAGAAGGAATTTTTATGTCTGCATTTTTCTGGAAGGTTTCTGTGTTTTCTACCAGAGAAACGTGTGTGTGTGTGTGTGTGTGTGTGTGTGTGTGTGTGTGTGTGTGTGGTGTGTGCTCGTGCATGCGTGTGCTCTGCCCTCTGCCTTTCTAAAAAAAGAAATCTGGGTCAAAACGAAGTGTGTAGTTCCCTTCATTTACGCGCTGGCTGCAGGGGTTCTTGAACCTGAGCGGGCTTCAGCATCACCTGGAGGACCTGTTAAAACACAGATGGCAGGCGCCACTCCCGGAGGTTTTGATTCGTAGGTCTGGGTGGGACCTGAGAATTCGCCTTTCTCAATGGTTCCCTGTTGCTGCTCCTGCTGCTGGTCCCCCTCACACCAGCCTGCAGCTTCTGGGCGGCATAGCGGCTCTGGCTGGGGGACGTCTCTCTTTCTGTCAAGAGTGACTCATTTAAGCTCCTCACAATGCTACTTCCACCCTCATTAATGGTTTAAGTGTGTAAGCTTAATTTACAAGGCAAGAAGCCCTGAATTTTGTCGTTGAATGGTTTCACAAATGGTCCATCTGAATTTTGTTCATAGAATGGCATTTCAATCAAGTCTTGTTTGCTCTCTTGTTTGGTGTGTGTTCAGAATACCACTCTTCCTACTGTGGTACCTTTTGTAACCCACTGGTATGTGTAAGTGGTTTGAGCAGCTCCTTCCTTGTGGACTAGGACTCACAATCATCCATCCATCCATCCACCCACCTACCTACCCACCTACATACCCACCTAGCCAGCCAGCCAGCCAGCCATTCATCAGCCCGCCTACCTACTTCCCCTTCCTCTCTCCCATCTATCCGTCTGCCTCCCCGTCCAGCCACTGTCCACTCACTCATCCACCACCCACCCCATCCGTCCACCCATCTGTCCATCCACCCATCCGTCCACCCAGCCAGCCGGCCGCCAGCCAGCCATTTACCTCACATAATGTGTTGGAAGGCTGTAGAGTTCTAAAGAAAAATAAGACAGTGTTCTTGCTCTCAAGAGGTTTATGGTACTGTAATAGAAACTCCTCTTTCTTGTCTTCCCTGGAGCAGTTGTGCATTTCTTTCTTCCTAGTGAGTTGTGATAATAGTTGAATCCATTAGATTAATGCTATCCTTTCCTTACAAGAGTTCATTTCCTCAGAAAGTGTTGTGAGAAATCTGCTGATTTCTTGAAGTAAAGACACAAATGTTTTTAACCCAATACCTTATTGGAAAGGCAGCCCAAGGAAGCCCTTCATAGCCTCTTGGTGGTAATGACAGAAGGGTTTTCTTTGAATTAGGATGCTGCTTTTTAGAAGCCTCTGCCATGTTCTCAGGTTATCTTCAAAGACCCATGTCGGTTTCAGCAAGGCTCACCAGTGCCTCTGCCAAAAATGGATGTGGAAGGGGTTTTTGTAAATAATTCTAGAACATCTTCCTGGGGACTTTTCTTCTTTCTTTCTTTCTCTTTCTTTCTAGTTTCAGAGGTAGAATTCAGTGACTCATCAGTTGCAGATAACACCTAGGCTCCTTCCATCCCGTGCCCTCCTGGATGCCCGTCACCCACTTGCCCCATCCCCCATCCGCCTGCCCTCCAGCAACCCCCAGTTTGTGTCCTGGAGTTAAAAGTCTCGCACGGTTTGTCTCCCTCTCTCTCATTTCATCTCATTTTATTTTTCCCTCCCTTCCCCTATGTTCATCCGCTTTGTTTCTTGAATTCCACACAGGAGTGAGACCATATGGTGTCTGTCTGTCTCTGACTTACTGCACTCAGCGTCACACCCTGTAGCTCCATCTGCATCATTGCAAATGGCAAGATTTCGTTTCTTTTTGAAAGCTGTATACTGTTCCCTTGTATTTATTTACCACATCTTTATCCATTCATCTGTCAGTGGACATCTGGGCTCTTTCATATTTTGGCCATTGTGGCCATTGCTGCTATAAACTTTGGGGTGCAGGTGACCCTTGGAGTCACTGGGTTTCTATCCCTTGGATAAATACCCAGTACTGCGATTGCTGGGTCATAGGGTAGCTCTGTTTTCAACTTTTTGAGGACCCTCCATGCTGTTTTCCAGAGTGCCCGCACCAGCTTGCATTCCCACCAGCAGTGGAGGAGGTTCCCCTTTCTCCGCATCCTTGTCGGCACTTGTTGTTTCTTGAGGTATTAATATTAGCCATGCTGACTGGTGTGAGGTGGTATCCCATTATGGTTTTAATGTGTGTTTCCCTGATGCCGAGTGATGCGAAGCATTTTTTCTTGTGTCTGTTGGCCATCTGTGTGTCTTCTTTGCAGAAATGTCTGTTCATGTCTTCTGCTCTGACTGGGTACTACTCTGGTTTTCACTGCTGGGTGAGGTGCTTCAGGCGAGTGCCTGTCCATGGGCATGGACAGCTTTATGTTTCCTAGAGGCCTTTTCTGAAGCATTTAAAGTGGTATCTTCACTCCATGCCTTCCTCCATCCTACAAAAGCATCAAAAATTTGCATTATAAAATTTTGCATTAAAATGTCCAAATGATGGGTGCCTGGGTGGCTCAGTGGGTTAAGCGACTGCCTTCGGCTCGGGTCATGATCCCAGGGTCCTGGGATGGAGCCCTGCATCGGGGCTATAAAAAAATATAAAAATATATAAATATATATATACAATATATAGATATAGATATAAAAAAATATCCAAACGATTTCCACCTCTTCTTATCCTCATCCCATCTTTATTTAGACAAATAGAGCTCTTTTTATGGTTGTAGTCATTATGGAGATTCAGTTTTTTGGCTTTTCCCACTTTGCGTTATTTGGTAAATGTTCTTTCTTCCTCCTGAGTGGCCATAATGACTTCATAATAGTCATGGTTTAATATACTTTTATTGCTTTTCCATTTTCCTTTGCTGAATATTAGGTCACTTATATTTTTTTAAAAATATAACTAAATGCTTCTACATCTAGTATCTATATATAAAAAGCAAAAAAAAAATATCAAGTACACTCTTTTCTCTTTGAATTACTTACAGACATTTTGATGATTAGGTTATTGTTTTTATTGTTATAGTTTTAATTACTCTTGATACTGTGAGTGAGACTTTATTCCCAAAGAACTGAACCAATTATCTCCCTGCCGAAATTGAATTTAATAATTTTTTTGTTTTTTCGATCTTAATAAATTGTAAAGCATATACCCACTGTTTGAACTTAGAGTTCTTTAATTGCCAATGTCATTAAACCTGCTTTCAGTTACTGCTTTACTCAGGAGTTCTGTTCACTCCCATGTTCATATTTGTGATAGAGACTGATGACGTGTGTTTCCTTTGTATGGGGCACTTACATATATATCTGTGTGTGTGTTAATAATACTTATGTCTGGATTTTCCAGTGCTAGGTTTTCTTTCCAAGTAGGCCTTCTTGGCCTCATAAGAGTTGATTATTTTTATAAAAATACATAAAATGGTAAGTTCTGCCTGTTTGGAACTCAGATATTTATTGAATGGACAAATATTTATCTTTTACTTGAAGTCTCTTCTGGTACAGTAAGTTTAAGAAGCACTAGGGAGGGGCGCCTGGGTGGCTCAGTGGGTTAAAGGCTCTGCCTTCGACTAGGGTCGTGATCTCAGGGCCTTGGGATCGAGCCCTGCATCAGGCTCTCTGATCTGCGAGAAGCCTGCTTCCTCCGCAATCCCTGCCTGCATCTCTTGCCTACTTGTGATCTCTGTCTGTCAAATAAGATCTTAAAAAAAAAGAAAAGAACCACTTGGGAGAAAAATGTTGTTCCTTCTTCTGTGTTTTTTATTCCATATGCTATATTTTCCATTTCCATGACTTAAAAACAAGTCTTGATTTTTGTATAGGCAAACTCTACCCCCAATGCAGAGCTCGAACTCAGCCCCCAAAATCAAGACTTGTGCACTCCACCAGCTGACCTAGCCAAGCACCCCAAGTGTCATTTTCTAAATCTAGTTTTTCTGGAGGTTTTGATTTGTTATGCTGAGCAATTTTTGCCACCAAATTCAGATTGGGTATGAATCTCAGTTAATTTTTCTCCATTTTGTTATTTCGTTTCTGTCATAACATATGCTATTAAATTTATTTCCTGTTCCCACTGTTGTAATTCTTAAAAGTTTGGATCATCTTTGGGGTTCCTTTTGTGCCTCTGTGATCTTTGAGCCATTATTACTGTTCATGATATGCTTGTTTTGAACACGTTCTAATATTAAATGGAGAAAACCCTTTTTTTCTTAATTCATCCTTTTCCTCCAAAATATAACATGTTTCCCTTCTTTCCTTTTTCTGTTTTTATTTGCATTTTGCATATAACAGCATAAATAAGGAAAGAAAAGCTTCATAGAGCAAGAGGTAGTTTAAAGCAGCTCTCCCCTCTGTAGTTCAGGAAAATATAATTAGGAAAGTGTTAGTTATGCTTTTTTTTTTTTAGAAATTGATCACACAGAATTGTAGTAATCTATTTGCTATATACATATATTTTTAGAAAATAATTACGTTGTACACCTAAAATGTCAGTCATAGCTCACTAATAAAAAACTTGTCACGTAGACACTATTACAGCAATAATAAAGAAAATAAAGTGAAAAAAATCACCTACGGTCACCTGTAATGTTTTTTTGAAGCTTGCACCTAATTCGGTTTAAAAGTATCTGAAGTTTTGTATGGCTTTAAAGCTAGCCAAACTTTAGTTTTATAGTTTCATATTTTAAATGTATCTATGTAACTTCATATCACAAAGATTTCTCCGTATTTTTTAAATAGTTCTTGTTTTACGTGACTCCATAAACTCTCTTGCGTTGAGTCGGGGTTTAGTAATTGATCTTACCAATTCCTTTGTTAAGTATTCAGGCTGTTTCTATTACAGATAATGTAGGAACAAACTTTGTAGTACATATGGCTTTTTCTCACTGAGAGTGATTTTTTGGGCTGTTTTACTGCAGTGAGGTCACGAGGCCAGAGAGTAGAGACATCTACAAATTGCCAAGCTGCTTTCCCAGCTTGAGAATGTGTGCGAATTATATGATGTAAACAAATGATGAATTTTACTACAGGTTTGCTTGCTAGCTTTCTTTTTTAAAGATTTTGTTTATTTATTTGACAGAGAGAGTTCACAAGTAGGCAGAGAGGCAGACAGAGAGAGAGGGGGAAGCAGGCTCCCTGCTGAGCAGAGAGCCCGATGCGGGACTCGATCCCAGGACCCTAAGATCATGACCTGAGCCGAAGGCAGAGGCTTTAACCCACTGAGCCACCCAGGCGCCCCACAGCTTTGCTTTCTTGTGTATGTGTGTGTGTATAGTTACCTTGTATCCCTCAAATTAGTGGTATGTATATTTCATGAGTACAAGGGGCTACATAATTTCAACTTATGTTTCTTTGAGACTGAACATTCCTCCATTTTGTTTATATGATGCTTCTTGTAGGAGTTGGGTCCCTTGTCCAGTTTTTCCAAACCAGAGAGCTTTCTTGGGTGCCCCTCAGGACCTACGTGAGACACAGTTCAAAGCAGCCCTGAGTATCCCTGCCCCCTCAGAGGAGGGACACGGATAATTCGGCAAGCAGGAGGAAGACCACCCTGGGGAAGTGAACAGCTTTGTGACAGCACATGGCAGGGCAACTCACCAGACTCAGATTTCCCACCTTCCCCACTGCGTGATCCCTTCCTGAGTGCAGGAGCGATGAACAGACCAAGGGACCCTGTAAGGACTGTGTCACTGTGTCACCTTGGCCGTGGACAGTGGGAGAAGCAGTGGCACCAAAAGCTCTTACGAGTATAGCGGTTCGAGTTCATCTTTCCATAACCAAGTCGAATTCTCCCCCTTTGTGTTTTTACTCTTTGAGGCACATACTCATTCCCCCAGGACCTTCCCAAGGATTCTCTGGTGGTGGCACGAAGCGCACAATAGACAGCCATGATTCTAATTAGTATTGTTATTGTATTTGCAGGATTTTCTCACGTGATTTCATTTCTCACGTGAGGTCTAGGGAGAGGTTCTGTTGTCAGGGCAACCGAAGTGGTAGATTTCCAGGACAGCCTTCATGAAGACCTCTCCTTGGGCCGGGTCCTCGCTTCCTGTGGCCAGAGGAGGCCTACGATCTCTGGTCTCTCCCACTTGGCCTCATGGTTTGTTCCCTCTGCTCAAGGGTCTCCGCTTCTCCTCAAGACTATGAGCCAGCATTTTCTCTGGAATCTACTAGCCTAATATGATGCCTTTCTGTCCTCCCAGAAAAGAGAGCCCTTCTCTGAATTTTGCCCTTGATCATCAGGTTTTAGGAAGCAACATATGTTTAGCTTTTGATCCAGTTTTAATTCCTTTTTTTTAAACTTGTAATTTTAAATCATGCCCCTTTGTTGTCATACTTTATTTTTTGGGTTTGATACATTATTCAGCTGCCACTGATCTTCTGTTCTTATGGAATCAGAATAATTTTGGTCGCCTTCACCTTCTGGAGCAAATTGGAGGGTGGATACCCTACTTAATCCGCTAATCTGCACTGGGGACTGGAGGGATTTCATCTGCGCAAGTGCGTAGCGGGAATGGTGGGAACCACCCCCGGTGGGGGTGAGGGGTAGGAAGCATGTCACAGCAGGTGGGCTCTCTGAGGAAGAGCTTTCCAAGGGAAAAGATGACATGCCACCATGAGGAAGTGTCGCCAGGGCCTGGACATTAGGGGGAGAGTGGTGAGAAATGAGCTGACAATCTCTCAACAGTTCTTGGGGGCCTTACGTGCCCCCCTGATGAGTGTGGACTTGACCTCAACTGTCCTTGGGGGCCTTATGTGCCCCACTGATGAGTGTGAACTTGGTCTTGAAATCACCAAGAGCTGTTGGAGCTAAGCTGTCAGCATTTTTCTGAAACAGCAGAGCAGAAGAAGTTCATGCGAGGTTTTCTGGCCATTGCTTTAGCCTGGGTATTTGTCAGAAACACATATCTGGAGCCATGGATATGTGTTCAGGTATGAGATAGACACACGGCCATAATTTTGATTTAAACGTGATGTTCCAAGAATAACAACACATATCTGCTCCCACCAGAAGATCGATCGGGGGAGAAGTAGCTTCCCCTCTGTGGATTGCTCCAACCAGGGAGCTCAGCCAGAATGACCCACACGGACAGATTCCGCCAAAGAAACATTAATGACTGGCCTTCACACTGTGCTTGTTTCAATGTAATAGATGCTTATAAATCATATAAAATGTTTGTATTTCCTTTCTTATGGAAGCAGTTTCAGTATTTTCATCGTATGAAATGGACTTCAGAAATGGAATCTTTGTTAAGAACTTTATACTCACAAGAAACAAATAATTGATTTATGATTACTTGACTTGCTACTTTTGTCCAATAATTGATTAGGTCGGGGGTTGGCAACCTCCTCCTGCAAAGGGCTGGAGAATAAATCATTTCAGCTCTGCAGGCCATATGGTCTCTGTCAGAGCTACACAACCCTGCCTCTGTGGTGTGAAAGCAGCCACAGGCACTGCGTAAACAAATGAGTAGAGCTGTGTGCCAATAAAACTTTATTTTGGGCCAGTGATATTTGAATTTTATATAATTTCCATGTATCACAAAATATTCTTCTTCTTTGGGTATTTTTTTCCACCCTTGAAAGAAGCCAAAATATTCTGAGATTATTGGCTGTATAAAAACAGGCCAGGGGCAAGATTTGGGCCCTGGTTTTACCCCCACCCCCAACTCCCACCTTGGGTCATTCTTTAGGATTGTGTGGATAGCTGTGATTTACACAACACACTCAGTGTGCTGGGTTCTGTGCTGTATACTTTCTCATGCATCAGCTCACGTAATTCCCATGAAAACTCTGAATTCTGTCGATTTATTTAGAGGTGGGGAGACGGAGGCGCCCCGAGTGCCAAGGATGAAAGGGGAGCCCTGGCACGCACGAGGGGGCGGCATTGTGAACTGAGATCGGCCCGAGTGTAGGTTGGAACTGTAAAATCCCTTTCTTGAGGAATTTACGGGGTTGTGGGGAAGAGAGTGGGCAGTTAAACAATTTTGGCATTGTAACACGGGGTCATAATAATTCCGTCGATGAGCAGATTCCTAGCTCCAACGTACTTATGAAGCCTCAGATGACTTGAGTTCTTGGTTCTTTATCACGCTTAACACGGGAGGGAGGAGAAATTGTCTGGGCATGAACCTCGCTCCAAACTTGGAAATTCATTGACCTTCAAGTTACTTATCCGCTGTCTGCCTCAGTGTCCTCATTTGTAAATGCAAGTAAAAATAGTGGCTTACACTGGGGAGTTGCCCAAAGGATTATGTGAGCTGGGGTAAGCTCAGTGGTTGGCACGTTAAATGGAAGCTGTTGTTACTATTTTGAACTTTGAGTCAAGTTAAAGCCCCCACAGCTATGTTTAAAACTCATGCTCCCCATTCTATTTTTGTGAACTGACTTTTGGGGGAAAAAAGATGGTATTTTGTGGACTAGTACAGTTGTTCTGTATATTTTCCCTGTACTCAAAAATGAAGGTGCAGAAGGATTTCCTTTTGTGTGTCGTCCTTTTAAATGTCTGTGATTGCAGATGACTTCTTCCAGGATGAAGTACGTCCCAGGCCTTCTTGTCCTTGCGTAGAATGACTTTGCAGCCCCCAGCAAGACCATTACAATTATTAAAATTCATCCTAGGTCTTTCAGATTTGAGAGTGTTTTGTGAGTATGTATGTCTTTACCGGTCTAGTTTTTTTTCCCCTTTTATAATTGCTTGTCTTCCTCCGGTTATTGATCTGTTTAAATTTTATAGCTCTCATTGGCTTGGTATTTAAAACTTTAATAGAAAATTATAAATTACCCTTAGATTAGATTAGATTAGATTAACCAATCCAGCTTGGCATAGCCTTCTCAGATGACTTTTTTCTCCAGCATGTACGTGGTTACTTTTCATTGGTAATGTTGTACATTCGTGTCTGTTTCTTGTTTAAATTTACATGAGGATTATCTGGGGTTTTTTAGTTTTTTGAGGGGAAAAAGGGATCTCTTCCTTTTATTCATCAGCCCTTAAATGTTATTTATTTATTTATTTATCTATCTATTTATTTTTTAAAAGATTTTATTTATTTGTCAGAGACAGAGGGAGAGAGAGCGAGCGAGCACAGGCAGACAGAGAGGCAGGCAGAAGCAGAGGGAGAAGCAGGCTCCCTGCCGAGCAAGGAGGCTCATGTGGGACTCGATCCCAGGACCCTGGGATCATGACCTGAGCCGAAGGCAGCTGCTTAACCAACTGAGCCACCCCACCCCGGCGTCCCTGTTTTTATCTTTTATTAACACATTTGTTATATTGCGATCAGAGAATTTGATTCCTAGAATAATTACCTTTCTGTACTTAATGGCATGCACTGTCTTATCAATTACAATTTTGCTTTCTTTGAAAAGGAGAAACATTCTGTTTTCATTTACTTTGTTCTAATTCTCCATTAATTAAGCGATATTAGTTATAATGTTCAGATGTATATCATTGCTTTAAAAAAAAAGATTTTATTTATTTGACAGAGAGACACATTACAAGTAGGCAGAGAGAGAGAGAGAGAGGGAAGCAGGCTCCCCGCTGATCAGAAAAGCCTGATGCGGGGCTTGATCCCAGGACCCCGAGATCATGACCTGACGCAAAGGCAGAGGCTTAACCCACTGAGCCCCCTAGGCGCCCCCATGTCATTGCTTTTAATGTACCAGATTACTGAACTCTAACAGCACGGCTTTGTGGTAAATCACTACAGAGGTGATTCCATCAAGTTCTCTACGCTGGGCAGACAGTCAGTCTTAATGTATTTCGCCAACATTTATCATTTGAGAAATGTTCAACATGCATTGGTTTTCAGTTGTTATATGCTTTTAACATTTTGTTATGACTGTGTGTAATTTAAGTGAATTTTGACACAAACAGTAATGTTTCCATTTTTATTTTTTTAATTGAAGTACAATAAAGATACAGGCTTAATTAGTTTCAGGTGTGCAATGCAGTGATTCAGCAATCCTGCGCATCTCTCAGTGCCCATCGTGGTGTGGAGCCCTGGCCACCCTTCATCTGTTTCATCCGTGCCCCCACCCACCTCCTCTCTGGCAACCACCAGTTTGTTTTTTGTATTGAAGAATCCTGGGGTTTTTCTGGTCTTTTTTTTTTTTTTCCCCTCTTGGTTTGTTCATCTGTTTTGTTTCTTAAATTCCACTTAAGAGTAAAATCACATGGTAATTGTCTTTCTTTGACTGACTTATTTCGCTTAGCATTTTATTCTCTTGCTTTACTCCATGTTGCAAATGGCAAGATTTCTTTCTTTTTTTTATGGCTGCATAGTATGCCATTATATGTAATGGGAATTATAACATAAATACTAATATATATATGTGTGTGTGTGTATGTGTGTATAATGTGTGTGTGTATACACACACACTGCTTCTTTATTTATTGATCTATGGATGGACACTTGGGTTGCTTCCGTATCTTACCCATTGTAAATAAGGCTGCAATAAAAATGCATAGACCTTTCTGAATTAGTGTTTTTTGTTTACTTTGGGTAAGTATCCCATGGTGGAATTACCAGATTGTATGGTAATTCTGTTTTTAATTTTTTTTTGAGAAACTTCATATTGATTTCCAGACTGGCTGCACCAGCATATATTCCCACCAACAGCGCACAAGGGTTCCTTTTTTTTCACATCCTCACCAACACTTGTTTCGTGTGTGTGTGTGTGCGTGTGTGTTTCTTTTACCAGTTCTGACAAGTGTGAGGTGATATCTCATTGTGGTTTTGATTTGCATTTCTTCGATAATGAGAGATGTGGAGCATTTTCTCATGTGTCTATTGGCCATCTGTCTTCTTTGGAAAAATGTCTATTCAGGTCCTTTTGCCCATTTTTAAAATTGAATTATTTGTTTTTTGGTGTTGAGTAGTAGAAGTTTTTCATATATTTTGTATATTGACCCCTTATAAGTTATACCACTTGCAAATGTCTTTTCCCATTTCCTTTTTGTTTTGTTGGTGGTTTTGTTCACTGTGCAAAAGCTTTTTTATTTTGGTGTTGTTCCAAAAGTTTAATTTTGCTTTTGTTTTCTTTGCCTGAGGACACATATCTAGAAAACTGCTTCTGCAGCTGATGTCAAAGAAATTACTGCTTACGTTTTCTTCTAGGAATTAGATCTTTAATCCATCTCAAGTTTATTTTTCTGTGTGGTATGGGAAAGTGGCCTAATGTCATTCTTTTGCTGTCCAGTTTTCCCAACACCATTTGTTGAAGAAACTCTTTTCCTTAGTGTATATTCTTACCTCCTATGTCATAGGTTAATTTCATTTATTTCTGGACTCTGTATCCTGTTCTGTTGATCTCTGTGTCTGTTTTTCTGTCAGTACCTCATTGTTTTGATTATTACAGCTTTCTGGTATACCTTGAAATCTGGGATTTTGACCCCTTCTTTTTTCTCAAAGTTGCTTTGGCTAGTTAGGGCATTTTTATGGTTCCATATAAATTTCAGGGTTGTTTGTTCTAGTTCTGTGAACAATGTTGATATTTTGATAGGGATTGCATTAAATCTGTAGATTGCTTTGAGTGGTATGGACATTTTAGCAATCCTGTTCTTCCAATCTATGAGCATGGAATGTCTTTCCTTTGTTTGTGTCATCTTCAGTTTCCTTCATTGATGCTTTATAGTTTTCAGAAAATGGGTTTTTTTACTTCCATGAGTTTATTCCGAGGTATTTTTTTCTTTTTGGTACAGTTGTAAATGGGATTGTCTTCTTAATTCTTTTTCCACTCTTCATTATGAGCGTATAGAAATGCAACATATTTCTGTATATTAATTTTGTGTCCTGCCATTTTCTGAATTCATTTACCAGTTCTAATAGTTTTTTGGTGGAGCCTTTAGGGTTTTCTATATGTAGTAACATGTCATGTGCAAATAGTAAGAGTTTTACTTCCTCCTTACCAGTTCACATGCCTTTTATTTCTTTTTCTTGTCTGACTGCTGTGGCTGGGACTTCCAGTACGAAGTTGAATAAAAGTGGCGAGAGTGGGCATCCTTTTCTTTTTCCTGATCTTAGAGGAAACATGTTCAGTTTCCCACCACTGAGGATAATATTAGCTGTGAGTTTTCCTTATATGAGGCCTTTGTTACAGGGAGCTGTGTTCCCTCTAAACCTACTTTGTTGAGAATTTTTATCATGAATGTACATTGTACTTTGTCAGATGCTTTTCCTGCTTCTATCATGATGATCATATTTATTTTATACTTTTCCTTGTTAATGTGATATATCACACTGATCGATTTGTCAATCCTGAACAAACTTTGCATTCTGGGAATAAATCCCACTTGATCCTTGTGTATGATTTTTTTTTACCGTATTGTTGATTAGGTTTGCTAATATTTCGTTGAAGACTTTTGCATCTGTGTTCATCAGAGATATTGGACCACAGTTCTCTTCTTTTGTAGTGTCTTTGTCTGATTGCTGTCAGGCTAACTAGCTGGCCTCATTGAATGGGCTTCGGGGTCTTTCTTCCTCTTCTGTTTTTTTCTTGAAACAGTTCGAGAAAAATAGGTATTTTTCTTAAAGGTTTTAGTTATTTATTTGACAAAGAGAGAGAGATCACAAGTAGGCAGAGAGGCAGGCAGAGAGAGAGGGAGAAGCAGGCTCCCTGCCAAGCAGGGAGCCCGATGTGGGGCTCGATCCCAGGACCCTGAGATCATGACCTGAGCCGAAGGCAGAGGCTTTAACCCACTGAGCCACCCAGGTGCCCCAAGGATAGGCATTAACTCTTCTTTAAATATTTGGTAGAATTTACCTCGGAGGCCACCTCATTGTGGACTTTCATTTGTTTGGAAATTTTGTGATTACTTGACTCAGTTTCATTGTCACTAATCAGTCTGTTCAAATTTTCTATTTTTTCCTGATTCAGTTTGGGGAGATTATATGTTTCTGGGACAGTCCTTTGTATTTCTGTGGTATTATTTCTCCTCCTTCATTTCTAGTTTTGTTTATTTGAACTCTTTTTATTACTTTTACTTTTTTCATTTTAAAAAAACCCATACACATCTTTTTATATTTACTTTTTATTCATGTGTAATAGATTTTGTTTGCTAATCCAGCTAGAAACTCCTTTTTTTCCTCTTGGGATGATAATTGAGTCCTTTTGTACTTGGCCTTACATTTGGATCATCTTCTGTTATCCTAATCATTATTTTCATCTTTTTAATTCTTCTGACATTTCTTTCCAATTGTGACTGCAGAATCCTGGCCATTCCTCACTGGCCTTATTCCTTACCACCCTCCCCATCAATGTCATCTTCTGGTAACCAGCCTGTTTCTACTACAATATCACTAAACCAAATTGGTCAGCAAATATTTTATCTTTGTACATACCTTCACATTTTTAACTGCTTTACATTTTTATTGGCTTTAATTTTTAACCACTTAATGCAAGCCAGCAATTCTGGTTTAAAACAATCTTATTAAAAATTTTTAAAAGATTTTATTTATTTTATTAGAGAGAGAGAGTGCACACAGAGGGTGAGTGAGAGAGAAAAGCAAACTCCCCGCTGAGCAGAGAGCCCGGCGTGGGGCTCGATCCCAGGACCCCAGGATCATGACCTGAGCTGAAGGCAGATGCTTAACTGACTGAGACCCCCAGGTGCCTAAAACAAGATTAAATAACAATTATATATATTTAACCCGTACAACGTGAGGATTGATGTACATGCACATAGTGAAATGGTTATTATAGTCAAGCCAATGTAACCCACTGCTTCTTTACACAGTCAGCATTTCATGGGTATGTATGATGGCAGCACTTGAAATCTACTCTCTCTGCAAATTTCTAGTATTTAATCCCATCTTAGTGGCCGCAGGCGTCACAGCGCACGTCCAAGCTTCCGACGGACTCCCCTTGCGCACCCGAGGCTTCCGGCCCGGGCTCCCCCTTTTCTCCGCCTCCCGGCCCCGGCTGGGCCACTCTGCCTAGCGTTTCTGTGTTGCCGACTCCGTTTTAAGATGGTGCATGTAAGCGAGATCATGCAGTGCTGTTGTTTTTCTTTCTTTCTGCGTCTCGCTTTTTTCGCTTAACATAATGTCAGTAATTTGGGGTCCTCTTGGTGGAAGAAGAATGGGCACCCCCCTTCCCCGCGCCCCAGCCTCAACCCTTCACCCAGTTCCCAACTTTTCCTTTACCTGCGGAAACTTGGAGAAGCGCAGAGCGGGTTTTTGTCTTTGAGGCCGCACTTTCCGTGGCGCTGATTGATCTGCGCCTGTGTTGAAGCTCATCCCTGGCGGTGCGGCAGCCCTTCCCGTCAGTGTCCGTTCTTTATCGCTCCGAGCTGGCATTTAAACTCAGCGGCTGCTTTGAAGTCATTTCAGAAGTGAGATTTGTCCGTCGTGCTGCGCGCCCTAAGTAATGCCTTCGGGAGCTGGGCCCATCCAGGTCTTCTGTCGCGGGCGCTCTGAAGTGATAGCTTTGCAGGGTAAACAATACCTGGGAGCCTCTGCTTTTATTTCTGAAGATTTATGTGCACCGCCGAGGTCTGGGACGAGCATTCGGAGACAAGCCTTATTTGTGGTATTTCTTTCAGTGGAACTCCTTCTTTCCCTTTTCAGTGCCTTGGGAAGGCATTTCCTGGGAGAGATTGGGTCTTCCTCCGTGCTGGCAGATGCTGGAAGGAGCGTCGTAAGCGCTGCTGGTCTCCAAACTAAGTTTTTAAACAATCTAGGAAAACAGAGAGAGAGAGAGAGAGAGAGAGAGAGAGCACGAATGCGGGGCGGGGGGGAGGCAGAAAGAGACAGAATCTTTTTTTTTTTTAATTTATTTGACAGAGATCACAAGTAGGCAGAGAGGCAGGCAGAGAGAGAGGAGGAAGCAGGCTCCCCGCTGAGCAGAGAGCCCGATGTGGGGCTCGATCCCAGGACTCTGGGATCATGACCCAAGTCGAAGGCAGAGGCTTTAACCCACTGAGCCACCCAGGTGCCGCAGGAGAGAGAATCTTAAGATGCTCCATGCAGAGCCCAATGCGGGTCTTGATCTCATGACCCTGAGATCATGACCTGAGCTGAAACCAAGAGTTTCGGTCACTTAATCAGCTGCACCACACACGACCCCATCTGGAATGTTTCTAATTGTTCCCGTCTCATTGTACTCTTCCTTCCAACCCCAGTTTAATCTTGATTGGTTTTTCAAGAGAAGATGCTGCTTGTTAGCTAGATGCTGTTTTTGATTCTGGTAGTTGTTACAGTTTCGTTATCAAAGTGCTGTTCCCAGGCGCCCCCCACCCCCCACCCCGCCCGCCCCAGGCCGGCTCCCAGGGCTCTGAGCTTCTGCCATGGAACACATTTTTGTCTATCCTGGGGTTTTAATTGTTTTTTTTTAAATGTTGTTAAGATTTACTTTTCTGTTTAATTTGTTTTCTGTTTTATGGGTGTTTTCGGTGGAGGAGCCTGTTTTTTTATCTTCAATTTTTGGAAAGTGTTTTCATTACCACTTTTCAAAATGATTTTTTTTTTTTTTAAAGATTTTATTTATTTATTTGACAGACAGAAATCACAAGTAGATGGAGAGGCAGGCAGAGAGAGAGAGGGAGGAGGAAGCAGGCTCCCCGCTGAGCAGAGAGCCCGATGTGGGACTCGATCCCAGGACCCCGAGATCATGACCTGAGCCGAAGGCAGCGGCTTAACCCACTGAGCCACCCAGGCGCCCTCAAAATGATTTTTTATTGTATTTTCTTTATTTCCCTGATGGAGGTATGTGAACGATTACGACTTTATTCTATTCATTTTTATTTTAGTTGTATTGTGATAATAAAATTTTAACTCTACGTTACGGTAGAGAGGATTGCCTAATGCCTGCTCATGTATCCCATGTGGATACCCAGGGACCACCTGGCTTTAGTAATAATGACTTTTCTTCGATCTCATTTTATTTATAGTCCGCGGACTCATTGTTTGTCCTGGCATATTATCAGGGGAAGCCCAGATATTATGCCATTTCACCTGTAAATGTCACATACCAGAGTCCTGGGTGTGGCTGATTCTTCCTCATGGTGTCATTGAACTTCCTTCTTCAGACCCCGAATTTCCTCTAAGCAGGAGTTGGATCAAGAGCAGACGGTCTCCAACTTTTTGGCCTTCAGACCCCTTTGCAATCTTGCAAATTATTGAGGACTCCAAATGCTTTTATTTATTTATTAAAAAAAAGATTTATTTATTCATTGATTTGACAGACAGAGATCACAAGTAGGCAGAGAGAGGAGGAAGCAGGCTCCCTACTGAGCAGAGAGCCCGATGCGGGACTCGATCCCAGGACCCTGGGACCATGACCTGAGCTGAAGGCAGAGGCTTAACCCACTGAGCCACCCAGGCACCCCTGATTGTTACATTTGGAACAGCTTCTGTGTCTCCAGTTTTCCTACCATTTAATTTTTACCTCTCTTAGCCTTTTCTTCTTCACTTTTACAAAGGCAGTGAAGTTCGTAGGTACACACGTTATTATTGGGAGCGTCCCTGATCGGGAAGTACAGAAGGAGGAGTGCTTGCAGAAACTTCTCTGCACTGCCCACTGTCGTTAGCGCTGTGAGCCTTTTGGCCTAGGCCTTTTCAAACCTTTTCTGTGGGCTTCTGAGCAAACTTGGAGACATTAAAATAAAGTAGATACTTGGGTTTTTAAGGTGGTTTTTGACAGTGGTAAATGGGTAGGTATGTACCCTGTGTTTTTTCCTGCAACTCACTTTTTCTTTGTCTTTTAACCTGACAGTATGTCTTGGAGGTCCGTCCACGTTGGCAGAGTAGCTGACTGCATTCTTGGGTGTGGACGCTGTGTGGCTGGGTGCGGACGCAGCAGAGTCTACACAGCCGGCCTACTCTTGGTGAACAGTCAGGTGTTCGTTGTTCTCCTGTGGCAGCCACTGCTGTCGTTAGCACCCTTATGGTGGCCTGCTGGCGATACTTAGCAGTGTTTCTCCACCTAGAAATCCAGAAATGGGAATACTCTGTAGAAAACTCTGTCCCTTTGGGGGGCGCCTGGGGGGCTCAGTAGGCTGAGCTTCTGACCCTTGGTTTCGGTTCAGATCATGATCTCAGGGTCGTGAGATCCAGTCCCGTGATGGGCTCCGTGCTGAGTGTGGGGTCTGCTCGGCTGTCTCTCTGTCCTTCCACCCCTCCCCCCAGCCCCCGCTCCCTCCCTGTTTCAGATTTTAAAAAAGAAAAAGAAAATTCTGTCCATTTTGCGGTGCAGTGAGCGCCACCGTGATTGTCCCCACGGAGCTGCCCCGCACTGCACGTCCGTTCCCCTCTCTTGTCCTTCTCCGCTGGGTTGTCTGCAGGCACCAGTTGCAAGTTCCGGCAATTAATCCTCCGTTTTGTCCATTTTAAGGGCAGTTTTCTGCTTCTGGTGTTTTGCTTGGCTTTTAGCTTTGTCAGTGGCTTGTAGTTTTTAATCTTTTGGCACGTGCTCATTTTTTTTCCCCTGCAGTAAAATTGCTCAATCCCTTTAGGGGATTTTCTGTGTGGTTCTGTGTTTTTGCATCTTTTCAGTGTTTTAATGTCTGGGACAGAGTCTGTGGACTTCTTGTCATTTAGTTCCCCGGTCATCCATATGTATGACACACGTCATTGTCACTGCGGACCTGTGGGGAGCTCTAAGGGGGGAAGAGGCGTTGCTGGGGAAGCTGGAGGTCTTTCCCTGGCAGATGAGGCCTTGCGTCTGGTTCTTTCCTTGGCTTCTGTTCTCAGCTAACCAGTATCTTGTGTTTTCTAATCCCTCCATGATGTCCCTGCCTCTGTGCCTCTGTGTGTGTTCTTTTCCAACTGGAAAGTGTCCCTCTTTCCCTTGGCTTTTGGTTGTCGGGTGCTTTGAGTGTGCAGAGCACGCCAGGAGGCGTGACCAACGTGTCCGTCTGCGGCCCCCATGGTCCTACAGGGGCTGGTCGGCCCTCTCCAGAGGTGACCCTGGATGAACCAGGCTTCGCGACTGCTGCTATGTGTCGTGCCCTCCCTGCCAGCCCATTCCCGCTGGCCGGTGACTTGCTCTAGTCAGGACAGCGTGGCATCAGGGAGGCCATGCTGGTTCTGGGCAGTGCTCTGAAGAAGGCCCATGTGCCCTTCTGTGCCCAGAGCCTCTTGGAAGGGAGAGGTCTTGGGGCTTCCTGGACCCACAGAGGATGAGAGGGTCCAGCCCAGCCCTGCCTTCTCTCTGTCCTGGCTACAGTGCCGCACCGTGGGTGAAGTGACCGTGGCTGCTCCAGCACCATCCATCATCTGGCAGTGGCCATCGAACCAGCAGGAGAACCCGTGAGCAGAGCTGTACCAACCCGCGGAAGCATAAGTAATGACAGGCTGGTGACTTTACAACACTAGATTTAGGGGTCCCTTGGGTGGCTCAGTGGGTTGAGCCTCTGCCTTCGGCTCAGGTCACGACCCCAGCGTCCTGGGATCGAGCCCCGCATCGGGCTCTGCTCAGAGAGCTCCTCCCTCTCGGGCTCTCTCTCTCTGTCAAATGAATAAAATCTTTAAAAAATGAATAAAATGCTGGGTTTGGAGGAGTTGCTAATGCGGTACTAGACAAATGGAACAGAGAGGCGGGAGTGATCGGTCTGGTAGAGAAGGGCTCCGTGTTATTTAAAAGACTCAGGAATGCTCTCCGTAGTAGTCGTCCTTGAATGAAGCGTCTGCTGCGGTCCAGGCCTGGTGTAGAGAACGTACATGCTTTCTGCATGGATTTCTGCTCCCCAGTCTTTGTAGATCGTTGGGGATTTTATAAGAACACAAGCCATAACCACTACTCCTTATTGAGCCGTTAGTCCCTGCCAGATTCTCTCCGGCTGCTTTGTGTGACTTGCTGTCAGCAGATTCCTACTTTGCGTGGGTGATTCTCGACTGACTTCAGCTCATCCTTTGAGAGGGTGGCCACCGAAGGGAGGCGCCGGCCCCCTGGACGGGCTTTGCCAACGGCTGGCCTGTCCTCACTGCCCTGAGCTTGCAGAGCACCTGGCCCTTTGCGCCCGACCGTGTCTCGCTCTGCCCTCTCCTGGCCCCCGCAACACTACAGTGGTTGGCCCAGTCAGCTCTAGGACTGCACACGTGTTATTCCCTGACACCCAGGGGTCTAGGACCACGTTCATAATCGCATACGGCTCCTCGGGTGAACAGTCACCTTGCTTCTTTCCCTCTTCCTTGCTCTTGGATGTTTTTGTCTGTGCTTATGGCCACTGTCCCGTAGGCTGCCCCGAAGTGATAAACCCCTCTGGATGCTCTTTCCACACAGTCAAGCCCCTGAGCTCCTTTTTCTGGTGTGTTTTGTTCTTTCCCTGGTGATGGTCCCCCTGTGGCCCCACAGGGCCTGCTGCATGCCCTCCTCCTGGGGTTCCTCCTGCCTTCTCCTGTGCTCGGGGCTGAGTTTCCAGGAGCCTGCGTTCTCATTTTGCTGTGTTCCCTTGGGACCGTCCGCTCTGCTGTGTGTCTATATTCTAAATCCTTGTATCCCGGGTTTCCTGAAATGCTTCTCCATCCGGGGCTAGGCCTCTTCGATTGAACCTCTGACTTTCCTTATTCCTCTCGTATTTTTGCTTTTTGCTTTTTCGTCTTTTCATCCAATTTTGGGGGGAGATTTGGTCTCTTGACTCTTCTCTTAAAATTTCACAGTTTCCATTCTCTGGACTCCGTAAAGCCTTTTCTTGCCCAGGAGTGTTCCTCTTCCGCATGTGCCGTCTGTTTGGTGAGCTGCGGCACCTTTCCTCCACGCTCTCAGAGTTCCGGGGGGCGCGCCCTGCGCCCTGCGTGGGGTCCGTGCTCTCCCCGTCCCGAGCGTGGTGTTAATTTACATGTTTGCTTCAGCACCTACCCTCGTGCTGCTACTTTTCCTTAAGGCCTGGTGATGCTTTGTTCTTTGGAATCTGGAAGGAAGGTGCTGAGGCCTTGGGGAGCATTCTGTGCCTGGTGGCGCAGAGCAGTGGGGGGCCCCCACCGGTGGGCAAATCGAGCGGGTGTGTGGCTGTTTCACTGGGTGATCTAGACTCATTTGTCACCCCCAAACTCATATGTGGAAGTCTTAACCCCCAGTTCCTCCAGAATGTGGCCGTATTTGCAGATAGGGTCTTGGTCTTTAAAGAGGGAATTAAGGAATAATGAGGCCATTAACGTGGGTCCTCGTGTAATAGGACCGATGTCCTTATAAGGGGTGGGACTTAGGACACACGCACATGGAGGGAAGGTCGCGTGAAGACGTGGGGAGAAGGCGTCCATGCGCAAGTCCGGGAGAACGTGCGCTGCAAGCATGTGTAGGTCACGGCTTTTAAATGCTTTTACGTCTCCTTGGATAACGTTTGAGAAGGAAGCACAGAAGCCTGTATTCAGGACCATGTTTTCCAGCACTTTTTTGGTCCTAAAGATCTTCTTTGTCTGCTTCTTGTGATGTTACTGTTATTGTAGTTGTATTCACTGACGTGGAAGGAAATAATCTCTCAACTCGGCATCTGTCAGGAGGGCATCTGTCCACATCGTTCTGGACAGAGTAACCTCAATTTCCTTCCATCTTAGCCTGGCGCCCTTGGGACAGACATCATACCTAACTCGAGCCCAGGCTCCTACTCGGTTTAAATCCGTTGGCGAATGTTCCATCCTGGTCAAAGCCACCAAAGCACAAGAAAACCCTCTTCCTCAGAATAAACCAACCCGCTGACCCCTGGATCTCAGACTTCCAGCTTCTAGAACTAGGAGAAAACGAGTTTCTGTTGCTCGAGGCCCTCCTGGCCCCTGGTCCTTTGTTACGAGGAGCCCCGAGAAGACCAATATGCCGGGCAAAGCCCACTTGTCAGTGTCTGCGCCTCTCCCCTCTGGGGCCATCCAGTTTCCCTAGAGGAGAGATCCCCAGTCTTCTGCCAGGCGGGGGCCTGCTGGGAGCCTCTGGGAGCTCGTGTCGGGAACGAGACCTCCATGTGACCTTCCTCTCTTCCCTTGGGCCCTGGCCTCCTCCTGGGAGCCTGGCCTGGGGCCCATGTGGGAGAGGCAGGCAGCTGTCCGAGCGGGATTGGCACAGGGTGGGTCGGAGGACTGGGGGCTTAGCTGCACCTTATACAGAGCTACAGCCAAGCTTCCCTTTCAGCCATGCGACTTGCCCCTACTTTCTGGAGATCCCTGGGCACGAGCGGGCGTCTGCCTCTGCAGTCCAAGTATCTGGTCCTTGTGTCTTTCCTTCTCCCCAGGCTGCTGCCCGGGGTGTGAGCTTCATTTTCAGCTTCGAGTTCTGAAGTGATTGTCGACTTAGGGAAGAGCCGCGGAGAGGGTACCGCGCGCTCCTCGGTGGGGCCGTCTTACAGAACGGCGGCGTGACTGTCGAAGCAGAGACACTAGAGCTGGTCCAGTCCGAAACTAAATGTAATAACCAGATGCACTAACGACAGAACCTGGTTCAGATTTTACTGGATTTTTCTCTAACACCCTTTCTCCACTCTGAGATCCGGTCCCGGGTGCTACATCGTGATGAGCTGTCCGGGTTTTGTTGTCTCTTCGAAGCAGTTAGAATTGCTCAGGATGTCCTTGGGTCTCGTGACTCCCTGGGCTGGAAGGGCGCTGGTCAGGTATTCCGAGAAGGTCTCTTAATGTGGGCTCGTGTGGTGTGGAGTTTTCTCAGGATTTGATGGAGGGTTTTGGACTTGGGGGAAGGACACCACAGGGGGACGGGTCCCCTCGGGGCATCATGTCAGGGTTAGGGGACCTGATGGATACAACTGGTAATGTTCATATGATGTCTTGCTTAGGTGGTGGCTGCCAGGTTCCCCTCCCCCGCACAAAGTTCCAGTAGGGGTGTAAAGCCTTCTTTGTAATTAATATGCCTTTGGGGGATTCTGGAAGCCTCTGCCAGAGTCCTGCTTCTCCTTAAACTTTCGCCTACGCGTGCATTGGGAGGCATTGCCTGCAGCAGCGGTTGCTGAGGTTTCTGGTGGAGATTTTCTGCTTCTGTCATTCTATCCGTACTTCTTACTTGGAGTTTTGTAAGGAAACGTTGTCCCTTGTCACTCACTTCTTTGTTCATCTAAGAATTTGTTTATATCAGTAGGGATGGACTTGTGCATATTTATTTTATTCTTTGGCGCTATGTCCAGTTTTCTGTTTCTTTCTTTTATTGCTCACATGGTTCTCGCACTGGCCACAGGTTGTCAGCTTGGTTCTTGTGTCCTTTTTTTTTTTTTCCTGAGCATTTTTTCACTTTCTGATACCACAAGATGCCCCGTGCTCCTCTTGTAGAGTTCACAGATTTTTAATAAATTCTTTTTGTTGGGGCGCCTGGGTGGCTCAGTCGGTTAAGCGTCTCCCTTCGGCTCCGGTCATGATCCCAGGGTCCTGGGATTGAGCCCCATGTCGGGCTCTCTGCTCTGCGGGGAGCCTGCTTCCCCCGCTCTCTGCCTGCCTCTCTGCTACTTGTGCTCTTTCTCTCTGTCAGATAAATAAATAAAATCTTTAAAAAATTCTTTTTACTTCTGTTTTGATAAGGTTTCAGAAGGAAGCAGAGAAGAAGCGTGTGTTCAATAAAGTGCTTTCTCTAAACTTCTTTTGATCATAAAGGTTTTCTTTGTTTCTTATGATGTTATTGTTTTTAAATTTCTATTCACTGTTGTTTAACGTCTGAAGCAGACATCTGTTAGAAGGAGGGCATCCAGTCCCTGTCTTTCCAGACACTGTAACCTGAATTTCCTCCCCCATCCTTAGCCTGGTGCACTTGGGACTGACATTATACCTAACTTGAGCAAACAGGATCCCACTTACTTTAAAACACTGGGTGCATTCCATCCTGGTCAGATCTCCAAAGCATGAGAAAATCCTTTCTAAGGACTTGGAAAGGGGAGGCTTTCTCTCTTCCGTAGAAGCAATCAGAGGGAAGTTATCTTTTTCCGTGGATGATGATGTGTTCCAAAACATCAGTTTGGAGCGGCTGCAGCCTTTTTGCCCCCATGAGGGTCAGGTGCTGTGGCAGGGAGCAGTTGTCATGTAGAGCCTGAGGGTGAAGCCAACCCAGGAGGGGAGGGGGGTGCCGAAGAACCAGCACCTTGGGGCTTAATGTGTGGGTTGCTGCTGTAGAAAACCCCACCTGACCAAAACACTTCCTTTATTGTTGAAACTAGTGCGGTGTGTCATTTTGGATGTCACTTCACTTCCAACGAATATAATCTCTTTCTTCCAGAAATCATGCTTTACTGCCTTAAATGTGCAAGTGCTGTAGGCAATAGAGATAATAATGATCTCAACTGATCTGCAAATGTTTTGAAAAAAGCATTGTCTTTTTTTATGTTTCCAGGTTGGTGATGACTTCCCGCTGTGTAATGAGGACAGTGATTATATAGAAGCTATTTCTTTGGCCACCGAGATGTTTGCGACTGTAAACGCCCTGCCCTGGCCCATTCTCCTAGGAAGTGAGAGTTCAGTCCAGTCAGGGGCACCTGCGTGGCTCAGTCCCTTACGTGTCTGACTCTCGATTTCAGCTCAGGTCATGATCTCAGGGCTTTGGGGTCGAGCTCCGCATCGGGCTCTGCACTCAGTGTGGAGTCTGCCTGGGATTCTCCCTCTGCCTCTGGCTTTCCTCCCACTCACACTGTCTCTCAGATAAATTAATTAATTAAATTTAAAAATTAAGTCCAGTGAGTGAGTAGGGCTGTCCGTTAATTTTCACGTAGCGAGCAGCCCTGTACTCTGTTGTCTGAGAGATGTCCCCAGGGGTCCTGTGCCAGTGGATGACACAACCTGCCTTTTGACCAAACAGTCACCTCGTTGGAAGCCATCTCAAGGAAGTAAGTAGAGAGGTGTGTGTATAAAGGGGAGAATGTGCCAGAGGGGTACTGCGGTGTCGTCGCGACCGAAGAAAACTGGAGAGATGTATAAGGGGCAGTCGGTCACATACGTTACGGCACATTTGTGCACATCAGCCGCGGACCGGTGATGGCCGTGTGTATTCAGACCTGGAGCGGTGCTTGTGGTGCACTCTTGGGTTCAAAAGAAAGCAGACATGTCACAGTACAGTACGATTGCATTTGCAAAAAAATTATATATACACGCCTATAAAAATTAGCGGTTATATTACAGATTTTTAAAATGCCTTTGAAAAGTTTTTTTTCTGAATCAAATCCACACCACTTTCAAGTAATATTCTAAAGCTAAGTAAAACCAAAATTAGCTTTGTGACCCTGGTGCCCTTCTTCTGGAGCTCCTGTTTCTGAACAGCAAGTAGGCACGAGGTGTTCCTTCGATAACTGGTTATTCGTGGGCTGGTAAGGCCTTACGTGTCTGTGACGTGGATGTCTTTCCCACTCCTCCAGGCCCTTCTCGGGGCATGGCTCAGGCAGCCTGGAGTCTGGGGGGTGGGGAGGAGGGACGTCCTCTGGGCAGTGGCACAGCAAAGGTCAATGTGAAAAGCAGTGAACCTAGATTCCAACGTGGGGGCTTTCATTCCCTGTCTTCATGGTCTGGTCTGAACCCTCCACTGTTATGTTGGGGCACGGTTATGGTTTTCTCTGCTTCATAGCGGCACCATCACAAATAAGGTGGTACCCCCAGAAGAGCCTTCCAAACTGGAGGAAAACATCTGTGAGGTCCTACTGGGTCTTGTTTGGGACAGATGCTGGGATGTTGGCTCTGCCTCTTAATGTTTCTTGGGCTGAGAGTCCGTCCGGGTCCTGTGCTGCCTCCTGAGGAACCCCACGTCCTCGGAATGGAAGGGGGCGGAGGGTGAGGGGGTCGTTACGTCCTCTCCGGCCTTTGAGCCCCTCCTTAGAAACTGCCCTCTGTGCAGTCAAAACGGGAGGCCCTGGAGGTCAAACGGTAGGTCGTGCAGCTCCGGGGAGAGCCCGGTTCCCTCCAGGCCACCCTGTCTGCCTCCCGAAGGAGCCGAGTCCGACCACACTTCTTGCCCCGTTCTTCTGCTTTGCCTGGCTCCGTGATCTGGATGCTCCGAGCTCCTTTCACAAGCCGTGATTCTGTTCCTTTGGCAAGAGACCTCCGGTATCCCTCCTGCCCCCTTTGCTTGATGGCTTAATTTCGTCGGCTCCCACCATTTGATTTGATTTGATAGCGTGCAGCATGACGTCCCCAAATCATTTCTGCCTGTTAAGCAAACATATATTTCTGGGATTGATGTTTTAATTTAATGAAACACATTCTAATGAGGGTCAGCTGCAGCCATGAATTTTTTATGAGTGATTTGCTGAAAAGCAAATCCAGTGGTAACATCCTGTGCTTGGCTGAGAGAACCCGAACCCCCGTTCCAGCGCGTGGTTGAGTGAGACGCGAAGCGAGATTCTGCCGGCCGCGGCGCGCCTGGCTTCTCCTTAGAGTCGATCCTGCTGCGTTTGTGCTGTGTCTCGTCGGGGTTCCCTTTCGTTGTTTGAAAGAAGGAGCATCCGGGGACGCCCAGGCCAATAGAGGAGGACACGGGTGGCACAGAACCCCAGCTTGGCATCTGCTCCTGGGGCTCGTCTTCAGGCCCTATTAAGGCAGAGAATGAGGAGGGCTTTGCTGGGGCGGGGTGTGCGTGTGCATGAGCGTGTGCGTGTTACAGGTGCCTGGGCGCTGGGGAGGGCAGGAGAGCGAGTGCATGAGCAGGTGCACCGGGTGCCTGGAGGGCAGGAGAGCGAGTGCATGAGCAGGTGCACCGGCTGCTGGGAGGGAGGAGAGGTCCGAGTCTCTGTGGAGGAACGTGGGGCTTCCATCGCCGCTCCCCTGTTCCCGAGCCATTCTCCTCGTGTTTGTTTCCTGCGGCTGCACAGTGAGTCTCCACAAGCTGAGAGCAGTCAGACCGCCGGCGTGTATTCTCTCTCGATTCTGCAGGCCAGATGTCCTAGATCAGCACCGCCGGACTGAGATGGAGGTCTCACAGGGCTTTGCTCCCTCCAGATGTTCACGGGGAGGGGGGACGCCTCTTCCAGCTGCTGGTGGCTGCCAGCGCTCACTGGCCTGTGTGGCTTGTGGCTGCACCAGTCCCTCGTGGCGGGCCACCCCCCCTCCTCCGCAGCAGCCCCTGCTCTGCCGTCCCCTTGCCCTCTCCCCTCCAGTGCAGGACGGTTAGATGCGCGTCCGCCTCTTCCCACAAGGACCCTGTGATTGCTCTCGAGGCCCTGCACAAGGCAGGACACCCCCACGTCGAGCTCCTCAACTTGGGAGGGGTTTGGGGGGGATCGGTCCGTTAGGCACCTGACTCTGGATTTCAGCTCAGGTCATGATCTCAGGGTCCTGGGATCGAGCCCACGTGGGGTTCTGTTCTGAACGTGGAGCCTGCTTGAGATTCTCTCCCCTCCCTCCTGCCCACCTTGTACGCGTGATGCTCTTCCTCGCTCTTTGTCTCTCTCAGAAACGATCCTTGGCTCCATCATGTTTCCTGTGAGGACTCTCCCGAATGAGGCTGACACTCAAGCTTGCAGGGATCAGGACCCGCCCTCTCGGGGCCGTTTGCATTCCTCAGTGGTCTTCCTCCTCCTTCTTTGCCAAGGCCCTGATCTGATGCCCCTTGGCCAGTACGTCTGTGCCCGGCTGGTCTGGCTCATGAGGCAAAGGACCAGTTAACAGTGGGTGTCCCGGTGCCACTTGCCCTTCTTCTCTGCTCTGCGGGCCGCTGGCCAGGAGGGATGCAGCCATTCTGTCATCACAGGCACGTGCCCAAGAGAGCTGTGAAGATTCCCACGCAGAGCCGGGACGGGCCGGCCAGCCTCCACAGCTCTCCGCAGCACGAGATCTGCTCACTGACCCAGGATGCACTTGGGAGGCCGCTCCTGCCCCGAATGACGGCCGGCCTCTTTCCCTGGCCTCTGGGGTGAGGGCGCAACAGGCCCAGGCTGGATCCCAGAGTCCTCTTGGGTCCTGTTTCTGGCTCTTTCAGCAGCCACAGCACATCGGAGCAGCTGCTGGCCACGTGGTTTGGCCCCAGGCCGTGCCGTTCCTCAGCTATGTCTGGAAGCCGGTACTTCTGGAGGAGGTCAGGTCAGGTTCACATCGCGAAGGTTCCGCCCTCCGCCCAGCAAATCAAGTCTGTGCTGGTAGCTGCGCCCCACGTGGAGCCGGGGTGTGCGAGAAGTCACGGGGCCGACCACCCCCTCATTCAGCCCAGTGTCTGTGACAAGCCGTGCCCGAGGCAGGCAGGTGCCCAGTTAGGTTGCCCCACAGGCAGGAGGAGGATAACAGGGTCGAGCTGAGAGACCGTGTGTCTCAGAGGGGCTTAGACTGAGCCGGGGCCAGCGGGGCGGGCTTGGCCGGCCTCGGGCCGCACCCAGCGCTGAGAACACTGTGGGGCTGGGGGCCACGACTGAGGGCTGCTGCAAGAGGAGCCGCGCCCCGGTGGGCCCAGCACGTAAAGGGACAAGGGGATGGTGTGGGCCTGGGCCTGGGGAGAGAAAGCAGAGCATGTTCCTTGCATTAATAGTCCTGCTGCTTCTGCTCTGTGCCTCTCCCTGCCCACCCCATGAGACCGATGCCAGATGACCGAATACGAGGTCATTTGTTGAAATGAAAGTGGAGTCTATGTGTCCGTTGAGATCTATCAGCCTTAAGACAGTAAGTTCAATAGGGGTTTGTTTCATTCATGGCCAAGAATGCGGGAATGGGCCGCCTCTGCATGGAAGAAGCTAATATCCGGGCTTCCCTCCCTGCTGCAAGACGGCTGCCACAGCTCCAGGCATGCTGCCTGCGTTCAGGAAAGAGGGAGGGAAGTTGGCAACAACATCAGCGGAGGAAGCGCTTTCTCAGCTTCCGCAGCTCCCAGCAGACGTTCTCTTGTCCCCTTGGTCAAAGGAAGGAGGGAGAGACGGGGAAGCCCTACCTGTATCCTCAGCTCCGTCCCACCGCCACTGCCTTGGGGATGAGGCTTCTAACATAGGATTTGAGGAGCACACAGACATTCGGGTCACAATGATGGGGAAGTAGGATCTGGGTGGCTGGTCTCTCCTGGGGCAGATGAGGCCTTCTATATTCCAGCATTCCCTGAGTCGTGCGCAAAGTCACTATTCACAACAGAGAATTCTTGGTTGCCACAGAGACCCATCGGGTCCTGGGACACTCGGCAGGTGTCCGTCTGTGCTGAGAGTTTGGGACATGGGATGGAGGTGGGCAAGGCAAAGGGAGTAGAAGCCTGAGTCTGCCCTCAGGGGTTGTTTGCTACACACCCGAGGGATGGCCTCCACAGTCCGTGCCCTCAGACTAGACTGCTTGCCCCTGGCTCTCACCAGCCCGTCTCATTCAGGCGAGGGGAAGCATCCTCTTGAGGCGTGGCAGGTGGGGTCTGTGGGACGGCGTCATCGTCCAGAGCACGCCCTCCGCTGATGACTCCCAGGCATCTTGTATTCAGTGAGAGCAGTAGGGGGCAGAGGGGACCCAGACCCCAAAAACAGAGGAGCAGGAGGAGTGGAGGGTGAGGGGGTTTTACGTATGCTTAGGAGCAGGCGCATTTCTGTGATGAATTCCAAGTTCACACACACGTCATTGAGTCGTCTCAAAAGCCCCAAGATACAGAGAGGGAAACAGTGCAGAGCCCCGGAGTCTGCTCTGCCAACGGGGGGCGGGGAGGGGGGAGCCTGGACTTGTAACCTCCAGGCTTGTGACGGGCGATGCACCTGTGATGACTGCCGCTAACATTGCCGTGGGACGCGCCGGAGAGCTGTGACCGGAGTAGATCCTGAGTCCTCATCCCGAGGAAAACAATCCGTTGCTTTTTATCGGGTCCATGTGAGCGGATGGGCACTCACGGAGCATCCTGCGGTGCACATTCCATGGGATTTGCGAGTCAGACCCTTACATGGGGCACTTTACGCTTTCGCGGTGATGTGTGTCCATTACATCTCCGTGAAACCGGGAGGAAAAAACCCTTGGGGGTCTTGCCGGGAGCCCTAGTGGTCTGTTCACCACAGCCGCTGCTCCTTCACTTGCTGGGGGATCGGCGGGGGGGTGGGGGAACCTGCCCAGAAGCCTGGGGGTGGGGCTGTGCTGCCGGCCATGGTCCTCCCCACATCCCCGTTCACGGAAGTGGGAGCAGTGTCGGAGAGAGGACAGAGCTGGACCAGTCCATCCAGAAGGCCCTAGAGATGGAGGAGCCCCCATGAGGGACGCGTTCACAGAGAGTCCCGTCCAGCGGCAGTGAAACCCAGGTCACCATTCGATGAGATTGCGAGGGGCAGTGGTGTCCCTGCTGCGAGACCTAGGAAGCATGCATGGGTGTGACCATCACAGAGCCCTCTGCTGACCAAACGGAAAGCCAAGGAACAATCAAAAGTGGACTCTGGGAGCCCAGCACCCGAACAACCTGGTCGAACTGATGTGTGACGGCTGCAGTCTGGGATAAAGGGCGCGTGTGCACTGGCTGCCCTGCAGGGCCCTGGTCTTGCCTTTTGCGGACGTCATTCTGTCGTCCGACGCAGACCCAGGGGCATTGGACCTCAGGCTCCTTGCTCCGGATGTCTTAACACCGTCAGCCCGGCTACAGCCTGAGCACCAGCCTGTCTCTTCCGGGTGCTTTTGCCTGCCTAGAGATTTCTGAGCTGTGTGTGCTGACTTTCCATTCGATCTTGGAGGACGCACGGGCTGTGGAAGGGTGGGGGTTGAGTAAAGGAAGGAAACTCAACCAGCCTCCGGCACCTGTCTGATGTTCCGGTGTTCTGGAATGGAGCTTGCTTTCATCCGTGGTGATCACTAGCCTTTGTCTTTCTTTCTGCGATGATAACCCACAGGACCGGACAGAACTGATTTTATCCCCCCCAGAGACCAGCCCCAGTGTTACGGATGCAGAGTCCAGGAGACGCGTCTTGGCGTGAAATCTTTTGTACCTGGCCATCTCCTGCACAGTGAGGATGCTGGAGGCTTGCCTTTGCCCTGCACGATAAATAATTCAGTCCGGCCCCTCTTGGTTTCGCCCCCAGTTGGGAATAAGACCATCAGTCCGGGGTTTGTGACTTTACGACACAGATGCCCGCATTAGTCAGGATTTCTGGTTTTCAGGCTGCAGTGTACTTTTATTTTGCTGTTTTTTGTTTGCTAAGGACCTAAAGTGACTTGGATGGAATTGCCGCTGGAATAAATGATGTATGAAATGAGAAATCTTTGTCCGGTTCTGCCAGGGGGAGGGAAAGGAGAAGGGAAGGCTTTCAGCAGCATCGCTGTTGTACAGTTACTCCCAGTACAGCCAGAGACACCAAAGAATGAGACAACGAATCATCATATATTTCTCTCCATTTTTTACTGAAAAGCCAGGCTTTTATCACTTTTCCATTACCCCTTGGAGGCTCCCGGCGAAGGAGAGTGGATCTTAACACCAAATGAAAGCAGATTTTCACTTAGTCCAGACGCTCCCAGGGGCCGAGCACAGGGGACCCCCGTTGTCTCTTCTGCGCTGTCTCTTCTGCTCTCTCAGGAAAGGAGCTGACGAGCTCATCCACACTAGGGCTTCAAGGGGAGACGATGCTTCATTGCTAACTTCCCTCTGGGGGGTTTTATTCTGAATGGTGGAAAACCTGGAACCAAGATCGGAATCTACCAGGAAGCAGATGAAGCTTCTCAGGGCCGGTGCCCGTGTCGTTGGCTGCAGGATGGGTCTGATCTCCGCGTCACCTGCTTCCTCAGGGGCACTGCAGACGGCACACACTCGCCCGTCTGCAAGGCTGCGTCGTCTCCTTCCTCCAGGGCGAGCGCGATCCCGCAGTGCGGCCGCTGAGCTCCTGCTGCCGCACCTGGGAGGGCCAGGCCGGCGTTCCCTCCACCGCCACGCGCTCCTGGGTCTCCAGCTGACACCTCCAGTCTGCGCCGGGAATCTGCGACCAGAGCAGCCAGAGCTGGAGACGTGGAATCCAGGCCAGCCCGCAGCGGGACACCGCCCTTGACCTCGCTCACAGCACTCGCGTGGGGTGTTTACGGAAGCTGCACCTGCTGCCGTCGCGGCTGGCCGTGCTGGGGGGACGTAGTCATCTCAGCCACCGGAAAGAGAGGAGCACAGAGAGGCAGCCTGGGGGAGGAAACGATCCGTGCCCTGCTCTATTTTTGTCTCTGCTACAAGCTCACTGAGTGTCCTTGAGGGACCTGCCTCGGTTCTCGGTCATGCTCTGTTCGTGGCCCGGCCGAGTTTCGTTCAGTGCTTGCCAGAACTCGCAGGGAACCGTGGCCTCCCTGACAGCACGCAGACATCCTGGCACCTTGTTTTTTTTTGGGGGGGGGGGGGCGGAGTGTGGGAGGCAGGGCCATCCGTCATGGGAGAGGACTGGCAGTGCCCCAGTTCATCAGACCATAGGCACGTTGAATCTTTCCTTGTGCTGCCTTTGAAGGACAGTCTTATTGTCCTTATTTGTAGCCCCAGTAGGCTCCCCCCTCCCAGGCTGGCAAGGAGTTGGGCGAGCTGTTGTTTGCTGACCGTTTCACAAATACTTTCGACCCATGTACATGCATCATGTTACTTGTTTCCCATTTTCAAGATGAGGGAATTGAGGCTTTGGGAGGCCGGATTATTTTTTTTTTGGAACAGAACGGGAACCTCTCTCGTTTTTAGACCCCAGCACGGAGCCCAGCGCACAGGAGGGCTCAGCAAATAGTTGGAGGCTGAGAAGAAGTGTGGGCAGCCTGGGGGGCTCTCTCCATGCTCCGTCCTTGTCTCGGTCCCCTGGCTGGTTCACCTGTCAGATAACGTGAGCCGATCCTCGTGTGTGATCGGGGACGGCTTGGGGAGGGAGGGCAGTTGTCAGCAGCCCTTCCTACCCCACCTGAGTTTGGAATCCCTTGAGAAATGAGCACGGAATCAGGCCAGTGCAGTAGAAATGTATTCACGTTTTGAGTGACAGAAGCTGGCCTCTAGGGGATGTGGATCCAGTCCATGGCCGTAGTGGGTTTCCTACTGTTTTGCCCCACAATTAAACTTATCCACCAATCACAGCTGGAGCTGGACAGCTTCCCTGTGGGACAGAGCACACGCCATGTGGCAGACGGCGGATCAGCCACACTTTCTCAGGGCAGCTGAAATTGCCAGGGAGAGAGCCCTAGGGGTGCAGGGCCGCACAATGACTTTCTTCTCAACTGTCCTAATACAGTAGCTCACTCTGGTTCTGGAGAGAGGTCAGGGAGGAATTGGGAAAGAGGTACCTACATCCAGTGTTTATTAAACTAATAGGTCAAATATCAGAGACCGAGGGAATGCAGGTTCCCCTAGCCCTATGCATCTCCTGGAATCAGTGTTTGTTCTTGTCCCAAGTGAAATAATGAATGATGGCTTTCTTTCCAAACAATTTAAAACCTGTCCTAGCAAGGAAATTGGAGGCAGCCTCCAAGGTATGCCTGTATAGCACATTTATGCCTGGGTGTAATCCTCTCCCCGAAGTGTGGGTAAGGCTGTTGACTCATTCTCATGAACAGAATATAGCAGAAGTGACTTACGACGCTTCTGAAATTAGGTTATAAAATTCTGCTGGGCAGTAACAGACCAAGACCAAGAACTAAGGCAGTTCCCTCGAGGACACTCAGTAAGCATATACACTATCTGGAGCACATTGTCTTGGAACACACGTCTGGGAGAACCCAGTTGCCATGTCCTGCAGGAGGCAGCCCTGTGGAGAGGTCCACGTGGCAAAGGCTGTAGGCCTGTCAACAAACGTGTGAGTGAGCCCAGAAGGGATTTCCCCCCTCCCCACGTGGAGCCTTCAGATGAGACCGCAGCCCCAGCTGACCATTTGATTGGAACCTACTGAGAGACCTGGAACCAGAGGCACCAAGCTAAGCTGTGTGGATTTCCAACCCCTAGAAACTGAGCTAGTAAGTGTTGCTTGAAGCCACTAAATTTTGGAGTACTTTGTTGTGCGATGACAAGGAGCTATACAGAAAGCCTCTCCTTCCTCGCACGAGGGCCCTGCAACGTAGCATCCCCAGGAAAGCCCAGTGGTGTCTTCACCCTGTGGCCTTTTATTCCTAAGGAACCGAGTCTGCCCGTTGCAAGCAGCTCAGCCCAACCAAGCCCAGGATTCTTCCTCGCCCCAGGCCCCAGACTAGAGATACAGACGGGCTGGACCACGTGATTCGGCTCAGCAAACAGGTTTAAAAATAGCTTTACTAGCTCGCACTTCGAAATTTAAGCCATCCATTTAGGAAATAGTGTGTGTAGCTGGGAAAAATGATTTTTACATTATTACTTTTCAAGAACAAAGTGATAAGTGACTCTGGAGTCAGGAAGTGGTTGTTTGCAGAGTTTATGAAAAATAAGCTGTCAGCCTTGTCCTATATTACATTGGAGTCACTGGGAGTTAGAACTTAGTTTTCTTAAATTTGGGTGTTTTAAGGGATCTTGGACAATATTGAAATAAAAGAATGCCTCACAGTTACACAGAAGTGACATTTCCCACCTTTTCCCTCCAAGAATGGAACATTAAAAACACACTCACTCCTTTGGAGCCTCACCGAGGGCCCCATGCGCAGTGCCCAGGGAAGAGCTCGAAATAGAGACACATGTGTTGCCCCAGCAGCCGCCTTAGCCGAGACCAGAGAAATTGTCAATTATATTTAGATAAGCCATATTCTCAGCTACCAAATATACTTTCAGACGGCATTTGGGGGATCAGGCAGTTCTGTTTCCCTGGCTCAGAGCTTGTCCATAAGATCTCTAAAGTGGTTTTTTTGGCCAACATACTTTGCATATTCCCAAAGTTACAAATCTTGGTGCCCTTGGGTGACTGCTTTCTTGTTCTCTTTTTCTCCATTTGGTTCTTCTCCGAAGGGCTCTGACAGGAGAGTTATTTGGATAAGTCAGCAACTTGGGGACAGGTGCCATGCTTCCTCTGTGTCCTTCAGTCTTTGTGACAAGGACCATGTGTCTCCCGTTTTCCCCAGAGATGGGCTTTGTGGTGGGTACATGGCCAGTGTCTCTTGTAGTGTGGGTGCAGAGATGTGACCTGAAGGGCTGTGAACCGAAGAACCATGTGCCGTTTACAGGGAAAGAGAATGTGCCCCTCTTCCCTCTCCCACTTGCCACTGGCTGGAAGGCAGATGCTGTTTGAGCCCACTTGGACCATAATGAAGAGGGTGGCTACCTGGGGATGGTGGCCAAGAGCTGGGGCCCCTGCCACCTGCGCCATTACAGCCAGTATCACTTCAGGTCCCTATCACACACAGCAGAAATTGGGTCCCATTTCATCCCCTGGTATGACCCCGGGGTGTGCGTCCCTGGGCCTGCTCTGGAAGGTGCCCAGTGTTCATCGATTCGTGTGGTTGAGCAGGTCACCACCCTACGTAAAGATGGCCACTGAGGATGGTTGCAGATGGCCCCTTCCTCCTCAGTCTGTGGTCTCCCACCACTTGGGCCGTTAGAACCTTAGAGTTGGAGAGAATCTTCTAGATCAGCTCTCCAGTGCACCCTTCACTGACATCAATTTCTGCACATCATTCTTTTTTTTTTTTTTAAGATTTTACTCATCCACTTGACAGACAGAGATCACAAGTAGGCAGAGAGGCAGGCAGAGAGAGAGAGAGGTGGAAGCAGGCTCCCTGCTGAGCAGAGAGCCCGACGCGGGGCTCGATCCCAGGACCCTGAGACCATGACCTGAGCCGAACAAAGGCAGTGGCTTAACCCACTGAGCCACCCAGGTGCCCCACTGCATGTCATTCTTGACCCATCTAGTTCCCAGCCCGATGATGAAACAGTGTCGGACCTTCTTAATTGTGCCGAAGTAGAGGTGCTGGAGGTGGTTTGCTCTGAAGGTGAAGGTCCAGAAGCCAAGGGAGACGAGCCTGATGGAATGAATGAGGCAGCGGGCAGGGCTGTGTGCGGAGCCCAGCATTCAGCTTCAGCAGGACGCACAAGTAGCCTCATAAAAACAGGCTACAGGTCCAATGGGCATAGGAGAGGGAGCCTAAAGGACCTATACAGCACTGACCGAGTGCCCAGCTGAGGTACTAGAAATTTCCAACAGTCCACGCAATGGTGTGATGCTTTCTAAAAGTGCTCAGCCACAGTGAGACAGACCCAAGGTAGGGTAAGACAGGAGGGCGCCCTGGAAGGCCAGGGGTGCTGGGGAGTCATTGTGAGAGTGAGACACTGGTTTGGGGGCCAGCCTCTGGCCCAGGTGGGAGAGGAAGGAGATGCAGGGGATGCCGGGCGGGAGGCTTGCGTTGGTTTCTTCCAGGTGTCAGGGGGTTGGGGGACCAAGGCTTACCTTCTGTGTGTCCGTCTGCCTGGGACAGTCCTGTGCATTTTCTTGACCATCCATCTTTGGGGTCTTCCGGTCTCCTCTTTGAGGGTCTCGTTGCCCGCCCCCAGCCCCCACGCTGGGGCCCCACCCCCACCAGCCCAGCTCAGAACACGTCTGTCCTGGCTCCACAGCCATGCTCAGAGCTGTTCCAGCTCAGGACATCGTCCTTCGCTCCCACACGCCCGGCCCCACCGTGGGTCTGTCCCCGTGAAGCGGAAGGCCCGCCCTTGTGGTGCTGGGTCTGCGCGCCCGGCACCGCCAGCCGCTCCCAGCTTCCGATCCCCGCCGTGTTTGGCGCGGTCATTCTTCTGAGGGACCAGAGCGCTTGGTGGTCAGGGGCTGAGATGTCGGGGTCATGCAGACCTAAGGCTGGACTTCAGCTCTGCCTTTTATCAGCCATGGGACCTGGAGTGGGTCTCTCCGCCTCTCTGTCTCCGTGTATAATGTGGGGACAAGAGAGATGCCAGCGTGACGCATAAAGGGTCGTGTGTGGGCCTTGCGGGCATGATCTTGGAGTGAAGACAGAGACAGGGCGCCTGGACGTGGCCGGACCTTGGATTAGAGCTCAACCAACCAACCCAGCCGTCTCTTGGGAAGGACCCTCCGCCCCATGATGAGATGGGTATTTCTAAGGATCGGCCATTCATCTGTGTCACACAGCCGCACTGTAGATACTCTCAAATAGCCCGTCGGGTTTTGGTGTGGTTTCTTGGCTCCCCGACAGCCAGCAGGTCCGTAATTACATTCTGACTCTGGGGCACCCCGTGATTCTTCTCCGCCCCCAACTCTGTAGAACCTTTGTCACAGCCCACGAATGATGTGCCCCAGGTCTGTGGATCTTTCCCACGGAGCACACACTTGACTCGCGGGGGCTGTGCTCACAATGCACTAAAAAGGTGATTTAAAAACCGTCGTGATTTCATGAAGCGCGCTACAGTGCCCTTTCTCCTCGGCACTGCCTGTCGCCCAGGATCTAGAGGAGTGCACAGGTCTGAAGTAGCTGATGTTAACTGTGACACGCCAGGTGAATCCCTTGTCCTCTGGGCTGGAAGGGAGGAGGCAGAGACGGACAAGCGTCCCCAGGTCGGGTGCAGTTGGTCTGACGAGACCTGGTCACAAAAGAGTGGGGACTCTGGAGGGCGCCCGCCCACCCCCAGCTTACGTGCAGCATCTCGTTCTGAGTCCCTGAGAGCGAACAGTTCTGTGGACACTGGGGACGGAACTGGTTTGGGGTGTTGGTTTTCTGGCTCTCTGATGGGCAGAGCTTAGAGGTAATTAAAGGGAAGCCCATGTGCAATTAGTATTTCAAATTAGCTTTCTGGAGTTGGAACTTTTGACAAAAAGAAGGCACTAACCACTCCATAAGAACAGGGAAGACCACTCAGAGGAGGCCAGCATGCTTCGTGAAGTCTGCAGAGAAATCCTTGCTGTCCAGTGTGGTTGAGGTGTTGCCAAGACTCACGGCTTCCCGCTAGCGGGTGGCCTTATAAATTCCAAGTCACGCTTTTGGAAAGCCACTTGGAAGTACATATCCTAAGCCATAAACATATTTCATACCTTCTGAACTGGTAATCTCCCTTCTGGGGATTTATCCTAGGGCATTCGGTCTGAAAGGAAGAAAAATACCGCAGGCATGGAAGTGCTGATTGTCTTGTTGGTTTCCATGCCAAGGATTCGGAAGCAGCCGCAAGGACCAGCAGGGACGGGGTGGGGACTTAACTTATGGAATATTGAATCACAGAGTGGCAGCCCACTGTTAGGTGATAATGACGAAAACCAGGTAGAGGTGTGTTTCTGTCTGAGCTGACGAGCTTTCCTGGTAGAAGTCAGGAAAAGCGAGCGTAATGTCAGCGGCTCACTGTTCTGCGATTTGTACAGAAAACTGAGGTATGTCTGTGAGAAGGTAAGAACGCTTGGTGGCTTCCCGTGGTGAAAACAGGACTGATTGCTTTTACGTTTTTGACCTCGGTGGTTCTTGTAATGCAGCTAAGATTCACATCCTTGTTATGTCACAGGATTATTACAGTTCGGTCATCTGTAAAATGGGTATAATGCTGCGGAAGAGTATGAGCAGCTCAGTCCCTGCCCCCAGCCCAGGCTCCGTTCTTGGCCCGTCCATATGTCGGTTCTTTAGGTCTCTGCCGCCTCCCCAGGCCCCCCTTGGGCTAGTGCTTGCAGACAAGGGACAGAACTTGGACAGTTTGTCCCATGAAGGTCACTCGGAACCGAGTTGGGCTTCCAGAACCATGTGGTTTGACTCCAAAGGCAACACCCTTCACTCCCTACCCAGTTTGGTCTCCTTTGCCCTCTGCTTTCCTGGAACTTTCCGAGTGTGTTGTCGAGGTAATGTATGCTCCCTTTGGGCTTGGCATTTAGTAGGAACTCGGTAAACACGAGCTGCTAATCACCATCCTCATTATACTGTTTGTATAATAAAGTAATAAGAAAAACAACAAAAGTAGAATGAGTACCTTGAGGTTCATCTGTGCGGGTGAATAAGGCTTACGTGCCCTATTTTAATGGATTCTCAAGGTCCATCTTCAAATAAGAGCATCTATTACAGATTTTCTTATTGTAACAAAACCACGTTAGAATGAACATCAGAGGGATGTCTGGGTAGCTCAGTCGGTGAAGTGTCTGCCTCTGGCTCAGGTCACGATCTCAGGGTGCTGGGATTGAGCCCCGCATCGGGCTCCCTGCTCGGCGGGGAGCCGGCTTCTCCCTCTGTCCCTGCCCTTACCTCTGCTCATGTTCTTTCTCTCAAAATAAATAAAATCTTTTTTTTTTTTTTTTTTAAAGAATGAACATTGGACACCGTTAGGCTGGATGAGGCCAAAATGGGCCGGATTTTTCAGCAGCAGACTCAGAAATAGTAGCAGTTCCTTGTGCTTTCGACCTCTTTATTCACAGTGCTTTTGTCTCTCTGGCACCTGTGCTTCTTTAAAACCATTTTCATATTTATTATGCCTCTCATTAATTTGGTGAGACACATGGTGGTCTCTTCACCTAACAGGTTGGGGTCTCTAACCCTTTTTTTTTTATCATATTAGTGAAAAATTTTGAGTTTATACCTCTAATACCTGTATATCTGTTTACTTATAAATTATACGTGTGGCTCACAGTGCTAACGGACTAGCCGTGAAGGCGTGGGATGGCATGGTGAAATAAGCAATGTTTAAAAAAAACAGTTTTCGGGGTGCCGGGTTGGCTCAGTGGTTAACCATCTGCCTTCACCTCAGGTCATGATCCCCGGGTCGTGGGATCAAACCTCACATCAGGGTCCCTGCTCAGTGGGAAGCCTGCTACTCCCTCTCCCACTCCCCCTGCTTGTGTTCCCTCTCTCACTGTCTTTCTCTGTCAAATAAATAAATAAAATCTTTTTTTAAAAACCCAGCTTTCATAATATTTGATTTAATAGCACAGCAAACCTTTATGCTTTCATTAAAATATCATTGCTAGTCATAGTTTCAACAAGAGCGGTGTTAGTGGCTATGTTTTATTGTCTTCAGAATCCCGACTTAGTACTTTGTGATATGCTAACTCACATGTCTGGTTTTAATTCACTTATTTTCGGTTTCAGTAGCTACGGACGTATCTCAAGGAGATATGTAGATTCGAGTGGGAGAGGTTCCTTGGTGCTGGTACTTACTAAATTATGACGCTCATTTTTCAGTCCCATCCGTGTGTTATGCAAAGGTTTTTGTTGAAATTCAGCTGGTAAATTTTCATTTCTCAGGATGTCAGTCCCTTGCTCTTGCATACTAGCTGAAATGTGCTGCATTTCAATATTTTTAACAAATGGGTTTGAAGCCCGCTGAAATTCATTTGGAAGACATTTAAAAGACTAGGAAAATCCGTTTCCAAGTTTTTGAAGTGTGCAGATATGAGTTTTTATAAATCGAATTACAGCGTTTTCAGCCACAAATCATTAATCATGGAAACGTTTCCAAACATCCATTTTCAAAATGCCTCTCCAATAGTACAAGTTTCTTTTTCTTTCTTTCTTTCTTTCTTTTTTTTTTTTTTATTTGGAAAACATTGCTTCCTCATTTATTGTTAAAATGTCAACTTTACCTGGAGGGAACTAATTCAGTGTATTTGTTTTTCCTGAAAATTTCTTCTGGGTGCCATATGCTTTTGATAGTCACCTGTCGTCCAAGAAGAGGCCATTAAATTTTGAGCTCTAAAAAAATGGTAACGCCTCATTAAGTTTTAAATTTGCAACTTGACTTGAGTTCTTTGATGCAAGAAAACCAGGAAATGTCTGGGTATTCCAGAAGATTCAGATCACTGCCCATCTTATTAAAGAGGTTTGGTAGAGAGATGCCTCCATTTTATTTTTATTTATTTATTTGACAGACAGAGATCACAAGTAGGCAGAGAGGCAGGCGGGGGGGTGGGGGGAAGCAGGCTCCCCGCTGAGCAGAGAGCCCAATGTGTGGGGCTCGATCCCAGGACCCCGAGATCGTGATCTGAGCCGAAGGCAGAGGCTTAACCTTCTGAGCCCCCCAGGTGCCCCGAGATGCCTCCATTTTAAAGATCGAGTGTTTTTACAGTTGGTGTCCCAGAGCCCTTTGTTCCTTTTGCTACAGTCACTTGCTGGGAGTGATGCACTAAGTGAATTTCCTTGTGCCTCTGTCTCTGTCACCCGGCACCCAACCCTGTTTTTCAGGCACAGCTACGATTCCGTCAGGACCTACATTGTGTTTCCTCCTGGAAAAGAGCTTTCATTTAGTTCAGAATATGAACTTACCATAACTCTTTTGTTAATTGGACACACACACACACACACACACACACACACACCATGGTGGATCATTACGGAGACAGAGTCTAGCCCATTCCATGCAGAGAGATCCTCACCCCAGAGCACCGCAAACCTCCAGCCACACGCCTCTTCCTCAGGTGTCTCTAGATGGTCACCGCTGTTTTCAGTGCATTTTCCAAAGGTATTTGCTGACAAAGAAGTGCATTTAATTTGTGGGCACATTGTTTTGCATGTGACAGTTAGGATGGTTTTGCTAGAGTCGAAAGCAACAAGTGTCTCTTCTACAGGGTTTCTTACCTTTCTCTATTAAGAAACCTCAAATTTTTTTTTAAAAGATTTTATTTATTTGAGAGAGAGAGCGCGCGCGCCCACAGAAGCAGGGGTGGGGGCGCAGAGGGAGGGGGTCAGGGAGGCTCCCTGCTGAGCGGGGAGTCCAGTGTGGCGCTCAGTCCCAGGACCCCAGCATCGTGACCTGAGCCAAAGGCAGACGCTTCACCGACTGAGCCACCCAGTTGCCCCAGGAATCAAAACTCTGTCATGCGGTTTGGGGAATGTCCGGAAGGCGCTTGGATTGTGTCTGTATGACGTTAAGTATCCCTGAAGACACCCAGACGACTCCTGTTCCTTTTCCATGTGTGTCCGTGAGCCTGATGGTCAGCCCGTCGTTCGGCACCGTCTGTTCTTCAGGGAGGGCCATTGTGATGAGATGACTGTGCACCCTCGGATTCCAGTTCTCGTCTCGCTGATTCCTTTTCTTCTTCTCGGATCTCTGTCTGATCGGCCTGTATTTACCTCCTCTGGTGGCTGACGACAAGCTCCCATCAGGGGGACAGTGTCTGCTTCCCTTGCTCCGTTGTTAGCTCGTGTTTGCCTTTCTCAACCTCATCCTCTGCACACGCGCTTTACAGAAAACCTGTAAGTCTCTCACCTGTCTTACGGGGCTGGTCTTGGTCAAGCCATGCCCCAGAATCTGTGCATTCGTGGGCGGGCATGTGGCACGGCGTGTTGGCGCGGGGCTCTGATCAGACTTGCCTGCCTGTGTTGTATTCTCTGGGCTGTGGGGGTGCTGGGCTCACTCAGGGCATTGCCTTTTTTTTTTTTTGACCACCTGGGACAGTTCCGCCAGTGGGAACACCACGGCGAAGGTGTGTATTACGTGTGGTTCGATTCGATGTCCTGTCTCATTTTCAGATCAATAAGCATTACTGTCCCAGAACCTGTAGTATAGGCTTGTAATCTTTTTTGTTTTTTTAAAGACTTATTTCCTTCTGGGGCACCTGGGTAGCTCCATCCTTGTGTCTGCCTTCGGCTCAGGTCATGATCCCAGGGTTCTGGGATGGAGCCCGCATCGGGCTCCCTGCTCAGCGGGGAGCCTGCTTCTCCCTCTGCCACTACCCCTGCTCGTGTTCCCACTCTCACTGTCTCTCTCTCTCTCTCTCTCAATTAAAAAAAAAATTTATTTCCTTCTTTGATTCTTTGAGAGACCGAGAAGAGAGGTCATCTGAGTGGGGGAAGGGGCGGGGGGGGGGTTGGAGAATGTCAAGTGGACTCTGCATGGAGCTCCATCACGTGACTTTGAGATCATGAGCCTAAACCAAGAGTCTGACGCTCAATGGACTGCACCACCGGGGCTTATAATCTTGTATCTGCAGTTCCGAACCTCAGAAAAAGGATGGGATCCAAACCCACAGAACATGCAACACCAAGAGGGAGCCCTAATGTAACGATGGGTGTCGGGTGACATCAGTGTGTCAGTGGAGGGCCGTGGACTCTGGCAGATGTGGTGGGTGTTCCTTGTCGGGGAGGACGGGCCTGTGTGCCGGCAGGGGATCTGGGGGGCCGCTGTGCCTTGCTCCTATGCTTGCTTTGTGAACCTGAACGGCTCTAAGAGAGGAAATCTTTTTTTTTTTTTTTAACTGATACAAACACTAATTCTTTCTTTTTTCTTTTTTTTCTATTTATTTTATTTTATGTTTATTTTTTAAATTAACATATAATGTATTATCTGTTTCAGGGGTGCAGGTCTGTGATTCATCAGTCTCACACAGTGCACAGCGCTCACCGTAGCACATGCCCTCCCCGGGGTCCATCCCTGGCCACCCCATCCCCTCCACCCCCCTCCCCTCCAGCAACCCTCAGTCTGTTTCCTGAGACCAAGAGTCTCTTATAGTTTGTTTCTCTCTGGGATTTTGTCTTGTTTCATTTTTCCATCCCTTCCCCTATGATCTTCTGGCTTGTTTCTCAGATTCCTCATGTCAGGGAGATCATATGATAGTTGTCTTTCTCTGATTGACTTGTTCCGCTCAGCATAATACCCTCTGGTTCCATCCAGGTGGTTGCAAATGGCAAGATTTCATTTCTCTTAATGGCTGCATAGTATTCCATTGTATATATATACACCACATCTTCTTTACCCATTCATCTGTTGACGGACATCTAGGCTCTTTCCATAGTTTGGCTACTGTGGACGTTGCTGCTATCAACATTCGGGTGCACGTGCCCCTTCAGATCACTGCATTTGTATCTTTGGGTTATATACCCAGTAGTGCGATTGCTGGGTCGTAAAACTTCTCTAGTAACACTACAGAAATGATCCTTGGAAGTACAGACTTAGAAATGAAGTCTTTAATAATAATTTTTTTAAAGATGGTAAAGCCTAACCCTATCTGAATAAAAGGCTCTTAGCGGCCTGTATTTATCCCACTTAGTGTAGCTGTGTTTACAATGTATACTGGAGGGATAGTCCTGTATTCCTGTGGGGTGCTGGCCTGGGCCCCCAAAGAGTATTGGGTCGTATCTGTAACTCCCCTAAACTCCGATGCTGAAACGGAGCTCGGCCCAAGGTTTTAGATACGGGACTGTGAGCCTGTATGGTCTTCCCGTGGCCCTGCGGATGGTTCTGGGCTCTCCCTGAGGGGCGTGCACCCTACTCTGGTGCGTGCAGAGGGGGAAACCAAAGCCCAGGGGAGCTGTGTGTCATGCCGAGTCACCCATCAAGCCAGGGACAGGAAATGAGACTGACCGAGGGCTGCTTTCCCTGAGTCATGTCGTGTTGTGCATCTGAGGGACAAATTCTGGGTCCGGTTTCAAACCAGAGCTTCCAAGAGAACAGGCCTACCCGCGGCCTCCTGCCAAGAGCCGGCAGCCTTCACTGCCAGCATCAGCTGTGAGAGGCCATGTCCGCAAGGGGGATGCGTCTCGAATCACAGAACGTTCGAGTTCGAACATTTTGTCAATGGATTCCTTTTTGCTTCACTCGCCCGTTCAACACAATATTTATTGATCCTGTGCTAAGACTCAAGCTAGGGCTGGGGAGGGTGAGATCAAATGCCTGGTCATTGCTGCCTGCCTTAACAGTGTCCGCGGGTCCCTGTGGACTGATGGGTATGTACGCAGACTGCACATGCACAGTCCGGTCCCGTGGCTACAGGCCTGGGACTCGGAGGAGAGGCAGCTCCCCTTAGGGAAGGAGCTCCTCAGTAGAGACCTGAAGGTCGACTAGGACTTTTCTCAGGTGCCTTAGGCTGGAGAAGGTGTTTTGGTTGACAGACTGGCTGGGTGAAGGCACAGCGGCTGGCTGGGGGGCTTGCCGGAGCTCACCGCGTCTTGGTGTATTTCAGTGTTGGTCTGTTTCAGCTCAGTGTTATCGGGGTAAGCTAAGGAGTAAGCAAGGTGGGAGAGAAACCAGCCTGGTTGGCAGGGGTGCTGTCCTCCCGGACCCTGCGCTGGCGGGTGTGGATTTCCCATGTGGAGCTAGTGAACCGGTTTGAACAGGGGAGGGAAGAGTTTGTCTAGAAGCTCCCTAAGCCTCGGCCCCAAAGCAGCTCCTTCCGTGGCACCCCTGTGTGGATGGTTGGGTGGCCTCTCGTTGGCCACTTCTGGGACATTATTTGGTTAACATAGAAATTAATTTTGTTTAGGTGGCTTGTCATCTGTAACTTCCACTCGCTTTAAAACCCATTTTTTTTTTTTTTTTTTTTTTTAGGGCACTCTGTGCAACTTCAGCGTGTCCTTTTTTGGGAAAAGGGTGCAGGATACTTCAATTTAATTCCTTTTGTGTTTCTCATTTTTCACACCAGTTGCCTTATTATTCTTAACTGTTATTAAAAGGAATGATAAAAAGTAATTAACCATCTGGAACAGATTCATGCTTCCCATTAGTCAGGGCATCCATTATAAAACCTCCCCAAAGTTCAGCCTTGGAAATAAATTCTCCACGTAGGTGGATTAGCTAATGAATTTTTCTTCTCCAAAGGCAAGCGCGTTTTTCCCGGCACAGCCAGTTCCTTCACTGCCCATTTATCAAAAGGGGAAAAAGTAGAAGTGAAAATGGAAACAACTTATCAATATAATTTACTGTGTTAAAGCTGTAGATTTGGTAGGGTTTTTGTAGGGCTTCTACACCAAACTTTCCCACCACTCGATGGATTTAGTGTGGCTTTTCCCATCAGGTTATTCAGCCAGCGCTCCCTCTGGGGTCCTGGGGAAACAGCCTCTGTACTTCCAGTCTGATGGGGAAGCTGGGGATGGGTCTGTAGTGGGAAAGCACCAGGCTTCAGCTCGTTTCCTGTGGGTCCCACTGTGACTTTTAGGGGTCCCTGGAATTTGCCCAAAGGAGGAATTGTGTTGTAATGGGTGAGCTCTATGTCGTGCCTGGGTTCCCCAGATCCCCATCTCCAGTGGCATCCCAGCGTGGATGGGCTGTCTGACTCCTGCAGGACCCATGCGACATGGCCGTGTTGGGCTGCGGTCCTGGCTGTCTGTAGAGAGTCGCTCCCCCTTGCTGCTTCTCGGGTGTCCCACAATTATGAATACCCAGGAATGGAGTCGGGATTTGTCATTGCTCATCATTTCCTCCAGATTCGGGCTGGCCTTGAGCGGACATAAGCTCAGCCCCCCAAGACCCTTCTGGGGGAGAGGCACCAGCCCTCAGTGCTTCTTCCTCAATACGGAACACGGGTCCCGGCCCCCAAGGGCTGCAAGGCTGACTCCCCGTTAGCTCTGTCGACAGGAGCGTTTTCTTTTCTCCAGATCAGAAGCTGTCCACAGCCCCTTGCATTCCCAAGGTGTGAGGCTGATCTGGGGCTGACAGTGAACTCTTCACGCTCCGGGAACTCTCCTACGGCTTTGTAGTAGCCTGATAAGGCTTAGCTTAAGTACACTTTCCTTCCTGAAGCTGATAATGTGAGCTTATGAGTCGATTCTATTCCACAAATATTTGTACGCCGCCTTTCATAGTCCGAGTCCCATGCTGCAGTCCGGGGATACGGGGGTGAGTGAGGCACGGTCTGTCCCCCAGGAGCTCTCTGTTGGCTGAGAGTTGCACATGCAGCAAAGTTACAGGTAAATATGGTCAGTGCTGTGAAGAGAGGGCTCGGGAAGGGGCCGCAGGGGCCTGGAGAAGAGCCTTTCCCTGTCTGCTGTGGAGGCTGGGGAGGACCTTCCCTGGGCAGGATTATACGTGTGCTGAGCCTTGATGCCTTCCTAGGGACTTGCCGAGTTGAAAACTGTTGAAGCAGAAAGAATACGTACAGGAGCCTGGCTTGGAAGACTGGGGTATGGGGCATAGTGTTTCTCTTCTCTTCTTTTCCTTTTTTAAAGGTTTTAAAAATTTTTGTTTTTATTTTATTTTTAATTTTTTAAAGATTTTTTTATTTCTTTAACAGAGAGATCATAAGTAGGCAGAGAGGCCGGCAGGAAGAGAGGGGGAAGCAGGTTCCCCGTTGAGCTGAGAGCCCGATGCGGGGCTCGATCCCAGGACCCTGGGATCATGACCTGAGCCGAAGGCAGAGGCTTTAACCCACTGAGCCACCCAGGAGCCCCTAGATTTTTTTTTTTAATTTTTAAAGAGAGAGCAAGCATGCACGAGCAGGGGGAGGCACACAGGGAGAGGGAGAATCTCAACTGAAGTCCCTGCTGAGCACAGAACCGGACCTGGGGCTCGATCCTGGGACCCTGAGCCAGAATCAAGTGCTGGATGCCCGACTGCCTGAGCCACCCAGGCACCCCAGGGTATTTGTTCACAGAGGGTAAGGCGGGAGCCCATCCTGGTTGTATCCCCTCTGTTGCCCTCACTTTAGACCCCGAGCCTGGCACACGGTGCCCGCTGGGAGCAAGGGGCCCGGATGGAGACCCAGGACGAGCTTACGGGTGAGGGCTGGGCAGAGCCCCACCGTCGGGAGGAGTGACTAAATATGGCTGTCTCGGGGACCGCCTGCCCAGGGGCCTGGAAAGAGGGCTCAAAGCTGCAGGTCCCTAAGTAAGAGGCGGGAGCTCCAGGGGAAGGAGAAACAGAAACAGGTTGTTTCAGCCAGGGAGGAATGACCCTGCATTGCCCAGGTTCGTGTATACCCTTCTTTACTCTTGCAGTACATTATGCCCGAAGCCAGAGGGGATGGCTCTAAATTTATTTAGTTTTTTTAAAAGGTTTTATTTATTTATTTGTCAGAGAGAGAGAGAGAGTGCACAAGTAGGCAGAGAGGCAGGCAGAGGCAGAGGGAGAAGCAGGCTTCCTGCCGAGCAAGGAGCCCAATGTGGGACTCGATCCCAGAACCCTGGGATCATGACCCGAGCCAAAGGCAGCAGCTCAGTGGACTGAGCCACCCAGGTGTCCCTCAATTTATTTTTAAGTCCTAAGCACCGCGATCTAGTAGAGTACCATGAAAACACGTGGGAACTCAAGCCACTTGCTGACAGTTCCAGAGACCGTAGGGTGGCAGAGTGAGGAGCACTGTGCTGCTGGAGCCTGGTGTTAACCCCAGCCCTGGACGGCTCCCAGAGACGAGTGTTTGCCCCGTCCCTGCCCTGCCCCGCCCTCCCCAAGTCCAGATGTGGAGAGTTAATTCCCCAGGGTGGTGATACTGGAGATGCGGGCCTTTGGGTGGTGAGTAGGTCGTGAATGCCGTGAATGGGATTCATGGCCTTATTAGAGCCACCCCAGAGAGCTCCTTTGTCCCCTCCACCACGTGAGGATAAAGCGAGAAGATGGTGGTGCGTGACCAGAAAGTGGGTCCTTATCAGACAGGGACTCTGCGATTTGATTTCGGACTTCCCAGATTCCAGAACGATGAGAAGTAATTGTTTCCTGTGGGAGCAACCCAGTTTGTGTCATAATGGCAGCCCAAGTAGACCAAGAGGCTTCCAGGTGAAAGCAGGTAGTGACCCCTTTCCGGGGGGGTCGGATCTCATTCAGGGAATGTGCTTAGTGGACAGTGTCACACATAACAAGTTCAAGTACACACAGGGGATGGGGACCTCTGGTCCTTTGTCTTGTCCTGTGAACAAAAATTGAGGGAGCAGAGAAGTTGCCAGAAAGGCCTGCGTGTGTAGGGTGGTTGGGCGGCCGGGAAGCAGGGTGGTGAAATACTTGCACGTGTTTCATGTGGAAGAAGAATTGATTTTGGCCGATGTGGCCCTGAGGGCGGTACCTCTAGCTGCCTTGAGGTCGCACATCTCCGTTAACCGCTGGTGCTGCTTAAACTTGCGACAGGCTGATCGGAAAGAGTAAGGCTTCCCGAGCGAGTGGCAGAAACAGCAAGGCTGTTGTCAAGAGCTCCCTTCTCCGAGTAGGGGATCCCACCAAATGATTTGCAGCGTCTCTTGGAGTTTGAGGATTCTCTGCATCTCTTGATGCTTCTGTGATTCTGCCGTTCCCCCCGGCAGCTGGCGGAGGCCAGGCTGGGTGAAGACCTCAGAAGCTGCGCAGCCGGCTGACTGACGCCCGCCTCGGTCCTCATTCTTGCAACGTGTGGGACCCACTTGCCAAGAGAAACGGGAAAGTATTTTTAGCCGAGGCATTTGCTTCCAGGGGACCCAGTTTCCTAGAAAAACTCTGTTCCTCCCCTTTTCTGTCACACCTTCTCATTCCCCAGGATTTTTATGCTTGGGGTGCTGTTTGGAGGATTGTTTCCTTTCTCATCTCTTGAACCAGTTGGGTTCCAGAAGGATTAAAACCCAGGTGTTCAATTCCAGCCTAGAGAGACAGCCGCCTATTGATTGCAACAGAAAACACCCACCCCTGAGTTGGTGGCCGGGTTCAGGGCAGGGTTCTCAGCTTTGCCTGAACTCTGGAATCACTTGGGGAGGTTTGGAACATCCTAATACCCAGGTTGCATGCAGACTGGTTCGATCAGGTCGGGGTGGGGCCGGGCACCAGAGGTTAATAAAACTCTTCTGGTGGTTTCATGTGTAGTCAAGGCCGAGAATCATGGTTTAAGGTACATTCTGGATTCCCCTTGGAGGACCTGTTGGTCTCTGTTCCATTTTGGACCTTAAAGGGATGGAGAAAAGCAGTTTACGGTGTACCTGTGTGCTTTGAGGAAGTTAATGGAGTTCTCAGAGTCTCTGTATGGAACCCCTAGAAGATCAGTCACATGTGTCGTGTCCTCAGCGAGTTTCCTGGCAAGGAGTTCACTCTGGTGCTGTTAGCTATGATGATGATGATGATGATGACAGTATTGATGAGGGCAGTGGCGATGACAACGATGATGTTCGTAATGGTCGTGGTGACAGCGTTGATGGTGTTCATGATGCTGACAGTGATAATGTTGAGGGTGACAATGAAGATAATGGTATCGGTAAGGATGACAAGGATGAAGACCACGAGGACAAAAGTGACAATGTTCCTGATGTTAGTGATGATGAGGACGAGGGTGAGGATGACAACGTTGATGATGACAGCGTTCATGACGATGGTCGCGGTAACGTTGATGAGGACAGTGAGGAAGAAGATGATGGCAAGGGACAGAATGGTGAGGGTGAAGATGACCGTGTTCCTGATGATCGTGATGATGATGATGACGAGGATGAGGAGGATGGTACTGATGACGGCAGTGTTCCCGATGATGACAAAGACAACGCCAGTGACCAGGATGAGGATGACATGTTGGGGACGTGATGATGACAGCCATAGTACACACTGGCTGGGCATACTCCTGTGTGGCTGTGGCCTCCGTACCGGGCTTTCTGCATATGAACTTCAGGTACTCCTCTCAGTAGTCATAGGTGGTGGTTACTATTAATATCTTGCCATTTCCACATCACCACCTCCATGGAGAATGATGACATTTGTAGAGCACATGGCAGGAAAGGCGTGACAGCTGCGGGGGCTGGAGGTGATGAGCTTGGTCCCAGTTCCAGGAGCCATGAGTGTGGAGGGGATCAGTGTTTTGGGCACCCCCCACCCAGAATCCCACCTTCTAGCGGGGAAGTTCTGCCTTTTTCAGATGGTGATGATGGTGATGCTGATGCTGATGGTGAAGTCGGTGTGAGGGTTATTGCTCTGTTGACCCCTTATGTACAAGTCACTTCTCATTGGCAGACAAGTTACAGGTGTTCACATGGTATATTTTTAATTCTTAGGAATGTTTTGGGCTACATTGTATTCCTCCAAATTCAGATGTCAAAGTCCTTGCCCCAGAATTCCATACTCAGAATAGAACCTTATTTGAAGATAAGGTATTTCAAGAGGCAATTGAGTTAAAATGAGGTCTTTAGGGTGGGCACGAATATAATGTGACTAGTGTCCTTATAAGAAGAGGACATTGGAGGCGGACATGTACAGAGGGAAGACCATTTGAGGACACAGCAAGAAGGCAGCCATCTACAAGCCAAAGAGAGAGGCCTCTGAGGAAGCCAGTGATGCCCAGACCTTGACCTCAGCCTTCCAGCCTCTAGAAACCGTGAGAACAGGGATACCTGATGTTCAAGTCCCCCAGTCCGTGGTGCTTTCTTATGGCAGCCCCCGCAGACAAGCAGAGAGAAGGAGGCCTCTTTACCACTTCCCAGCACCTGCCTTTAGAACACCGGTGGGTTTCTCCTGCCTCGGGCGAGTGGTTCTCACGCTGCAGCAGGTGTCAGAGCACCCAGAGGTCTTCTTAAAGCAGGGCCTTGGGCTTCACCCTTAGGGTCTCTGACGCATCGTGTGTGGGATCAGGTGGGGCTTTGGAATTTATGTTTCTAGTATGTTCCCAGTGTCTTAGTCCGTTTGGGCTACTGTAGCAAGGGGCCAGTTCCGGAGGCTGCGGTCCAAGATCAGAGTGTCGGAGCCCTCTTCTGGGTTATGAGTTGCTGATTTCTGGTTGTGTCCTCCTCTGGTGGAAAGAGAGGGGCTGGGCCTCTGGCTTCTTCTTTCCAGGTCACTAATCCCATTCAGGAGGGCTCCACCCTCATGACCTAATGAGTTCTCAAAGCCCCCACCTCCAGATATCATCACACTGGGGATCAGGGCTTTGGCTCAGGAATTCCGGGGGACACAGTCGTTCAGTTTGTAACACTGGGTGATGTGTATGTTGCTGGTTTGGGGGCTACACTTTGATAACCGCTGTTCTAACAGCCACAGACCTATAGGTGGCTCCCAGCAGGTCCTCCAAGTCTTTTGAACACTTTGGGGGTCCTTCTGGGTTCATCTATGTGAAGAGGCTGGTGGTTCAAATCCTGCCTCCTTTCCTCTCTCTGACCCTCTCTCCCGGGGCTGAACGTGCAGTAAATGCTTCCTTTCTCAAGGGCCTCTTTGTTGGCCACGTGGAAGGGCAGCGCTTCTATCTAGTTTGGAGTCCCTCTCCCGCTATAGTTAGGGTTCCCCTCTGTTCTGGCCGCCCATACACCAGTATATCTCCAGGGTTACAGAGATGGTGAAGGCAAACAGTTACATTCGTAAAGACACTGCGAAAGGGTCATCTGTGCCAAGACCTACGTGTCGGACACCATGTGGTGACAGAGTGCCAAGTGGCTTACGTTTGCGCAGAGAGGAAAAAGCTCAGCAGAGATAGTGGCATCACCACTGGGGTGTGCCTGAGGGGCAGAGATTTTCCTGGCAGAGAGGAAGGCATGCCGGGCTCCTGTCTGAGACTGTGGTACGTGCCAAGGCACTGGGGTTGGCAGTGACCCAGCCTCTTGGGGGGAGAGTCAAGGAACGAAGGTGAGTTAGAGCACAATCTCTGTGAGTGGAGTGTGGTGGGAGCCGAGGCAGGAGAGAAAGGTGGGTGCCGTTCCCACCGACCGGGACTGTGGTATGCATCTTAAGGACTGAGGACATGTATCTCGTGTCAATGTATCTCTGTAACAAATGACCACAGACCTTGTGCTTTAAAACAGCGCATTCATTCTTTTGTAAGTTATCGTGGTCAAAAGTCTGAAGTGAGTCTTTTTTTTTTTTTTTAAGATTTTATTTATTTATTGGACAGAGATCACAAGTAGGCAGAGAGACAGGCAGAGAGAGAGAGGAAGGGAAGCAGGCTTCCTGCTGAGCAGAGAGTCCAATGTGGGGCTCGATCCCAGGACCCTGGGATCATGACCTGAGCCGAAGGCAGAGGCTTTAACCCACTGAGCCACCCAGGCGCCCCTGGAGTGAGTCTTAAGGACTAAGACCCGTGGGTCGGTAGGACTGTGGTCCATCTGGAGGCTTCTGTGCCTTCCTCTGCCAGTTCTCTGACCACGTCCCATCCTTGGCTGCAGGCACAGAGCTTGATTCTCTGCTTTTATGGCCACATAGCTCCTCTGACTGATTCTCTCGTGGCTTCCTTATAAAGACCCTTGTCTCTGGGCGCCTAGGTGGCTCTGTTGGTTAAATGGTTGCCGTTGGCTCAGTCATGATCCCCGGATCCCGGGATTGAGTCCCGCATCAGGGCCCCTGCTGAGCAGAGGGGGGGAGTTTACTTCTCCCGCTGACCCTCTCCCCTCTCATGCTCTCTCTCGCTCTCCAGTCAATAAGTAAAAACTTAAGAAAAAGTCCTTGTCTTTGCTATTTATTTATCTATTACTGTCTCTGTTCATTACATGGGGATCACCCACACAGTCCAGAATAAGATCCCGCATCGAGATCACTGACTTGTACCTGCGGAGCCCTCCCCTGTTTTTTGCCATATAAGGTAACGTTCATTGGTTCTGGAGACAAGGACTGGCCCCCTTCTGGGCGCTGTTATCCAGCCTACCAAGGGCGATGGAGGAATTTTTAAGTCACCTTGACAAGACCAAAGAGAAATCCAGTGTGGAAGACCAGCTCTGCCGGTCCCCACGGCCACGTGACACTCAAATGGGGCCATTATCAAGAGGAGTGCAGGTCCTGATGACTTACCGAGCTCTACCTCCGAAGTTAATGACGTACTATATGTTGGCTAGTTGTGTTTAAATTAAAAAATGAAAAAAAAGGAGTACAGGTCCGTCCATGACCTGCTGCCCAGATCCCGCCTCTGGTTGTTCGGACTCTCAGGAACCCTTCCTGGGCGTGCCTGGTGAGGTCCCCCAGCACACCCGCTCACTGTCGGCAGACGCCTCCTGGCGCGTCGGCATTTCCTTGCCGGTTTGTCAGGCTGACGGTTTCTCGAGCCCCTTGCAGGGCGTGCGCTGCGAGGCAGGCTCTGGTGTTCGTGAGTTTCCTCTGTTTGTCTGTAGACATTCGGGTGCCCGCGGGCGGCCGCTGGAGCCGGGAGCCCAGAGAACCGCTGTTGCTAGGACACCTTGCTCACTCCCCGCTCCTTCCCGGAATGATGACAGGGCTGAGTGGTTAACCTTGATCTCCCTGGTAGTGAAGTTTTTAGTTGCCTCCCCTTCAGGAAGCCGTGTGTCTTCCAGGATGTCATATAGTCTTTAAAATGGGTGTAAGTAAACCTAATAGCTGAAAATGACTTGGAAATCATTTAGCAAGGAGGGATAATTCAGCTGGAAATATTAGAAGGCAATTTTCAAGGATACTTGCCTGGGTATTTCCAGAAATGGCCTCTCCCTTGAGATAATATTTCTTGTATCCGTTTCAGTAAATATCCGTTCTGTTCATTTGCTGATGGATTTTTGAAGCCTTCTGTCTCCTGTGTGTTCTGGCTCTTCCTTAACCTCTTTCCTCCTGCTTGTTCCTTAAAGCCACAGAGAAGAGTCAGTTCTTTTGTTTAAAAACAAGAAAGGGGACACGGAGGGGACTTTGCCTTTTGCTTGGGAATTCCGATTCCTGTCCCAGACCTGAGAGCAAGAGGACAGGGGTTTCTGTTATCTGGGGAGAAGGCGGAGCCCTCCCGGGAGGACCCATCAAAGATGACATGACTGGTCCACACGCTCAATGATTTCTCCTCTGCATGGACAAGATGTGGTCATGGAGGAGAGCTCTGGGAGAGATGGGGTTCCAGCTCTTTCCTCCGTCAGAGTGACTCCCTCTGCACAGAGATCGGGGGCGCCTTCCCGAAGAGGAGTCTGGCACCCCCTTCCGTGGCTGGGTGCTTGCTGAGCTGTAGCTCTCATAAGCCCGTCTTCACACCGGGAACAGAGTTTGAGGAGAATGTTCCTGGGAGACCCTGAGTGTGGGAGAAATTGACAGGAGTCCTTAGGATTGGGGGTACCCATGTGGACCTGGGGGCCTGAAGACAGGAGGCCAGCAGCAGACAGGGTGGGCGGCCTGCACTGTCTCCCCAGCCTGCAAGCCAAGCATGAGCAAGTCTCCTGGGGGTCCTTCGAGGCAGGGGGCAGGCTGGACAGGGGGTCTGCTGGGGGGAGGACCTGGGCACGGAGGCTGCCAGTCAGGTCCAGTGAGATTCCCAGGAGAGCTCATGACCACATCAGGGAGCCCTGTAGTGTGGAGGTCTTCACAGCAGGGCCTGGGGGAATCCCTCAGATGTGCCCTGCAGGAGAGCCGACCCACAGACCTTTGATTGCCAGCCAGGAGGATCCAAGTCTTTGAAAGGCAGGTGCTGCTTCTCAGGCTCTAGCTGACCTGTTCTTCCTGTGCCTGGGAGGGGCCAGGAGTTGGGACTGGAGGAGGCAGAAGCTCGGAGGACCAGCCAGAGGCCCACCGGCCTGTATGGGGCCACTGACCCCTGCACGGGGCCGGAAACGGAGGGGAGGGGTGAAGCTGGGAATTGGGTATGTGTGGATGCGTTTGCACTGGGCTGCCCTGCACCTTTTGAATTTGGAAACCAAGTCCTAATTTCCTGATGTGTCTTATTCTCCCAAAGGAGCACGAAGGGAAGGCTGAAGACTGTGGCCTGGGGCGACCACCAGGCAAGAACGGGGGAGGGGGGCGCGGTGGTGCGGGCGGACGGCCGCTGGGCAATGGCAGAAGAAACACAAAACCATTGCCTCCGTATCCCCCCGGGTTCAGCAGCACAGGGCAGAGGGTCAGCTCAGGATCCGAGGTTTCGACATACTCAGCGAACCTCACTGAGGTAGTGGCTCAGTGCTCCTGATGTGGTGGCTTTAGGAAGCACGTGTCCACGCATGTTTGTATCGGTAGAAGCACATCACGGAATAGCGGCCGGCACACGGTAGGTTCTTAGAAACCCGTCTCCCTGCTGCCCCACACGGTTAGGAAATGTGCTGTAAACTCACTGAATCTCACGGCCGTCCTGTGATTCGGTGCTCTCAGTGCCTTTTTACAAAGAGGAAACAGAAGCACAGAGAGGTTAAGAAACTCACCTAAGGGCACACAGCAAGAGTTAGAGGAACAGGGATCTGTCTGGCTCCTTGGGCCATTTTCTCTGTCTTTCTCAATCTCTCTGTGTCTCTCTCTCTGTCTGCCCTCCCTCCCCATCTTCTTTGTCTCGAGTTTTTTTATTACAGAATTTTCCCGACACACGAGGTAAAGAGAAGGCTGTCGCAGACCCGATACACACGCCCGCAGCTCCGGCTCTTCTCAGTGTATAGGCTGCACTCCAAACCCCACACCCTTCTTTCTGCCTCTTCTAGCAGATTCGTTTGAGGTGGTGGCTGTCTGCTGAGCAGACGGATGAAACACAAGAAGGAGAAAGAGGGAAGAGTCATTGCCGTGTGATACAGAACAGCAGCGCTTAGCTTTGGTCGAAGCTGCTCCGTCCCCCTCCCACATGCCGGATCAGCCGCAGGAAAAAGAAAAAAAGGAAAGCAGTCGCAGTAATTTAAATTCTGCCGACTTCGTTTTGTCCTCGTCTTATCTGACCTTATTTAGTCAGACAAAAAAAAAGAAAAAGGGGGAAAAAAAAAGACGAAAAAGAAACATCAGAATGGCATTTTCCAGGGATTTCATCATGACCCTTTAAATGAAGGTCCCGTTTACACTTCGGTAATTGTTTTATACGGGATAGTCTTAGTGATATCAAGTTTCATTTCTGAAGGAAGCTGACGAAAGCTTTTACAGACTCACTCATTCAGATGTGTTAGAGAAGCTGAGAATAACAATGTGCTGCCAGTTCATTTACTCCCAATATTTTCTGCCTAAGGGGGCTGCACGCTTTGCCTTTAAGGAACTCCCCACCGTTGCAGAAAAAACCTTCCTCCCTGATCCCAGATCCCTGTCCCCTCACCTCAGACCCCTCTCAGACACCTGGCGTCTGGGGAGCAGGCTCTGCTTAGAGCTCCAGAAGTTTTTCTTGAAAGCACCTGACCTTACAGGAATGAATTAAAAAAACCCCTGGCCTTCATTCAGATTTTTCCTTTCGGTAAGACTGATTGAAGTCTGATGTTCCTCTCATAGCATTCACCTTTGTACCTGTGTGTTCCATGTTTTGGCGATGCATACCACCACGTATCTGTCAGCACGGTCAAGACACAGACCTGTCCCATCACCCTGAGAGCTTCCCCGTGTGCCCTTTTCGAGGGAAAGCCCGACCCCACCCTCAGGCAGCTGCTGATCGGGTCCCTGCTTTTGGGATTTCCCTTTTCTAGGATGCCATGTCAGTGAGACCCCTGCCGCGTGTCACCTTCCAGGTGCGGCTCTTGGACTCACTGTAAGGCTTCTGCGTTTCATCCCTGGGTTTGCCTCTATCAGGAGCTCATTCCTTCTTATTGCTGAGTCATCATTCATGGGCTGGATGGACGTTTGGGTTGTTTCTGGTTTGGGGCAACCGTGAGGAGAGCTGGTGTGAAACATTCATATATGGCCTTTGTGTGAACGTGTGTTTTTGTTTCCCTTGGGGGGATCCGTAGGAGTGGGATTGCTGGACCATCGGGGGGCTGGCGTTTGCATTGTCAGCAACCGTGTGTCATGGCTCTAGTCGCACCAGTTCCTTGCTGACACTTGGTGTTATCAGGTCTTTTTTTTAGCCACTCTGCTATGTGTGCAGATTTTTGTCTTCGGAAGGCTAAGGATGGGCTCTCTAAAACCCGGCCTCGGTGACTGCGTCCGTGGGCCTCTTTCTTCATGGGCTGGATCACAGGGTTCCCTGGGTACAGATGTGTTTTTGTGTCACTTGCAGGGCAGTGAAGGGGGGAAGGACTTGCTGCTGGCAGTCTGGGACCAAAGTCCCTTTCTTGCCACTTATCAGGCCTTCAGCATCCAGCAAATAAATCATTTAAAGCCCGGGCCTGCCGGTCCCCTTCTGTGAAATGGAGATAATCATGGCTGCTGGCCCACCCTCCCGGAGAGTGAAGAAGAGCCTTGAAAATGGAACAGTGCCGCCGGAGAAGAAATCACGGCACGATTGTTTCTGTAGCTACCGACCGGCCGCTGCCGGAAACCCCAGGAACGAAGGGGAGCACTATTGTTAGAGCAGTGAAGGTCGCAAGGACGGTTTCTGGCCCGCTTTGTTATTTTTAACCATTTTATGCACAACCTAATCCCCTGAAAATGCAGGGAAGCTGCCTGGAATCGAAGCTGCATGTTCCGCTGTGATTTTGAATATAAAACTCTGCTCAGGCAGGCACGACCTCCTGTAACCACGCACCTTCCTTCCCAGACCCCAGTCGTCCGCCGTGCGACTGCAGACCTTGCTCCGACTTCAAACACTGTCAGCTCCTGCTCATAAAAGGGGCCGTTTCTGTAGCGTGTGGGTTTATCCCTTTCCCCCTCCGAACGTTTGTGTCACTGCCCAGTGCCATTCGCAGTCAGTTCAGACAGGACGGATGGAAGGAAATGAAATGCAGGCGGGGTTACTTTTTCCCTGATTGCGGCTGTTGTCCAAAGTTTGGCTAAAATGGAGTGCTTGGGGATTTGAATTATTCATGCTCTACCCCTTCCCTCTGTGGGCAAAGTCCGCGAACAGTGGAGTGAAGGTGGACAGTGAGCTCTTCCCGTCTGCGCTCTGTGGTTTCTGTCTTACGTACACCAGAAGGTGATGTTCCAAGTTGGTACGGAGCGAAATTTATTAGGAGCTCACGTCCCATGTGTACGTCGGAGACAACCAGTATTTCTTCTGCGGAAGTGAGAAAAGGAGCAGCCTAGAGAGCCCGTGGCTGAGCGTTCTGGGTACTGACGGTCAGGCGCAGTCACGGCGTCTCTAAAAGATGTTCTCTAACGAGGTCGTGTGTGCGTGTGTGCGAGAGACAGAGGGAGAAGGAGGGAATCATAGTTCTGCGCCGACCTCCATTTTAATTGCAGACTCTCGTTCCAGAGCCGTAAAGCCGCAGAGGAGCGCGCGGCGGCTGAGCTCAGTAAGCCGCAGCCGCGGGGCTGTGCCGGCTCCTGCTGAGGACTCTGTGCCCGGAGACCGGCTCTCTGGTGTGGAGTGACGGGGAGCGAGGGGGGCGGGGAGCAGGGGAGGTGGAGGCGGGGAGCAGGGGAGGTGGAGGCGGGGAGCAGGGGAGGTGGAGGCGGGGAGCAGGGGAGGTGGAGGCTGGGAGCAGGGGAGGTGGAGGCGGGGTGGGGGCCTTCGCGCCGCCGTGGTCAGTGTCACGCGGCCGGGAACTGACACGCGGCCTGCAGCGTTCCTGACGATTGAGCCGCCGGCTCTGGCGGTGCCGACCCCACGCGCCCTTCATTGCAGGGACCGCTCCGCTCGTCAGGAAGCCACGTCCATGCGCCTCGTCCCACCCAGCTCTCCCAGAAGACGTGTGTCGGGTGTCTCGCACTTCACATGGGCGCATGCGGGACAGGGCACCGAGGCGCCGGCAGATGTCGCCGGGCTGATTCTGGGTTGGCGGCAGGCGCCCTCGTCTCCGTGCCCTCCTGCGTTGGTGTGGATGCCCCGGGCCTGGGGGGACAGGGACGTTCAGGGCTTTCTGATTTGCATTTCGCAGTGAGGGCGAGAACTCCGTGAAGGAAGGTTAGTTTTCCAACCAGCAACATGCACATCGAGGTAGGGGCGTGCAGGGGCCAGGTCAGGCTCGGACCCACCTTAGGGCCCACGGCCCGTGTCCATGTTCCCCGGTCTCCATACAGGGGCTGATGCAGCCTGCAGGGGTCTGTCTCAGGAGTCAGGACCCCGAGCTGTCTACTGAGGGATTGCAGCAGCGGGAGGCCCCGTAGAAGGGCCTGCAGAAGTAACATGAAGGGTTTGTGTCTGCCTCTTGCTGCGCTGGCGGATGGGCTAGTCTCCACCTCCCCGGCTTCCCCTGATGAGCAAATAGATGTTGTCCCTCTGATACAGCAAGGGTTCTCCGTGGGGGGGGGGGGGTCCCCAGACCAGCCACAGCCGTGCAGCCTGCCAGCCAGTTAGACATGCAGATGCCCGCCACCCCACCCCCACCCCGATCCTGGAACCCGAGGGTGGGCCCAGGGATGGATCTGGGGACACCAGGGCCTGCCCAGGAGTGAGGCCCACTGAGTCATGGCACCCTTTATGTGAGCTCTGAGCCCTCAGCCTGACTTGTCACCAGTAGCTCACTGCAGGCACTCCGGGAAAGGAAGCATCCAGGTGGGCTGCAGGTTGGGGAAGGGGACAGATCAGGCTGCCACTCCATGTGGGGACTTCGTGGGAAGGCGTGGCCAGCAGGAAGGAGGCGGGAGGTTGCTCGTGCGGGGTCCGGCAATGGAGCCGTCTCTATCTAAGCACGGGCTAGCCCCATCCCCTGTTGGCCCGCTCACAGAACTCCCTGCCCTCAGGAGGGACCCAGTGCTCTGCCCCACACGTGGGGCCCGAGAGAAAGAACCTGGTCTTGCTGCAGAGAGATGGAAACCGTCCGAGCCATCGGCTCCTCTCAGTCGCCGTGCTCTCGCGCTCTTGCTGGCTTACTGACACGTCATACTGTGCCTCAGTTTACCATTTGTGACTGTAATACTTATGTGTCTCTTATTTCCTTTTCTAGAAGAACATAAGTTCCATGAAGGCAGGGGCGGGATCTGTTTTGTGTGCCTTTGTCTCGCCACACCGTAGCACAGCGGCTGGCTGGCCGTAGGTACACCTGGGAAGGTCTGCGGAACGCACGGACGAGAGGGTGGGTGGGAATTTCGGGAGACAGCTGGGTGCAAGCCCAGGTACTTCGTGGAGGAAGGAGACTTGGTTCACATCACTGTTTGTCTGAAATGTCTTTGGTGATCTGGAAGCATGGAAAAAAAAGGCCATTGAAAAGTAGGGAGCAGGGGCCCCCGGCTGGCTCATTCGGAAGAGCATGTGGTTCTTGATCTCAGGGTTGTGAGTCTGAGCCTCATGCTCGGTGTGGAGCCTACTCAAAATAAAAGTTAAATTAAAAAAAAATTAGAGAGCAGAACAACGCTGGAGATATCACTTTTCCTGATTTTGAAATAGATGACAAAGCTACGTGAATTAAAATACTACGTTCCTGGTGGGGGGCCTGAGTGGCTCTGTCGGCTAAGTGTCCGACTCTAAATCTTGGCTCAGGTCATGATCTCAGGGTCTTGAGGTCTAGCCCCCCATTGGGCTCGGCCCTTTGAGCATGGAGCCTGCCCGAGATTCTCTCTTTCCCTTACCGCACCCCCTTCTACACCCCCAACTGTTTGCACACGCACTCTCTTTCTGTCTCTCTCAAAAAAAAAAAAAGATTTAAAATAGTATGGTCCTGGCAAAAAGACAGACCTATAGACCGGTAGAGCAGAGTAGAGCACTCTAGAATAAACCCTCATGTACACGGCCGACGGACCTTTGACGGGGTGCCTAGAATGCCGAGTGAGGAAAGAGAGTCCCTTCGACAGCTGCTGTTGGGGGAGCAGGGTACCCACATGCAACAAGTGAAACCAGACCCTTATCTTACACTGTACTCAAGAATCCACCCAAAATGGATTTGAGACTTGAACATAAGGCCTGAAAATGTAAAACTCCTAGAAGGAAATATTTTTAAGAATCATCTTGACATTGGTCTTGGCAGTGATTTCTTGGATATGACACCGACAGCACAAGCAACAAAAACAGAATTAGACAAATGGGTCTACATCAAGCTTAAAAGCATCTGCGCGGCAAAGGAAACAATCAGCAGGATGGAGAGGCAGCCGGCAGAACGGAGGATCTACTTGCCAGCCATCTAGCTGGGAAGGGCTTAATACCCAACATCCGACAGGGACTCCGACCACCCCCTCGCATAAAGCCCCGAATAACCCAATTAAGAGACTGGCAAGGACAGGAACAGGCATTTCTCCGAGGCAGACATACAAATGGCCACCAGCCCCGTGCCGCGTGGCTCCACTTCAGGAAGCACCGGGGAGGTGCTGCTCAAATGCACGTTCGACGGCGATCCTTAGAACCAACCAGTCCGCCGACGCGAAGTGTCCGTGAAGACCGAGAGGAGCTGGAACCCTCACACGTTGCCGCTGGGAGTGTCCCGTGGGGAAGTCTCTATGCAAAACAGTAGGGAGGTTCCTCCAGCCGTTCAGAGTAGAGAACAGACTAGAACTAGCGCGTGAGGCCGCGGTCCACTTCTGGGTGTGCGCCCAAGAGAGCTCAAGTGACGTCAGAGGGATCTCGGCACTCCGAGCTCCGTGCGGCACTCTTCACAGCCGAGAGCGGGAGCACCGCCCCCGTCCACCAACAAACGACGACGTGAAGACAAGACCGGACACACGTCCTCCTTTATTCGGGAGGACGTCCTCCCGCGGGCTGCAGCACGGGAGAACCCAGAGGACGCCATTATACTAGGTGCAGTAAGCCGGTCCTGGGAAGATGCATACTGCACGATTCCATTTATATGAAACGTTTGAAAGAAGCGAACTCGTAGCAGCAGAGAGAAGAGTGGTGGTTGCCAAGGGACCCAGGGGAGGCGAGCTGCCCGTGCCGTGGGTGTAGATTTTCAAACAGGCCAGAGGACCAAGGTCTAGACGTCTGTTGTACAACATAGCGCCTGTGGTTGATAATCCCGTGCCGTGTACTTAGACCATCTGAGAGAGTAGATCTCGGGTGGCAGGGACTTACATGCCCCCCGCCCCGACCCCCCGAGAAACAACGGTGCACAGGGAAACTTGGGGAAGTGCTGGATATGCTCCTTACTTGGGTTGTGGTGATGGCTTCATGGGCGTAGGCACGTGTCCAGACTCCCAGATGGTTCACATGAAGTACGTGCAGGGTTTGGGGTTTTCCCGTTTGCCGGGGACACCTGGGTAATGCTAGTCCCCACTGGTGGCCCCGGCTTCTGTCATTTGTATGCTGCCTTCCTGCCCTGCGTGGGCACCCCTGAAGGAAAACATTTCAATTACACGAAGGGGAAAGAAACTTGAAATCCATTGTTGCTTTTAGTGTGAGAAATTAATTTGAAAGTAGAGCTGGTGTTTGGTGCCTAAGATAATTGGGCATTGTTTTTTTTTTTTTTGAAATTCTGTCTGATGATAGTTTAGGGAAAGTCAAGCTAGGCAATTCATTTTCCCTTTTGAGGTGTGCCCAGGGGAGGGAGTGATGAAGGATACAATGATAAGTAGCCATAATGTACAATGTTTAATAACAAATAAAATAGCATTACTGTGTCTTTAACAAGTAATAACATATAATAATGCCTCTATGCTATATTTATATTACTATGATACATGATTGTGTATTGTGTTATATAACACAGTGTATGCATAATACTTATATAATATAAATATGAATTTATAAATATATTATGATAATTATAAAATGTACTGTGTATATATAATAATTATATTTTTAATATTTAATAAGATTTACTATTATTATTATTATTACTTGTTATATATCAGTGAAAGAGATTTATTTAAGAATTGGCTTGAGGCCCAGGAAAGCCTGTGGTGTACTTCAGTCCGAGTCTGAAGGCCTGGGAACCAAGGGAGCCAGTGGTGTGAGTCCCAGTCCGAGGGCAGGAGGACACGAGGTGAGATGTCCCAGCTCCGCCGTGAGGCAGGAAGATAACGCGGATGGATTCCACCCGCCTCTGCCTGTTGTTCCAGCCAGGCCCTGCATGGGATGGGTGAACTGAGCCCCGGACTCACCGGAAACGCCCACACAGACACCCCCAGAGAGAATATGGACTCTGGGCACTCCCGGGCCAGCCCAGTGGACACATACAATGAGCCACCCCTCAATGCTCGTATCGATCCTGTGCCTCGGTCCCTGTTCACGGAGGGGTTGAGTAACTCAGCCCACGTCCCCTGCACCTTGTATGGCTTCCTAGGATGTTTAGGACACACGACCCCAACCTGGATGGCCCAGAACAATGAGCATCTCTTCCCTCCGATCTCTAGAGCTCGAGCCTGACCCCAAGGCATCCAGAGGGCTGTGCTTCCTGGGGAGGCTCGTGGCTCTAGAGAAGGATCCTTCCTTGCCTTTTCTAGAAGCTTCTGGTGGCTGCCGGCAATCCTGAAAGTTCCTTGGCTTCTGCAGGGTCATCCCTCCAGTCTGTGGCTCCGTCTCTGCAGGCTCCCCATCCCTCTGTGTGACTGTGTGTCCCCTTCTTGGAGGGACACCTGCTGGGGGATGCAGGGCCCATCCCAGTCCATCCTGACGTCCACCTTAATGCTATCTGCAAAGACTTCACTTCTAGATAAGGTCGCGTTCTCAAGTTCGGGGAGATTGGAATTGGGGGGGAAACCCTGCAGCCACTCCAGTGCTGTGTGTCCGTCTGACTTCAGAGCCATGTGTGATGCCCCAAGGAGCCCACTGAGGCTTCCATGGAGTGTGGCCTGAAGGAACGGAGGAAGGTGCTGGAAAACTCCATGTGGGGGCGGGGAGGAAATTCCGCCGCCCGGTGGCATGGGACTCTGTGCACTATTTTTTTTTTTTTTTTTTTTTTTTTTTTTTTTAGATTTTACTTGTTTATTTGAGAGAGAGGGGGGAGCACGAGGGGTGGGCGGGGGGCGCAGAAGGAGTAGAGGGAGCCGATTCCCGCTGAGCAGGGCCCGAAGCAGGGCTCCGTCCCGGGATCCGGGGATCAGGTCCGGAGTTGGAGGCAGATGCTTAACTGACTGAGCCACCCAGGCGCCCCCTTTAAAAAAAAGGAAAAAAAAAAGATTTTAATTCTTTATTTGGGAGAAGTTCATCTTCTTCGTGCTGTGGGGCGTGTCCGCTTTCTTGCCTGCCGTGTGGTCCCTGGAGAGTTTACCTTCTGTCAAAATGCAAGAGTTCGCTGGCTCATTTAGTGATTTCTGATTCTCGGTCCTCTCCGTCATTAACCCGAATTCTTCCTGCTTGTGTTTGGCCGATGTATCTCGGGGCACGCTTTTAACTGGTCTGGGCTGTGTCATGGCAGGTATGTTTGGTACAAGGGTAGAGAGTAGTGTTTTCTATCCCACTGCAAGCTTTTTAATATAGACGGGAGAGAGCAGTCCCAGAGCGGGGGGCACCCTGGAGGGGGAACAAAGGGGGACCGAGCCCAGGAGACCACACGGACACCATCCTCACCTCCCTCTGTCCTCTGGCAGGGGAGGGAGGAATGTGGGGCCGATGGGTGCGGGGGAGGATGTCCCATGGTCTCAGGGCCTGGGTGAGGAGTCCACCTTGGTGAAGGGGGTGTCGGCCTCTTTGGGGAGGGCCGGGTTTCAGGGAATAAGGGGGTTCGTTGACTGGGAAGAGGCTGAAGCCCCTTGGAGGTAGCCCCTGCGTGGTACAGGGTCTTCGTGGTGACCTTGGAAGGGTCTGCCAGGAGGAGAGAGGATTGTCAAGAGGGAAGAGCACCGGGCAGTGTGGGGCGGAGGGTTCCAGGAAGGACTCATGGCAGGAGGGGCCGAGAGAGACCCGGGCGGGGGTGGTGGCATTACCGAAGGGGTCCTCCCAGGGCCGAGGCAGGACCAGCGGCTGTGACATTCCTTAGCCATGTGGCTCCCGGGACACATTTCTCTTCCTTCCTCTTCCTCATGATTTGTGGTTCGGATTTTTGTCTCGGGTTCATTATTTTAACATGTCAGGCCGCAAGCCTCCTTCAGAACGCGCTCATATCCAGGTGTGTGCGTATGGGTCAGTTAAAAAAAAGGTGGGCTTCTTTTTTTGAGGTTTTTTTTCTTTAAGATTTTATGTACTTACTTGACAGACAGAGATCGCAAGTAGGCAGAGGCAGGCAGAGAGAGAGGGGGAAGCAGACTCCCCCCTGAGCAGGGAGCCCGATGCGGGGCTCGATCCCAGGACCCTGAGATCATGACCTGAGCCGAGCAGAGGCCTAACGCTGAGGCACCCAGGTGCCCCCGAGTTTATTTTCAAACCCCAAGCTCTCCTCTCTGGGAGTCAGCCCCGTCAGCTCACGGAAGATGATTTGTCCCTCTCTTCCAGACAAAGCGTTTCCTCACAGGGTTCTTGGTAGAGGGTTCTGTGAGCTTTCACGGTTAGAACGGTCTTTCCCGTCTGGAAAACTGTCCTACCCTCTGCCGTTCAGATCTGTTCTTCTGGTCCTTGTTGGAGAGGCTTTAAAATCAGAGCATTTATTTTCACAGAAGGAAACGCTGAGCTTTTTTTTCATAACTGAGTCAACTGTTGGAAAGAACAGAAGGGCTCAATTAGGGGGATATCAGATTCAGGGTTTACTGGGGCTTGATGCTGACACAATTTTGGCTTCCTCTTTTTTTTTTTTTAAGATTTTATTTATTTATTTGACAGAGACACAGCGAGAGCAGGAACACAAGCAAGGGGAGTGGGAGAGGGAGAGGCAGGCCTCCCGCTGCTTCCCGCTGAGCCGGGAGCCCGATGAGGAACTGGATCCCAGGATCCCAGGATCATAACCTGAGCTGAAGCAGACGGTTAGTGACGGAACCACCCAGGCACCCTTTGGCTTCCTCTTTTAAGAAAAAGAATGCAAATTAAGTAATACAGAATTAGGTGCAAAGTAAATATTTATCAGGAATGAGAAAAATTGGGAAAAATATTGACAAGTTAGAAAAGCTGACAAATATCACAAACATCCTAAAATCTGGGGGAATAGTGTATTTTTACGAGTTTCCCAATGCCCCTTTATAATCCTTTCGTACGTTTTTGACTGTGTGTTATGAGACTGACTTTCGGTATATGACAGCGGGGTTGGAACACCCTTTACTGTGGAGAGAACAAAAGGGTGATTCCGTCTTCCTCCAGTATGCCTGATGTGAATGTTAGCTGCACAACTCCGTCTTGGCAATGTCCTTGAGTTTTTAGGATCGTTGTCAAAGTCAGGGCGACTCTCATGCATGTGCTATAGGAGCTGTAGGATTTTAAGGCTTTCCCTTTTTTTTTTTTGTGGTCAGTTGTTTTCAGTAGACTTTGAATTGATGACATTGTGCGCATTCTTGGAAGCTGTCCCTACCTGGGCTTAACAATGTATGGGAGACTGCGAGCTATTGTAAGCCTGTCCTGCTGCTGCGGGAATAAATGTATTCCCAGCTCAGCTGTCCCCGATCAAATCCCACATAAACCATCATTCCCACCGCTCCTCCCCACCATATGGGGGAAACTGTCACAAAACTGGTGTAGAGAGGTGGTCAGCTTAGCTGATTGCAAGGGAAGTATTTTGCTTTTGGGGCATCTGGGTGGCTCCATCAGTTAAGCGCCTGCCTTCGGCTCAGGTCATGATCCCAAAGTCCTGGGATGGAGCCCCACATCGCATCGGGCTCCTTGCTCAATGGGGAGCCTGCTTCCCCCTCTCCCTCTGCCCCTCCCTGCCCCCATTTGAGCTCAGGCTCTCTCACTCTCTCCCTATTTTTTTAAAAGGCATATTGCTTTTGCAGATCTTATGGAAACATCTGACTGTGCGTGCACATTGCTAGGGCCCTTTTGAGGCCCCTTAAAGGGGGGATAAGAGGGACGTGATGCTCAGGCTCCGATACCGCGTGTAAAATCGGGCTCCGCGTCCACTGATTACTTCTGAATGCGAATATTTACTAAATCCCCCAGGGTGTGTGTGTGGGTGGTGGGGGGGGGAACTGGGAGCACACACCCTGGTGTTTTCTCTTCTCTAATGGACCTTTAAAATGGAAAAAAAAAAATTATTCCCCCTTGAAATAGGCATTACAAATACTCGCCCGAGTGATGATTACATTTCCCAACATCTGTGTGGTGGTGTACAGTTTGCAGGGGCTCGCAGTGCCTTCTTTTCTTTCGTCTGCACTCCAGCCCGGGGAGCTAGACAGGGTCCGCATTATTCCTGTTTGCAAATACGGAGCTGCGCTCTGAGCGCCCGGGCTTTCTCCATCTGCCTGCCAGGGAGGGCCTGGCGGCGGGAGGCACCTAGGTGCGAGCAGGGACCGCTGGGCGCTGATCCCGGGGCCTGTGATGGGGTCGGCTCCAGCTGGCTCCAAGTGCCCCCCAAGCCTGTTTCCTCATTTGCAGGAGGGCTGGCCCCTGGGGCCCCTTTTTTCCTGCACCGTCCTCCCCTCGATCCAGAACAGAGTTCCTGCCTCTTGGCTTCCATCCGAACAGGGGCAGTGGGCCTTTTCCTTTCCTTCTTTCTCCGTTCCTGATACCCTTTTTCTTCCTGGCATCACCCTGACATCCTCTCGCTGTGTCTTTTCCGGAACGGAGGCCCTGAGCCGGCCAGCGCGGCGTGGAGATTATTTTCCTGCTTCTCAGATTTTGGAAGCTCGTCCTCGAGTCGCAGGCTGACGCTGCTGTGGGCTCTCCCAGGACCTGGGGGGAGGCAGTGGGGCGGTCAGGGGAGGCTCCCCTTTTGGGCACATCACCTGATGGTGTTTCTGCTGCCTGGCCCCCGGCTTTGATGCACCTACGCTTCTGGATATTCAGAGGCTCCCTCGGTTTCCGAACTAGGTTAGAGCAGCACACGCGGCTGGCGGAAGTACAGCAGGGGGTGCAGGAGAGGGGAGTCCGTGGGTCACCCCAGCAGTGTTCTGGCTGTGGATAGATTTCTTTTGAGAAGACTAACCTCTCAGCAGAGTTTTCTTTACATTATCTCTTTAACTAACGCTGAAGCTTGCTTTGGTCCTTGTCATTGAAAAAGACTGCAGACAACTAATGTGCCCATTTTTCCTCTAGGGATGCTGGGGTCCAGGGACGAGCGGTTGGGAGTCCTGGGTCAGAGAGGTTAAGTGGGAACCTGAGCTTGTGTGTAGGCCGCCCTGTCCCTGTGTGTCCATCGTCATTGGACCCCATGTCTTTTTCTTTGCAATCTTATTTTGTGCTTCGTTATCATTATTGGCTATATTTAGTAAGGGCATGGTTGGATTTGAATAGTCTGTGTTTTGTTTTTTTTTTTTTTTCCTTTACTTGCATTTAATTGTACCTATAAATACAGAGATACCTTTCTGGGTGGCTTAATATTGAAATGTAAATGTTTTTTACTTTCTTCTTTTAGTTTTCTTTTTTGCTTTTCTGAATTTTTCTGTTTTTATTATAAAAATGACATAACGTAAAGTTCATCCTGTTAACCGAAGGGGATTTTAATATATTTCCATGTTGTACAACTGTCATCTCCGTCTTAACCCCAGGACCCTTTCATCACTCCCAAAAGAGACTGCGGAGCTATCAGCCATCGAAGATTTCATTTTACAGATGGGTTAAATCGTGATGCCGAGGGTGTGTTTAGACTTTTTTAAAAAATATATTTATTTGACAGAGACAGAGATGACAAGTAGGCAGAGAGACAGGCAGGGCGGGGGTGGGGGTGGAGGAAGCAGGCTCCCCGCCGAGCAGAGAGCCCAACACTGGGCTGGATCCCAGGACCCCGAGATCATGACCCTAGCCGAAGGCAGAGGATCAACCTGCTGAGCCACCCAGGCGCCTGTTTACAGGTGTGTGTGTTTACGGGTGGACCTGGCCTCCCTCAGCAGGTGTATCTCTTCCACCTTGACGATGAGCTGCTTTGGAAACGTGTCCCTTTGTTGAGGGTGCCCTGGATTTCAAAGCCATCTTTCTCATGACTGAGGCTGTATGAGCACGTTGGGGAAACTGTATAGTGGCGGCTGGCCAGAGGCTGCCAGAGCGGTGGGGAGAGGCAGCAGCAGCCCATGGAGACCCCTGGGCTTTCCCAGGCCTCATGAATCAGAGCCAGTGCCGCAGGAAGGAGCCGACCTGTAGAAGGCCGTCTGCAGAGAGGCTGCGAGCCTCGGTCCGGTGTCTGGTCTAATAAAAGCTCCCTGGACACTTTTGACAAAAGCTCCAGTGTAGTTGGCCGGCCACATCCTGATTTGGATCCGTAGCTTCTGCCTCTGAAAACCTTCCCCAATGTCCCATTTGCGTGTGCTGGTCCGTTCTGGGTCTCTCTGCTGCGGATTCCACCCGTCCCCCAGGCTCACGCGTGGACCCCAGAGAGCTGTGTTCGCTCACAAGATGCGGTCCCGGGAACCGGCACCGTTAGACAGGCCCAGTGCCAGACGGACGCAGCGCTGGGCTTGGCTCTCCGCCCCGGGTGTGACCCTGACCGAGTCGCTTACTTCCCTGGGCCTGCGTGTGCTCCTTTCTAAGGGCATTGGTGGGAACAGATGACCTAAAAGTAACAATACCTGCTTCACGGGCATCAGGATTAAGTGAGATAATGCATGTAAATCCTTTGGCACAGTGCCTGGCACACGGCCTAAGTGCCCCCAAAGGCTGTTAATATAAATACACTAATCCTTATTAATACAGGGACCGTAACAAACTGGCTCATGGATCCAGAATTAACTCGTAAATAACCAACGCCATTTCGTAAATAGCAGCATCCTTAATTTGTAACAACTTCTCTAGTGTATATTAAATTTATTTATTAGAATAAGGTTTACTTTTGACTTATTTTAATTATTGTGGCTTTATCAAACTTCTCAACATGTTGGGGCTACCCTCTTACCATTTTAAAGATTTTATTTATTCAATTGACAGAGATCACAAGCAGGCAGAGAGAGGGAGAAGCAGGCTCCCTGTTGAGCAGAGAGCCCGACGCGGGGCTCGATCCCAGGACCCCGAGACCACGGCCCAAGCCGAAGGCAGAGGCTTAACCTCCCACCCAGGTGCCCTCCCCCCAACCTTATTACCACTTTAAGGAACAGAGTTTCCACCCTTCTTGCCTTCCTGTCCTTACATATAATTTCTGTAACTTTGTATATCCTGTGTGAGTGTCTCATTGGGTTGCCGCAGACCCTCCTGGGGTTGTGATCAGAGGCCAGTTCTGTTTTGCCTACATCTTGGTGTCTGGAAACTGGCTACCTAGCGATTTTCGGTCTTCCCATCTGGGAAGAGGCCATATCTCCTCATTGGTTTACATATTTGATGTCTTTCTAAACATGCATTGCCATAGACGCTTAATTATTTGTTACTGTTTTGACTGGCATTTTTCCCATCTTCGTTCTGATTGGTTTTTGTTTTGTTTCAGGAAAGGTGTTGATTTTTAAGTTTTTCTATTATCTTCACCTTATGCCCACTCCTGACTCTTACATGCTAATTCTCAGAATTATTATTTTGATTATCTCTTGATTTCTATACATATAATCATTGATTGTACAAAAAATGATAACTTTACCTCCTTTGTAAGTTTGATTTGCCAAAAGATTGGCTTTTTGATTTTCTTTTCTCAGCAGGCTCCATGCCCGTGGTGGAGCCCCACGCAGGGCTTGAACTCCCAACCCCACGATCAAGACCTGAGTTGAGATCACGAGTCAGACTCTTAGCTGACTGAGCCACATGGGCACTCTTCTCTCTTAGGTTATCTTATGTCATTTTGTATTTATTTACCCAGCGATGCAATTGTTTTTTCTGGTTTTCTGGTTTCGGATTCATTCATATCTGCAAAAATTTATCCCTGCTTTTCACTGGCCATTTTCTTTCTTTGTATTTTCTGACTTCTTCAGTAGAGTGCTTGAGGGCTCATTTATATTAATTTTTTTGCTTCAATAATACACGTACTTAAGGCCATGGATTTTACTCTGAGTAGGTCAGAGCATGCGTAACCCTGACATGGATTAATTCCATCTTAGGTATTTTCAAACGAGTTTGTTATTGTAGATTTGATTTTCTTTTGGAACTTGCCGTTTTTCCAATTCTCTTTCTGGGAGACTGAGATCGGTAGCTGAAAAAGTGTCACTTTGAAAGCCTCTGTAGAGGGGCGCCTGGGTGGCTCAGTGGGTTAAGCCGCTGCCTTCGGCTTAGGTCATGATCTCAGGGTCCTGGGATCGAGTCCCGCATCGGGCTCTCTGCTCAGCGGGAAGCCTGCTTCCTCCTCTCTCTCTGCCTGCCTCTCTGCCTACTTGTGATCTCTCTCTGTCAAATAAATAAATTAAATCTTTAAAAAAAAAAAAAAAAAAAAAAAAGAAAGCCTCTGTAGGGAGGCATGGAATGCGGGACCCTGTTGGGCGGACAGAGGGTACTCTGGGGTGCTGAGCTGCCAAAGCCCAGTGAGGTGTCGAGTCTGTATCGACAATGATAGTACCTAAAGGATTGTTTTCAAGTCCTCGTGTGCCTTGGATTCTTTTCCTTTGAAGGATTATTACTCTTTGTTTTATTGTGTTGTGGACTACATGTGGTCTGGCCGGTTTTCACTTTCAGAAAAAATTTTTCAGGTTATTTCTTGTGGTCTAATGTGTAATCAGTTTTTATAAATGTTCCATGGGTGCTTGGGGTAGAGACTGGTGTCTGCTCATAAGATACACGGATTGGCATGTCCATCCCTCGATTTAGTGTTATGCATCCAAATGCTTGATGTGGTTTTTTATGTGGTTTTGAACTTGATGTGTCAAGTGTTTAAAGAGGTCACTCGGAAGAGCTGTTTTGTTCCTTTTCTCCCTTTTGTGATTCGGATGTTCTGTTATCTGGCACCCACGTGCGGTGACGGTCTATATTAATTACGGACTTTCCCTTTCATTGACACGTAAGTTGTAGGTCATCTGCGTGGACTTTTGCTCTCTCCCTCACGCTTTATGCTGTCGCCCTGCGCCCAGTCTTTGACTTCATGGGGCAGTATTTTGTTTGTCTTTCTTGTCTCCATTAGTAATTCTCTTTGAAGTTAAAAAGCTGCTGTGGCTCCTATAGATCTGTTTATCTGAGGCAAGAAGGAAGCCACTTCTGATCCCTCATTATGTAGGAGGTATTCTAGGATATCTTCAGTCCCTCTTCTCATGGACGTATGAATCCTTGACCTGCAGGGCCCAGGGTGTGTGTGTGTGTTATGATGTATTATGATATGTTACAATATTTTAAACACAGTACAAATGCATATATAAATATAATTTAATATAGGCAATATGTTAAACTATGGTATATGCATATGGGTGTGTATGTGTCTATGGGTGTGTATATGTGTACACACGTTTATATAAATGCATACATGTACACACACATATGTAAACACACATACACATTCATGCATATATGCACACGTGTTTTATATATATATATATATTCATTCATTCATTTCCCCCCCAACTTTTGGGATTGAACGTGACCCCCACCATGGCACGCCATGCTGGTAGATTGGTAGATTCCTCCTCTCAAGCCAGCAGAAGTCAGGAAAGACCAGAACCTAGTTCTTTACCTCAAGTTCTGCCCCGGTTGGTCCAGGGCACTAAGGAGAAGCCCTTCCTTACCCCCATGGGCCGCACATCCGTCAGGTTCAGGTGGACCGAGTGCAGACGCCTGGCGCTCTTCTTCACCGCCCCGGGCATGCATGGCTCACACGTGGTGCCGCCGCAGCCTCTGCTCTTGACCACGCTCTTCCTGGGGCCAGGGTCTCAAAGCAGATCTTCTACAACAAGAAAGATTTGGATCGAAATGCTCAAAGCGGCCTTACTCATAGCAGCTCTGAACTGGAGACAGCGCCAGGGTCAACCAGGTGAATGCAGGGACTGGGGCGCTCACGCCCTGCGGTGCAGCCAGCGGTACAGACGCAGGAGCCATCCAGGGCGTGAACGTAAACACCACTGCGGTGAGCAGAGGAAGCCCCCACAATGGGATTCCGTGTGTGGAAAGTGCTAGAATGGCCACAGTAGCCACCAGGGAGGGAGTGACAGTGCTTTGCTTGTGTTTGGAGGGGGGAGCAGCGGACTGGAAGGGGCTGGAGGTGTTGGCGACCTGTCTCCGGTGGTGGTTCCTCCGCGGGTCTGTGCAGCCGTCAGAGTCAGAGTGCGTTCACCTTTACATCCAGGTGTTGTCTTATCTGTAACTGATAACTGATACATCCATAAACTACACAGACACGCTTCTGGCAAAAAAAAAGGAGGGGCATGGGAGACCATTTCACAGCCATTGCGCTGTGGTGAAACAAGCAGGAGATGACCAGTATTTGAGGACGTTTAGAAATGGGAAGCCGTGTACATGGGTGGTGGGAACGTTCGCTGAGCAGCCATGTGGAAGAGTTCGGGGGTTCCCCCAAATGTGAGATTTGCCCTATGACCCTGCAGTTCCTATCCGAGGTGTATACTGTGAAGACCTGAAGACAGATCTTTGAGCAAATACTCGGATAGGGACGCTTGTGGCAGGGCTGTTTACAGAGTAGCCGGAAGGTGGGGACAACCCACATGTCCAGCGGTGGACAGAGGGATAAACAAAACCGTGGTACAGCCATGCAGTGCGACTCAGCCGCCAAAGGGATGGAAATCCTGATGCGGGCTTCCCTGCGGGTAGACCCCAAAACACTGGAGGGAAGGAAGCCAGGCCAAAGGTCACCGCTTGCATGATCCCGTTTGTAGACGTATCCAGAGGGCAGGTGAGGGGCGGTTGGTGGTGGGTGGGAGGCGGGGAAAGAAGAGCGAACCGAGTGTGCAGTTCCGACCGGGGTGATGGACGTGCCTCGGAAAGAGCCACGCGGGTGGTGGCCCACGGCTGGGAACGCACCCAACGCCACCAACCGCACACTCTAAAGTGGTTAATTCTATGTTAAGTGAATTTCACCTCAGTTTTTCAACATCAATCCAATGTAAAACAAACAAAAATCAGGGGAATAAAATAATGGGTTAACCTAAATGAAATCAGATTCATTAAAAAAAAAAAAAAAAAAAAAAGGCAGACGATGAAGTTGAGAGCCGGGGCCAGGAGTGCGGATGAGTCTTGGCACCTGCTGGGGTCCGTCCCACGTGCCAGCTGTGCCTTTGTCTGCCTGGTTCAGACCCCGTGTTACTCCCTGAGCGGACCGTGGTGCATAGCCTCAGTCGGGCTTTCCCGTCTTTGTTCCGAGTGGCTGGGTTTTTCAATTTCCCAAAGTAAAGGTGTGTTCAGACCCAGCTGCATCGGATTTCTACATCATGTTTATTTCCAGTGATTTCCGTGTGTGTGTGTGTGTGTGTGTGTCCACCGCACACTCAGGGGCCTCTACCTTCTACGGCATACTGACGGCATTTTATTTCGGGTGTGGCGAGACCTGTTTCAGAGGTGCCAGACTAAAGCTGTTTTAACTCCAAGATATGGAATAGGATTAAAAAAACAAAATAGTAGCTGCCTGAGGGAGCTTGGCAGGGAAACCGTGCTGATGGTGCGATGGTGGGTCTGTCACATCTCCCCGAGTGGGGCACAGGAGGGTTTTCACCCCAGCGACTTGTGGCTGCCACAGCCTGCCGATCCAGCGGTGGAAAGGTCCAGCCGTGCACAGGCAAGAACCTTACACCTGCTCCCAGGACCTGAGGTCATCTTACAGGTGGGCCGACCTGAGCCCCAGACAGAAGAGACTGGTGCTTACCTGTTGGGGGCAGGGGACCCACGTAGAAGACCACGTTCTTAACTTTTTTCCAGGATGCTTTCCCCCTCCACTGCAAAAATAAGCTAAGAGATTTTTATTGCCTTAATAACTAAGGGTATACTAATATCTCAAAATACTGAATTATTTCAGACATACGATTACAGTAGTCCTATGATGAATAGAGTGGGGACAGGAGCCAGCGCACTGGAGGAGCGATCTGTATTTATGTTATAATCAATGGCAGATATTTCTCTGGTTATTCTTAGAAAAATATTAGATATGTTAGAAGCCGAAAAGCTTTGCTTAAAAACAACCTGTACATGCAGGGCAAGCTTAGACCTTCAGAAACCAGATAAACATCTGCAAAGTAAAACAAATGAGAAACACTGATTCAATGTTGCACACATACTGGCTTGTATCAGATACACTGTTTCAAGGCATTGTAGCAAAATGAAGCATCCCACTGTACTTAGGAGACTTACTCGCTACATTTGTTTTCATAACTACTTCATTATAGGTCCACCGACTTTAGTGTAGTTTGGGTAAAGATTGATTGGAAAGCAAAACTGCAACCCTGTGATTTCCCCCAGCCCTGGGTGTGGAGATAGTGGCCAGGCGTCTCCCGTGTGTCAGGCATGGAGCACACTCTCTTGTCCCCGTGGAGGGCATGGGTGGTGGCCGAATCGGGGTGGGTTTCATGCTGCGGTGGAGAGAAGGGCGGTGGTTAGGCAGAGCTGTGTGTCCTTCACATGCCTGTGCTTTTGGGTCCCTGCAGGGAGCGACTCACCCTCATAATCACAGCATCACAGAGCTGCGCTTCCTTGGCGCCTGGCGCTGATGGGAGGAAAACGCCTGCTATGTTCAATCAAAGTTTTGAGGGAGATGATTTAAATTGTTTTGATAACACCCTTGGGAGCCAGGGCTCCTTTTAATAATTTAAGGTGAAGGCATGTGTGCTCTCATTAAAGGCAGGAGGCGGATTTGAAGTTTTCCTTTCTACAAGGAGGCTTGTTGAGTTTTGAAATCAGAATGACACGGAGGCTCGGTGTGCTGGCAAACAGGGAGAGACGCCTGCCTGTCTCCTCTCGTGTGTCCCCGCTCTGCAGAGTAACATGGCTGAGCTTTTCCGAATCACTGGCTATTGGACGCTCATGGGCTTGGACAGGATAACAAATGGAAGGGGGTTATTTTCTGATCCTAATAAGTGAGAAACAGCTGTTCTTCCTAGCTTGGAAGGCAAGTCATTTGTTTTCTGCACACACACATACACATACATGGTTATCAACCTGCGGCGAGGAAGAATTAAAAGTCACACGTGGTGTTTTTTAAAAAGATTTTATTTATTTGAGAGAGAGAGAGAAAGCACAAGCAGGGGGAGGTTGGGGGAAGGGGCAGAGGGAGAGGGAGAAGTAGACTCCCCACTGAGCAGGGAGCCTGATGCAGGACTTGATCCCAGGACCCTGGGATCATGACCTGAACTGAAGGCTTAGCTAAATGAGCCACCCAGGCGCCCCTACCTCATGTTATTTCTAAAAGGGGAAAAAGGGAAAAGGGATCCAAACCTGCTTGCCACCCCCGCGTCTCCTCACAGTGCACGACGCAGAGCTTAAGGGTGGACCTGGCTCTGACCATGAGCTTCCAGTTCCTGCCTCCCTGCTCCCTCTAGCCACCGCTGGGGAGACTGAGCTGCCGAGGGCTGCCGAGGGGGAGTCGCAAACTAGACTTGGTCTTTTTCCATAATCTGTCATCAGCTGCTTGTTTTGCTTCCGCGGAAGCTTATTTTAAAAGTGAATTTTGTTGAATCCATTTACATTTAAAGTAGTTATTGATGGGGAAGGATTTACTCTTGCCATTTTGTTAATTGTTTCCCGTTCGTCTTGTAGTTCTTTTGACTGTCTGTCTACAGGCATGAAGTTTCGGTGAAGCCAGATGGATCCGTTGTAGTGTCTGCCGTGTGACGTTGTACCTGTAGTTAACAAGGCAATATTGGACACTTACGGATTTAAGAGGCTAGAGCTCATGCTGAGCGTTCTTATCATAGTAAAATTAAAAAAAGGAAAAAATGAATAAGGTAAATGGTAGATAGATAAGGGAGGGCTCTCCTTGGGTGAGAAACGGATTAAACTGTCATTTGAATTCAACTTTTCTTGGTGGTCTCTACTTTTTTACCGAGGGAGGAAGGCAAAGTACCTGCTGGCGGTGGTAGCTTTAGGTAGTCTCAGGAGGAGCAAAGTGTGGCCACAAACAAACATGACGGTTTCTCGAACACAAACTAGAATTTGTGTTTCCAAAATGCATATTCTCTGAGTTTAAATGGTCACCTTGGAATTCTTTCGAGTAATTGCTGGGCTTGAAAGATACAAACATACATGTGCTTGGCTGTGTGCATATGTCCCCTCTCTGGATGGTTCTGGGCACACGGTCTTGTTTTTCGCTTCCACATCCAGATACTTCCCCTGCACAGAACGTTACTACACTGGGAAGAGGTAGCCAGGCTGAGTGGGTAAAAATCCAGAAATACTGTTTTACTGGATTTTTATTAGGTTGAACAAATTTATTATTTTTAGAAACATAGCATGACTCTGCTGTTTGAAGAGAAAAGAAAAAAACCTGTCTCTCCTGCAACCCTGTTCACCTTGCCTTATTCGGGACACTCATTGGTGATCAGAAGCAGCAATTTTCATGCATGTAATTAATAAACTAAGATCCTTAAAAATAGAATGACTTCTGTAGGTTAGGCATGCCGGGCTTATTTATACCGCTTAATTGCTTTCTTTTCATTTTCTTCATAAATTACACCAGAGTGAAATTGGCCAGCCCTTCCGGAGTGAATGATCCCAGAGTTCGAACTGGTGGGGTGTGTTAATGCTGGCTGCTCGAATATACTCTTGGGTTGTGGGAGGGGAAAGAGACCACTGTCAGGGGTGCCTGGGTGGCTGGTCGGGGCGCCTGGGTGGCTCAGTGGGTTAAGCCGCTGCCTTCAGCTCAGGTCATGAACCCAGGGTCCTGGGGCCAAGCCCCGCATCAGGCTCCCTGATCAGCAGGAAGCCTGCTTCTCCCTCTCCCCTTCCCTCTGCTTGTGTTCCTCTCTCACTGTGTCTCTCTCAGTCAAATAAATAAAATCTTTCAAAAAAGAGAGGGAGAGAGAACACAGTCAAATACAGATACTGTGTACTTTTCTCCTCGCACTGGGAAGATGTCTGATTCTAATCTTTCTTGTTAATAGAGTCATTACTGATACTTAGCACATTGATCTGCTCCTTGGAAATGATTCGCAGATTCTCTGGGAGAGGGGAATTACTCTCTTTGTCTCTTCACGACTCGGATTGGGTTGGCCTCCCCTCTGAAGGAGAGGCCCTTGACTTTGATGAAGAGCCACATTCCTTGCAAGACGTGACCCTAAACCTTTGAGAGGGGCCCTTTCAGTGGCTCTTTCTGGGAATCTAGCGGAACCTGGTGCCTATTTCTCTCCAGGATCCACATAATAGCTGAAGTCCTCGGGGGCGGCTGTGAGGAAAGTGTCTTTAAAAACAACCACATTAGAGTTATCTGGAGGAAGCAAGCGAGAGTCGGCTTGTACTTCCCCGGGAGCACGTGTGTGTATCGGGCCCCGCTAAAGTATGAAATGAGTTTGTCCCTCAAGAACGTGCATGAAGGTTTCTACTCTAGTTTCTCTGACTCCTCTCTGAAGCATACCTCGCTCGTGTGAGCAAAACACACCCAGTTTTCCGGCTTCTTGGCCAGCCACGTCCTTGACTCCTGCCAGCTCTCCTACTTAGAGAAATGGCAGAACTCACACAGTATTCATTCGCTCGCCGAGTCACTGCTTTTTTTACCCTGCAGATGGTTTTTGAGTGTTTACAAAGTGCGAGGCCCGGCCTGGGCCCTGGGAACACAGAGTTCCTGAGCTCTCAGAGCTTGTTATCTGGAGAGACTGACGAAGGGGCAGACACCTCCATGCTCTGTAGGGGATGATGCCATCGTGAAGGAAGACAAGTCAGGGGAGGGCACGGAGAATGGCAAGGAGGTGTGGTGTTTATTAGAGCGGCATTTGTGCCGAGATTTTGAAGTAGGGAGGGAAGAAGCCGTACAGAAGGGCTGTAGACAGAGGGAGCAGCGTGCGTGGCGTGAAGGAGCTGGGAACAGAGAGGAGGAGCAGATGGCTTTGGGGGCACGTGATAGTGGTTTGGTGGCAGGAAGTGGTCAATTTGGGGTTCCAGGGAAGGGCTGACAGGGCTTCCTGAGATCTCAGTGGGTCGAAAGCAGGCGCAGAGCCCAGGGAGGGCTGTTAGAAGCCCGAAGCCGCTCTGGGAGCAGATGGGGAGACGTAGGAGGGGCAGCCTTGGGAGGGGCCGGGGGAGCTTGGGTTGGGCGTGCTGAGCTCGGGGTGTCTGTCGGACACCGAGGGTGAGACGCTCTGCGCAAAGGTAGGTATGTGAGCGGAGAGGTGAGAGAAGCGGCTTGGGGTGGACGGATCGTGGGGGTCTAGAGAGAGTGTTTAGAGCCGTGGGACTGGCTTTAGGGACTTGGGTGAGGGGAGCTTAGAAGAGAGCAGCGGAGACTGGGCTGGGGACGAGCTGGAGCTATACCGAAAAGCTAGAAGATGAGAAGGAATCAGTAAAGGAGAATGAAAAGAAGCCAGTGGTCAGATGGGAACCAAACCAGGGCAGGCAGGTGGAGACAGAGACAGAGACAGAGACAGAGAGAAGAGAGAAAGTATCTGTTGTAGGGCCTGGCTCGAGACCCAGGTGGTAAGACCGTCCGGGTCTGAAGGCCTGGGAACCAAGGGAGCCAGTGGTGTGAGTCCCAGTCCGAGGGCAGGAGGACACGAGGTGAGATGTCCCAGCTCTGCCGTGAGGCAGGAAGATAACGCGGATGGATTCCACCCGCCTCTGCCTGTTGTTCCAGCCAGGCCCTGCATGGGATGGGTGAACTGAGCCCCGGACTCACCGGACACGCCCACACAGACACCCCCAGAGAGAATATGGACTCTGGGCACTCCCGGGCCAGCCCAGTGGACACATACAATGAGCCACCCCTCAATCCTCGTATCGATCCTGTGCCTCGATCCCTGTTCACGGAGGGGTTGAGTAACTCAGCCTATGTCCCCTGCACCTTGTATGGCTTCCCAGGATGTTTAGGACACACAACCCCAACCTGGATGGCCCAGAACAATGAGCATCTCTTCCCTCCGATCTCTAGAGCTCGAGCCTGACTCCACAGAGGGCTGTGCTTCCTGGGGAGGCTCGTGGCTCTAGAGAAGGATCCTTCCTTGCCTTTTCTAGAAGCTTCTGGTGGCTGCTGGCAATCCTGAAAGTTCCTTGGCTTCTGCAGGGTCATCCCTCCAGTCTGTGGCTCCGTCTCTGCAGGTTCCCCATCCCTCTGTGTGACTGTGTGTCCCCTTCTTGGAGGGACACCTGCTGGGGAATTCTATCATACCTAATACCCATAGACTACCCATGGGTCTTCTCTAATACCCATCCGTAATGAGGTATGACCTCCTGTTAACTAAGTCCCATCTGGAAAGAAGGACAGAGAGAGAGAGAGAAAGAGAGAAAGAAAGAAACAGTGCTGATCTGACAACTGCAGGGATGGGCAGGGAGAGCCTCAGACCGTGATGCAGATCGGACAGAGTCTGGCTGTGGGTCGACTCTTGGCTGACTTCCAGGCACTGGGCAGAAATGCCCCTGGGAGCCTGGCCATGCTCAGTCATCGGCTGGGGGGTGGGAGCTGCCCAGGGAGAGTATGGCCACTGCTCTGAAGACCAGGCCACCCCCAAAGGTGCCAGCTGCTGGGGGTGTCTGTTGGCAAGATCTTCTGGAAGGGAGGGGCAGGCAGTACAACTGTGCGGCCGCCATTCCTGGTGCTGTGGTTTCCTGCGTGTTTCCGGGACTCTGTGGGGTGAGTCAGGCTGGTGCTCCTCTTTCCTCAAGGCTGGCTCAGTGCAGCTTTGTTCCTTGGGCTGTGGCCTCCCGAGTCCCCTAGCTGTTGCCTCCTCTTCTGCCTGCGGCGTCTGTGGGGCTTATGCCCTAAGGAATAAATCCCTCTCCGGAAGGCTAGTCGGGGTGCTGGGCAGAGAATAAAATCACATGGCTATGTGCAGTCTGCCGTCTTGACTCAGGAATCTAGTTTGTTTTTTTGTTTTTTCCACCGAAGCAGAGAGGAGTCGGAGAGCAGTTAGGGGTACAAACTACTGGCTTCCGTAATGGAAGAGCCAGTGGCTGCGCAGACAGGTCTGAAGCTGACTGAAGGGAGCAAGGGTGGAGAGCCCGAGTAGGATCCGTCTGTGGGTCGAGGGACCCTGAAGGCGTGGGGGAGGGGAGGACTACATGGACTCAGGCTTTGCTTCTCTCCCTCTGTAGCTTGGATGACTTCGGGAAAATTACGTCCCGACCCCGGCTAGTTCTTCAGGTGTTTGGTAGGCCTGCTGAACATGGGGAGGGTTTGGGGGCGCCCCGGTGGCTCAGTCGTTTAAACGTCCGACTCTTGGTTTTGGCTGAGGTCATGATCTCAGGGTCGTGATCTCACGGTCACGTTCAGTCCGTGCTGGGCGTGGAGTCTGCTTACGATTCTCCCTCTCTCTCCGCCCCTCCCCTGGAGACCACTCTGCTTACAGGGGTGCTGAGAAACGAATTACATGTCTTTGCCCACCTGTGCCCGTGGGACCCCTGCAGTTCGGGGAGCTTCCCTTCGTGCTTCTTACCCGACTGTTCTTTCTCGAAAAAGATGTGCTAGATGAGCCTCCGCTGACCTCCATGTACTGCAGCGTTCAGGATTTCCCTTAGAGACGCCGTATCCGTCCTCTGTGTGTGTTAGGGACTGAGTTGTGTCTCGCTGTAGTGAACATGTTGATGTCCTAACCCCGGTACCTGCTAGGCACAATATTCAGAGGTGGGGCCTTTAAAAGGGAATTAAATTACAATAAAGCCATTAGCGTGGGCCCTAATCTAATCTGCCGATGCCCTTAGAAGAAGAGGAGATTGGGACGGAGAGAACATAGGTAGGTGAGCTCGGAGGGAGAAGGCAGCGTCCGGCCTGCAAGGCACGAGCCGGGTCTCAGCGGAGACCACGCCTGCCGGCGCCTAGACTCGCAGCGTCCAGAACTGTGAAAAAATAGATGTCTCCCAGTTTGTGGCATTTTCACTAGGCCAGCCCTGGCGGAAGGACTCGGTGGGGAAATGAAAAGAACGAGGCCGGACGGAGGTGGACGGAGGAACAGATGCGGGCGCGCGGACTCTTAAAGTGAACTACCCGAACCCGGACTGCATTCTCTTTCTTCTATCAGACATAATCCGACGTGGAGCACAAAGGCTCTGAGTGCATTTTAACTTCCCTAGTTTCTTGGGAGGGGCTTAATATTCATTTATTTTTTGCCACACGCCTGCCTCCTGAACTGGTCATTTAATGCCCATTCAGGACCGTGCGTGTCCGCCGGTCCTCACCCTGCTGCTTTCTTCCTGTGGTGACCCCCTTGCGTGGCAGATCCGTGCCGGCTGCGGCTGAAGCGCCGCCGTTGCTTTCTTCTGCCCCTCGCCGGCCCCCGGGGAGAATACATTTTCCTTCCCTTGGCATGGCACAGCCCATCCTGGAAATTCCGGAGTGGCTCGTTAGCCGCTGTTCTTAAAAACCTGGCCTTCAGTTTTGTGGAGACTGCGTCTCCGATGTTTCTTGATGTTTGAGGAGGAGATCTGTCACCGTTAGGCGCAGAGTGCCGGTTTTTTGGTGGCTGTCCTGCGATGGGCCAGGACAGAGAGGCTGTCCTCGTAGCTCTGCATGGGATCAGTGGTAAAGGACGCGTCGGGCTGGTTATCTGGTGTCCCAGCCTTTAGCCATGGAGCTGGGGAGTTTCTGTGTTTGAAATAACATTTTGGATTTTAGAGACTGTAGTTGTTAACTAGCCGCTGAAGACCGTCTCCCTAGCATAGCATGAGTCATTTGCCACTTGTTTTTTGTTTGTTTTTGTTGTTGTTGGTTTTTTTTTTTTTTGTAGTATTCTAAGTTCCCAGGAAAGCCACTGGATGTTGTAAACAGGAGAGTATCCTATCGTGATTTGATTTACACTTAAACATTTTTTTAATTCTGGTGAAATATACTTAGATAAAGTTTATCATCTCAAGGGGCACCTGGGTGGCTCAGTTGTTTGCTCTGTTGGGTCAACCTACTTACAAAAAAAATTGCCATTGTAACCATTTTTTTTTAGAGAGCGCACCCAGACGCATGATTGTGGTGGAGGCAGAGGCAAAAAGAGGGAGAGAGAGAATCTCAAGCAGGTTCCACGCCCAGTGTGGTGTCCGATGCAGGGCTCAATCTCACGACCCTGAGATCGTGACCTGAGCTGAAATCAAGAGTCAGACCCTTAACCGACTGAGCCACCCCAGCGCCCCCTCTCATTTTAGCCACTTTTATGTGTACAGAGTAGTTGTTTCGTGTACATTCACGATGTCGTGTCATTTCCAGAACACCTCCATCCTCCCCAGCTGAAACGCCGTACCCATTCCGTGACCCCTCGGCTCCCCTCCCCCAGCCCCCGGCACCCACTGCTCTCCTTTCTGTGTCTGCGAACCTGACCGCTGCCGGGACGTCACGTGCACGCACTCGTCAGGGTCGTCCTCTTGCGGCGGGCTTGTTTCTCTCAGCATAAGGTCCTCAGGGTTCATTCATGTTGGAGCCCGGGTCAGCAGTTTCTTCCTTTCTAAGGGTGAATCATTTTCCGTTGTGCGCTTCTCCCATTCTGCTTATCCACTCATCCGGGTGAAGGGATGTTTGGGTCGTTGCCTCCTTTCGGCCGTTGTGAATGACGCTGCTTCGAACATTCTGCCGTGGGAGTGCCGATACGTCTTGGAGACCCTGCTTTCGGTGCTTTTGTGTATATGCAACAAGAAACGGATTCCCGGATCTTATGAAAATTCCATTTTACATTTTTTTTGGTGGGGGGACCACCAGCTGCACCGTCTTTTGTCCTCACGAGCAGTGTATGGGGCTCTGATTTCTCCACATCCTCACCAGCACTTATTTTCTGCGTTTCTTGTTTCTGACATAGTCATCTGATAGGTGTGAGGTCCTGTCTCATCGTGGATCGTAGCACACGTGGGACTTTCTGCTGTGTGCACGTTATGTCCTCGGGTACGCGTGCTCAGAGACCGTAAGACCCCGTTTCCGCCTCCAGAGAGGACTGTTGTGGTCTGCTGGAGGACAGAGGCATCCGAACGGAAAGTTATAATACATCGTACTGGTGTCGTGACAGAGATAGGTCTTAAGAGAACATGGAGTGGATACAATCAAGGAAGACTTCCCGGAGGCGGGGGTGCTTCTTGGAGTACTCTCTAAAGCCCACTTGTTTGAAGGCACTGAACAAGGGAAACTGAAGTTAAGCTCCAAGTGGTTGGGGGCTTGGGAGGGAGCGATATTTCTGGAGTAGAACAGCGTGTGAAGCATTTTCCCTCTCCGTTCGTGTGTCTTTCTGGCTCTGAGAGATTGTAAAGGTTATTTAATTGGGATACCGACTTCACAGTGTGCGGTTATCTGAAAGAGGCCAGACCGAGGCCTTTGGGAGAAAACGTGCCCAGCAACTGAGTGGGTGGAAGGCGCCCCGTGAGCCCGAGCCGAGGGGGCGTGTGCTTGAAGGGGAGAGTTTGAAGGCTCGGGTTAGCGGGTGCGGCGACAAGACAGTGAATACGGAGGGAGAAACATCATCTAGAAAGGCCTGGCGTTTGGGAAGGGTGCTGCTGTTGTCATGGTGACTCACACTCGCCGAGCCTTTGAGGATAGATGCCGAGGAAGAAAGGGGGACTGAGCGGCCACCAGAGGTGGGACCGGGCCGTGTGATCTCACCCGGGCTTCTGAGGTGTGATCTCACCCGTGTGATCTCACCCGGGCTTCTGAGGGCTGGGCTTCCCCCGGGCGGCTCAGTTTCCGTGCTCCTGCCTCTGCGCTGCCTTCCATAGAACTGCTCTCAAAGGAGGTAGTGGGTCTGATGCCACAAGGTCTGTATGCTTTCCTCGGGGAGGAGAGGGACCGGCAGAGAGGGAATACGCGTTTGCAGGACTTCCGTACGAGGCGCCCTCCCCCAGCCTGGGGTTGGATTTACTGCTTAGGTGTTCGGCCTGGACTCCCTGTAAGGCTCCCTGCAAACTTGTCTGGCTCCCAGAGTAGACCGAGAGCCCCTTTTGTCCCCAGAACCACACGGCGTGTCCACGTTGCTGATTAGCCGACATGTGCACAAATGAATGGATGTTGGGAGTTGGGAGCACGGAAGTGGCCAGCCAGCCCTCTTGGCTCTGGTCCTAGAGGATCTTTCCTTTCTGTCTTCTCTCTCTACCCACCACTTCTCCTAGTTCAGGTTCTTCTTCATCTGAAGTGGACAGCTGAGGGCACCTTCCAGTGGTCTGCTCTCCATTCGATGTCATTTTTCTGACGTTCGGCAGTCGGGGTCATCTCTGTACCGGCAGACGCAGCCCTGGTCCTGCCTTTCCTCTCTCCTACTCAGAGCATCTCATGGTTTATGGTGACCCGGAGGCCAAAATCCATGACCCTCTGCATTCTGATTCCTGTCTGTCTGCTTTCAGGCCTTGCCACACTTCCCAACCTCCCTCCTGCCTCAGCCTGCCTGAAATTTGTCTCTCCCTTCTGAGATCTGCGGTACATGCCTCCCTCTCGCCTGGGAAGCACACTCCCGTTTCTTTTTCCAGAGCGAGGTCCAACATTGCCTCGTTAGGGAAATTGGTTACGCGCCTCTCAGGGACAGAGCTGGACCTTCACTTGGGTTCCCGCTACCTTTGTACAGACCTTCTCTGAGTCGCTCACCCCATAAATTCCCCCAAAGTATCTTTTACTTAACATTTATTCTCTTATTAATCTCAAAAATGGTTTAGGCCAAAGAACAGTTCCACAGCACTGAATTATCCTTACGAAGACAGACTTACACTGCAGCGGTGATCACGGTTGTGCTCGGGGCCATTCACGACGAAGGCCGGTGAGGACGGGGTTCGGCGCCGTGCGAACTTGGGGAGCGTGTGTGCGTACAGTTTGAGTGCGTTTGCCAGAAGTGGAACTTGGATCTGTGCCCGTGCTTCTCTGCAGCCTGCACGGAGACGGAAATGCCATCCACGTCATCCGTGTGGCTTGCCTCATCTCCGGGACAGAGCAGATTAGCAGCAACACAACCCAGCCTGCTGCTAAGACTCTACAGAAACTTCCCGTAAGCAGGTTGTCATAAAGGACCCCCTGAGTCATGTCACAATGTCCTCCATGGCATGGGAGGTCAAAGTCATCCCATGGGAGGTCACGTTTTGTGCCTGATGGTGTTTGTTTGCAAATAACAGAAGGGCCCTCGTGTCAGAGACCATGAAGACGTTTACTGTCTACTCTACAAGAGTTCTAGCTTGTTAGGAGCTCTGAGGGGTCAGCTGTGTGGTTCTCGGCCCAATGGCTTCCACTCTTTCCTTCGTGGTTAGTCCAAAGGTCACGTCCTGATGCTGGCATCCCAAGCAGGGTGGAAGGGCTTGGCCTTGTATCAGAGAGGAATGGCCTTTCTGGAATCTCTTTAGGAGACTTTCCCTTCTATCGGCCAGAGCAAGGTCACACAGCTCCCCAAGCAGCGGGAGGCCTGCAGCCGTGTCATCCGAAGGGCGTGATCGGTGTGGGCCCGCCCGGTCATCATGGAGCAGCGCAGATTGCCACCCGGGCATGTTCTGTCGGCAAGGAGGGAGCTGGGAGCCAAGAAGAAAGTGCTGGGGAAGACAGCGCGGAGTGACGGCCGCAGCAGGCCCCTAACGCCCCAGGCCACTCGACGCAAACCCAGTGTGCGACTCAGTGTTGAATAGTTGTATTCCCCAAATAACTTTCAAGTCTTAAGGGGAGGGGCCGCCCTGCCTTTCATTCCGGCAAGCCTCCGCGGATATTATCTTATTTCCGCTGACCTTATCTGTAACCCGAGCTGCAGGGAGCCTGAAAGTGGGGCTTCCCGACCACACCTGAGCGAGGGCTTGCTGGTCGGCCTACTACCCCTGCACTGCGTCCTCCAGCAGAGATGGGAATGAGGGACCACGGGCTCTCAGCCGAGCTGATGACAGCAGCGAGGACACGAGGCTCCTGAGGCGCGCCGTGTGATGACGATGGAGGAAGGAGAGGCTTCGGGCTTGGCAGACGCGCCTCTGCTTCAGGCTTCCCGGCTAAGCCGCGCCGGGGTGGCCTTCCCAGGTGGTTCAGCCTGATGAGGTCGGGCCTCGTGGCCGGAGTCAGCCTGGGCTCAGGCGCCTTCCGGGGGAGTGCTCTTACCAGAGCTGGTGAAAGGCACAGTGACAAAAGTCAGGGAGCAGCAAGGAGCCTCTGGGGGCGAGGCGGGTGCGGTGGGGAGAAACTCCCTTTGCTTGGATCGTGTATGGTGAAGCAAGGGGGACCTATACGAGGAGAGAACCAAAGACCATTCCCGGCAGGCGTTGTAACGCTGACTCAGCTGCGAACCTAGACGCACTCATCCATCAGGAATGAAAACCCCATAGAGGAGCATATGTGCTCTCTGGGGACTGAGGGAGAGACTAGAGATTGTTGAAGCTCAATGGCAAGGATAACGGCGTTGATCATGGCTCAGGGGCTAAACCCCAGGGATTTTGCGAGAGCTCTGGCAGAGGAAGGCGGAGCGCCCCTGGTCCACGTTCCTCGGTGCGTACCGGCTGCAGCCACGCATTATGAGCGAGCTACCTGGTGGGACCCTGTGCCTGGCTTTCCAGCCAGAGCCGGGCCAAGCTGTGCTGTAGTCAGCGACTCTAGCACCTTCACGAGCTCAGAGAAGTTGAACTCCCCTCCTTCCTCACCAGGAGATCCTTCCAGAATTTAGCCAAAAAGGGAGGAAAGAGAGGGGCCATTGGGAAGTAAGCATTCCAGGGCTCAGCAGGGGGAGGTATGCAAAGGCAGTGGTCACCTGGTCTCTTCGCTCCCTGGGAGTAGCTGCCCACTCACCGCGTCTTCTGCGTGGCGATGGAGTTGCCCGTAGCCTGCCCCCAACCCGCTACCCAACACGACTGGCTTCCAAACAGTCGCTTCCTCATGGAACAATCAGAAAGGGCTGGGTTTCTTGGATCTTCCATCCGGTAGCTGGGGCGTGCCATCTGCACACTCTTGCCCTGGGGATTGTTATTTGGAAGGCCGGAAGACCGTCCGAGGAGGTGTCCTTCTCGAGAGCGCCCTTCGGTGGTCTGGGGAGGCCTGGGGCTGGGGAGCCTGGGCGGGCATCTGGGGGGTGTGATTTTAGGAGGCAGAATACCCTGGAAGCCCAATGTCACCAGACAGATGGAGCAGCCCCCCTGCTTCCATTCCCACTACCATATCGGCCGATATAGAAAATAGGAAAAGGTGACTTTAAAAGTTGTATACTAAAAGGCAGAAGGTTAAGGCGGTTTTAAAGGCAAGGAAACCAAAGGAAAGAAAGGAAAAACAGGGAAGTTAAATGTTTATAGGCAATAAAACAAGACAGAATAATTGATATTTTTGCTAAAGGAGATAAGCTAAAAGTGGCAACGTTAAAAATTCAAAAAATACCAAAAGAAGGAATGAAATTTGAGACCAGTGTTAAAAGTAGGGTAGTAAAAGAATACTTTTTGAGAGAATAACATAGTTTATTATTTTTTTAAAGAAATTTTATTTATTTGAGATGGGGCTGCCTGGGTGGCTCAGTCAGTTAAGTGTCTACCTTCAGCTCAGGTCATGGTCCCAGGGTCCTGGGATCGAGTCCCGCATCGGGCTCTCTGCTCAGCGGGGAGCCTGCTTCCTTCTCTCTCTGCCACTCCCCTTGCTTGTGCTTTCTCTGTCTGTTAAATGAATAAATAAAGAAAATCGTTTTTAAAAAAAAGATTATGAGAGAGAGAGAGCGCGCACGTGCACACAAGCAGGGGAGAGGGGCAGGAGAGTCCCAGGGCAGTGGAAGAGCAGGCAGGATAGCGCAGCTTGTCAGTGTGGAAGGCTGACAAGGGGAAAGTTGGGAGGGTCTTGCTTTGACTCAAGTTCTCAGGATGGGTCGGTGAAGGGGTAGGAGCGTTGGTGTGTGGGGATGTGCATGACCGCACTGTGTAGTTGTTCTGCAGGGTCCATGTGTGGGAGAAGCACGAGACACTTGAGGACCTTGGCAGGGACAGAGACCGAAGAGGGCGTTAGTCTAGAGTAGAGCGCCCCTTCCCGCACCAGCTGTCCCTGTGTCTGCGTCCACCATTTTCCGTCTACTTGGATCAAAACCTTGACCTTGACTCCTGCCTCTGTGTCGCCTCTGCCAAAAGCCCTTGAAAATTTAGCAGTGGGGTTCCTGGATAGCTCAGTCAGTGAAACGTCCCACTCTTGATTTTGGCTCAGGTTCTGATCTGGGGTCATGGGATTGAGCCCCGGGTCGGGTGCTGTGCTGAGCGGGGAGTCCGCGGGGGGTCCTCTCTCCCTCGCTGTCCCTTCCCTCCTTTCCTGCTCTTTTTCTCTCTCAAATTAATACATTTTTTAAAAAAGAAAATTTAGCTGGATTGTCTGTGTGAATTTGTTTGCTGCTGTAACAAATTATAGAGACGGGGGGGGGGGGCATAAGCAACAGAAATTTATAGTCTCAAGTCCTGGAGGCGGAAGTCCAAGGACAAAGTGCCCGCTGGGTGTGTTTGTCCCCAGGCCTCTCTCCTTGGCCTGCAGATACCTTCCCTCTCTTGGGCGTGGTCTTCCTCTGTGTGCTCACCCCTGGGGTGTCTCTTCTGTCAGGACACCAGGCAGATTGGATTAGAGCCCCCGTTAACAGGCTCATGTTAGCTTGAACCCCTCTTTAGAGACCTTCTCTCCAACAGGGCTACGTTCTAAGCTGCCAGGAATTGGGAATTCGGCATCTCACAATGCGGAACGGGGTTTGCTCTGTGCTCTGTACCTCCCCTCTTGCACTTGACCTCATTTGAATCAGTTACTTGTGTAATTAGTGCTTAATGTTCATGTTTCCCATTAGCCGGTAAGAGGCACAAGGGCAGGAATTGTGTCTGTTTTATTTGTGGCTCTATTTCCCCTTCGAGAGGTCGGGGACGTAGGAAGTGCCTCACGAGTCTGTGTCGGTTGAAGGCGGAAATGATCTCTTTCTTTCTGTTCCCTTTCGGGCACCCCCGTCACGCGTCCCCTCCTAGCTCTGCTCACGCAGAGGGCACGCTGCTTGTGTGTGGTGGGCTTGGCAGGTTGGGGGGGCCTCCCCCAAAGAGAGATTTCTCAAATCCCAGCCCAGAGTCCATGCTGGGGAGAGCCACGGACCTTCCTACTTAATGGATTAGGACCGTCATGTCTTCACATCCGTGGGTGTTATAAACATGAGTACATTCTTCCAAGCGTGCATCGACGACCTCATTCTCTGAATAATCAGCCCAGTTATTCTCAGGAGTCTGTATTTTTATCGCTTGAGCAACGCGAGTGTATCTCAGCTTCCTGTCCAGATTGTAGATTCCAGAAGGACAAGTGTGCAAGCAGGATACTTTTTCCCTCCTGCCATCCCTGTGAGGGCTTGGAGGGGCTGTCAGTGGGCTGGAATTCCAAAGAGTAAATAAGAAAGGAGAGTCATAGAGCAGCAAAGATTCTCCTGCGCTGTGGCCAATCGTCCGGGGGAACAAAAACACGTTAGCGAGGCATAGTGCTTATTTCTTTTTAGCAAAGAATAATTACCGAGAATGAAAGCCGCCTTGGCAAAAAAAAGAAAATTCAATGTATCAGGTGAATATTTTGTAAAGGAGACTTTTTGACCTTAAAAAATGGTGAGCCATAGCTCAGTAAAAGCTAATTAGGGAGAGAGCGAGCTGGTCAGGGGAGAAAATGCATATTGACTCAGAGTTTCTCTCTATGAAGGCCATTTGTATAACAATGAACGCATGTTGGGTTGGAGGCAGTTACTGTTCATTGGAACCCTTCCAGGGTAGCTGCTGTGCTAAATGCAGAGGCCCTCAGAAACCTGGGTTTAAAAGGAAATTAAATGCGAGGGGTTCCGTTGCTGCACTTTGTTAGCTGTGGGGGAGGGAGTAAAAGGGACATTTTATTGTGTGAGATGTCAGGAAAATTCTCGACGAGCTCACTAGGTTGTCCCCTTGAAAAAAATATGCCCCTCCTGGTGGATTTTGGAAAAGATCATTTAATTGTGGCTCTTGGGCATTATGGGCAGAGAGGGAAGAAGACGTTGCCTTTTATCCTTTGAGAAACAGTCCAGTTTTTCTACCTTTTACACAAGAAAACACAACTGAAATGCACTTCATGTCTGTGCCTTCTGTCTCTGCAGACAGCGGTAACAGAAAAGTTGTAGTAGTTGATTATTCCCGGAGAACAGAAAATTGTTTTTGTGTGTGTAACCATGACACAAAACTGCTTCTAATTTCTTTGGCCACGGGAACCAAATTAGGTGGCATGAATACGGCAGTTAGAGAATTTGGCCGAGGAAGGAGGTAGGGTAAAATTTTAAGTAGATGATATGTAGATCGACAGGTGGACGGAGAGACAGATACGTACAGAATATGACCTGACAGCGAGGTAAAAGAAGACCTTCCTGGGCTGCACTAGAGCTCAGAACAGCCCCTCTGAGTTTTGACATGGAAATAAGAAAGTTCAAGAGGGGTCAAGAGCCTTTCCTGCTTAATTTAACCTTTTCTATTGTTATTTTTTATTAAGAGACCATTTGCATACCATAAAATTCACTCTGTGCAAATGACCGGTATGTAATTCTAGAGTATTTCATCAGTCCCCAAGAAACCCCATGATCATGGGGTGCCTGGGTGGCTCAGTGGGTTAAAGCCTCTGCCTTTGGCTCGGGTCATGATCCAGGGTCCTGGAATCGAGTCCCACATTGGGCTCTCTGTTCCGCAGGAAGCCTGCTTCCTCCTCTCTCTCTCTGCCTGCCTCTCTGCCTACCTGTGATCTCGGTCTGTCAAATAAATAAATAAAATTAAAAAAAAAAAAGAAACCCCATGATCGTTAGCAGTCACTACCCAGCGCACCCTGGCCCCTGGCAACCTCCCCTGTATTTTCTTTTTTGTCTCTGTGCGGTTGCCTCTTCTGGGGATTTCATACATATGTCATCATACAGTATCTTTGATGTTTTGTCTGGGTTTGAATTAGCACAACGTTTTCGGGTCCATCCACACTGTAGCGTGTGACCTGACTTCATTCCTTTTCACAGCTGCATAGTATTCCACTCTGCAGATGCGCCACCCTTGTTCAAGTGTTCCACAATTGACAGGCATGGGGGTGCTCTCCACTCTTTGGTCACTGGGACTAGTGCTTCTGTGGACATGTGGGTCCAAGGTTCCGTGTGGATATACATTGCATATCTAGCAGGGGAATTGACAGGTCACATGGCAACTCTTGTGTTAAAGTTTCCAGGAGCTGCTAAACTGTTTTAGAAAATGACCACACCACCTCACGTCTCTTGGGGGATGCATGAGAGAGCCCTTATGATCTGAGCGCCTGCTGTCCACCAGATACTGTACTTTCTGTCCTTTTGGTGTGTGCTCTGTTGTATGATCTGGTAAGTCGGTATTCCTCCTCTTCAGAATAGGAAACTAAGGCTCCGGGGGTTTAAGACCGAGAGAAAGGACAAACCGGCCACTGTGATTATTGTTATAGGACTGAGTGTGGGGCATCCCCTAAGCCTGGAACCCTGAGATTCCGGCTTGGAGACGGTGGGGAAGTAGAAGGGTGACCTGGAAGGTGCAGAAGCTGTACCTGGGGCGGCAGCCGGAAGTCCGCCGAGGGACTGCCGACGTCTCTCATGGTCTGCGGCTGGAACCAGAGCAGAAGCCAGGGAGGCCGAGAGCCTGGCAGGCCACGTGGGACCGAGGAAGAGGACACCTCGATCAAAAACGGAGGGACGAAAGCATGTGCTGGGTCCCTGATTGTGGTCCCTGGAGCCCCCCAGGCGGGAGCTGGTGCACCGTCCCTGAGACCACTTGTGCACGCTCCCTTCCAGCTGTCCCTCCCCACGCACACCTGCCTCAGGCTGGGAGCCGGGCTGGTATCGATCCATGTTTTTTCTCATCGTGTCCCAGTTCTTGTTCTCCCCAACCCCGATGTCTGCTTCGATTATCACTGTTAGTTTTGCAAGGAGGGACAGGATGAGTAAGTGCGTCCCAAGCGGAAGGGCTTCGCGGTACCAAGTTAAATGAGCACCAGGTAGCGTGAGCATCTCCTGCTGGCCCTCCGGAGGGAGGAAGGGCTGGGGTTGCCGCCCGCACCTGCACATCTGGGCAGATGTGCTTGCCTCCCACCTCCTGAATGGTCCAGCCCTGGGCCGAGGTGAACAGACACATGCTGGGTAGGGTAGCCCGGACGGCAGAAAGTGTGTGTACGTTCACGGCAGCCCTTTGGGAACAGAAACTGGCATTTCCATGTTGGAGCCTCTTAACGAAGCTCAGGCCTTGTAGGTCATTCATTCCCGCAAAGGCTTCCAGATTCTCCTCCCTAAGAGCTGGAGAGCAACCGGGGCATGGGAATGTGTGTTTTCTTCTGGTCTCTTGTATCCGCTCAGTGTCTGTCTAGTGAAGGGTCCAAATGGTTCCATCTGGTCCATCAGGGCCTCCAGGTAGAGGCTGTTCCCCGCGGTGGGAGCCGGGGCTGTGTGTTTCCCCATGGAACACTCAGCCCTACTCGGCCTGCTTCCCGTTTGCCTCATCGGGGGACTGCAGCAAGGCAAGAGAGCAACATCATAGGGAAGAATGAGGCGCGTGTGAGGTGAACCGGAAGGGGAGAAGGTGGAGCAGCTTGTCCTGGCACAGATGTCTTGTGCTCCGGGGACGGTGGCAACATCGAAAGCTCCGGAGCTCGGAGACAGCCAGCCGCTTCTGTGTGTTCCCAGGCAGGATTAAGACCAGTGTGAGGGAAGGTAGAACGATGAGGCTGACGTTGGCTGTATTTAGGAACATTGAACGTGAACCCAATGGAGTGGCCTGGATGGAGGCTCGTGAGGGAGTATGAACCTCCGGAGGTGTCTGTTCTGCGGCTGCACTTCGTCCCGGCAGCAGCGTGGACGCCATACATTGCATTGGGTCAAGGACCAAAGAGGCTTTGGATGAGCCTAAGAATCTGGGTTTTGTGGATTCATATTTGGGGGCGCGTTTTGCATTGCTGAATGTATTGACTCATTAAGAAATTGGATTTTGCCACTTGTACACGGAGGGATGAATTCTAAGCTAGTACCTGTGTTGCTGTATCTGGGCCCACCCAGGTAAAGACTTTGGCCTCTTGCTTCCCTTCCTCTGGTTTGCCATGATGCCGCGGTGCTCTGCGGTTTCTGTCAGGGGATGAGAACACCTGTGTGTCCCCTGTGCAGGTCACACAGAGCCACAGAACCCCCGGAACAAAGACCTTTGGAAATCTGAGTTCCAGAAGAAGCCACCAGGTTATTCCACGTTTTTCGTTTACTGATGGATGAGCTTTCTTGCTTGTGTCCTCATTCTGTCACATATGTTTTCACACCGGGGCTGCCGAGAGAGGAGCATGGAATCTGAGACGACACGGGGTCTCAGATGCTTTTCCATCCCCATTTTACACATGTGAGTTTTGTGGCAGGAATTCGTGGGAGGCCATCGTCCCACTGGGGCAGAAAGGGTCTAGGATTGGTAGAACCGCAGCCCGAGTGTGCCGAGCTTTATTTAGTTATTTATTTTTCTGTTCATGTAGCTGTTTTCCATACTGATCCCTAGAATAGAAGCTGCTTTGCATTTCTCGGCTCCTTCTTACAGCAGCTCCTTGGAAGTGTTACCCGTACCAGCTGACCTCTTACGTTCCCTCTTGTTCTCTCGCAAGCCTCCTCCGGGTTTTGGTTCCCTGAAGCTGGTCCTGCAGGAGTTGCTGGCACCTTGGCAGGACCACATCCATGAGATAGTTCCCAAAATACTCCATGTCTAGGCTTGCTTTCTCCATTTCCTCTCAGTTTTCTTGTAATGGCTCCTGGTTGGTGATGTGCCCAGGGCCAAGTGTTCAGCCTTTCTCTTTCTCTGTGTATCTCCGTTGCCTAGGTGACTCCTCAAGGAATGTGTCTTTCAGTCCCCTTTGGATACTGGTCAACGCCAATTTCGTATTTCCAAAACTGACCTCATCCTCTGTCATGTGCTTGACATCTCCACTTGGATGTCTCATGGGCATGTCCAGTTCCTTATGTCCCACCCAACCGAACTTGAGTCTGATCACACACACTCATACCCGCAGATCTTTTCCTCCCCCTGTTTTCTATCTTACTGAATGGCCCTGATGTCCAAAATCCCTCATTGCTTAGGTTTAAAAAAAAAAAAAAAAGGTAAGTGAGCTATTCTTGGAGCCTCTGTTTCTCTCGTGTGTCTTCAGAAGCTGATCTGGCCTGAGTTTAGCTGGGCTGGGTTCCAAGTTTCTCTCGTGTGTCTTCAGAGAAGCTGATCTGGCCCTAGTTTAGCTGGGCTGGGTTCTAAGCTGCAAACTGGATCCAGCTCGTCCATGAGACTCTCACCCCCCTTGGAGCAGTGAGCGCCCAAAGCAGGTTTTCGTGTTGGTACCAGTTGAAGAGGCCAAGGCCAACAGTCTAGGCACATTAAGGCTCTTCTCACGTTGCACTCGCTAGCATCTTGTTGACCAAAGCAAGTCTAATGGCCAAGCCCAAAATTAAGAGTGAGGAAGTACTCTCTACGCAGCAAAATTATCAGACCCTACATTAGCGGGATGGGGATGTATACTCTTCCCAGGGAATTGGAGGGCAGAAAGTGTGTATTTGCTGAACAAAAATCTCACGTAGCACCTTGGAGAAACACTTGGAGTTTACTTATACTTTAATAGGATCGTTAGTCAATGGAGTCTTTTTATGAGGAACTGGGTATTCGTTTTTAAACTTGTGGTGCTTTTCTTTTTTTTTTTTTAAGATTTTATTTATTTATTTGACAGACAGATATCACAAGTAGGCAGAGAGGCAGACAGAGAGAGAGAGAGAGAGAGAGAGAGAGAGAGAGAGGAGGAAGCAGGCTCCCTGTTAAGCAGAGACCCTGATGCGGGGCTCAGTCCCAGGACCCTGACATCATGACCTGAGCCAAAGGCAGAGGTTTTAACCCACTGAGCCACCCAGGCACCCCATAAACTTGTGGTGCTTCTGACTGGCTCTTTGAGAATAGGTATTTTTTTGCTTCCAGTTTCTAATAACTAATTAGAGATGGTCATGATGGTGGTGGTGGTGGTGATGTTGAGGTGACGGTAACAGTGTTGACAGTGGTGGTGATGGTGGTAATGGTGTTCGTGATGGAGGTGATGGTGGTGATGGTGGTATTGACGGTGGTATTGGTAGTGATGGTGATGGTGATGATGATGATGATGGTGGTAGTGGTACTGGTGTTGGTGATGGTGGTGAGAATGATGGTGGTGGTGGTGATGATGGCGGTGATGATGGCGTGATGGCGATGGTGGTGGTGATGATGTTGATGGTGATGATGATGATGGTGGTGATGGTGGTGGTTGTGAGGATGATGATGGTGACGTTAATGGCGATCATGGTGGTGGCAGTGTTGTGTGTGTGTTAAAGGAAGGTGATGCTGATGGTTTTGAGGCGTTAAAGAGATAGCAAGATTTTCCTAATGTGGTTCACTTTTGTGTTGTCTTACTCCTTCCTTATCCCTCTTCTGATTTCATAATTACCCTCGTTGACGTGACCATAGGTGTTGGCACTCAAAAACCTGTGGAACTGTATGTGTGCTGTTTAAAACTTATATGCTTTTGGGGGTTCCTGGGTGACTGACTCAGTTGGTTAAACGTCTGCCTTCAGCTCTGATCATGACCCAGGATCCTGGGATCGAGCCTCACATTAGGATGCCTGCTCAGTGGGGAGTCGGCTTCTCCCTTTCCCTCTGACCCTCCTCCACCCGTGCTCTCTCTTGCCCTCTCTCTCTCTGTCTCTCAAATAAATAAAATGTTAAAAAAAAATAAAACTTAGATGCTCTTTGTAGAATGTGGTGAAGGTTAGTGTTGCTAACCTTCACTGCCCTCTGTCCCTTCTTTTTAATCCCTCTCATTAGGTATAAACCCTAAGAGGAGGGTTCAGGGCGTGAGAAGGGGGGAGTGGGAATTTTCTCTGAAAGCGGTCAAGATGGGCAGATGCTGAACAAATATGGCAAATGGCATGGTCTGCAGTGCCTGGCGTGTGCTTGACACGGCGAATTTCATAGGTCACGGCAGGGGACTCTCTCCAATTCAGCGTATGGCCCTAGGTCAGCTTTCTTTCCCCTTGTGTAGTTTTGTAAGTGATGTGAGGCTAAGTGACACAATTAACCTGTGCAGCCAGCATCTTTCATCCCTCTGCTCCGAGCAGTCTCAGTGATTGCCAAGCTCTTCTTTATTTTATTAGGAATACGTTTTTCATTTACACACTCAGGCACGCATCCGCTAGAGCCTGGGCCAGGCCAGAAGCGTGCGTTTATCACCTCCGCACATGGGGGGGATGTTTGTGCCAATGTTTGTTTGGCATGGGAGTGAGATTCAGGCCTTATTTGGTTCTCTTCATCACAGCGTGAAGTCAGAGAGGGCGTTTCCTGAGGATGTGCTTGGCAACCCGAAACACATTGACCCAGGTTCTAGATCTACTGTGGACTGTTTTTAGTGATCTTAGACCGTTCAGAAGCCTCCTGGAGCCTCCTTTTCTTAACTGCTGAATGTGGATGGGGCTGTTCTGAGGATCAAATTAAATAATCTATGTAGAAAGATTCCGGGAAGTCTAAAGTTCATAATACATGTACGATATGTCATTTTGTATAAAACTGCAGTTTGAAAATTTATGGACAGTTTGTTCCAAAGGCACTTCAAGCACATAACAATGATTCATATCTCTTGGAATTGCAAATGCTGCATGAACAGTTTGGTTAATGGGCAAAAATGTACTTCTAGTATTCTGGGCTCCCGGGGGGAGCCCACATCCAAAGACCCTATTAGTCATCATTTTGTCGTCTAGGACAGAATCCGGCAGAGGATGACCATGAGTTATCGAGTACGTGCATGAATCGCCTGTGCCAAATTCGCCCATTACGGCCCTAACCTCTAACGTGATAGAATTAGGAGGTGGGGGCTTCGGGAGGTAGGTAGGTTCCGATGAGGTTAAGGGAGTGGTGTCCCCATGGTGGCACTGGTACCCTGACAAGAAGAGGAAGACCCCAGAGCTTGCTCCTGCTCCACTGGGTGAGGGCACAGCAAGATGGCGGTCGTCAGCAAGCCAAAAAGAGAGCCCTCCCCAATGACCAAATATGCCAGTGCCTTACTTTGGGACTCCCCAGCCTCCCAAATGGAGAAATAGATCTCTTTTGTTTAGGTCTCTTGATGTACAGTATCTTGTTGTAGCTGCCTGAGCAGACTAAGAAATCATGGAAAACTGGAAAACGTGGGTATACAGAGATGACTGAAGGGGTGGCTATGGTTAGCCTGGGAAAATGATGGATCAGGTCATGCTAATGCAGCAATATTGACAGGGACATGAGAGCATAATTATATGCATGACAGATGAACCAGGAATGACCTGCTGTGTTGGGCGGCGAGTTCTTTATTCTGAGAGGAAAGTAGTAGAAACAAGGACGCATCTCTCTAGAGTTCTGGCGCCGGATGGGGGTGTGGAGAAACAGTTGAATTTTCCTTCCTTCCAACTCAGGATTCTGTGTTGGATCCCAGGTATGCTGTTGCCTTTTGACATAGGCAACAATGCATTCAGTTCCTTTGCACCAAGGAGCAGCTGACATAGTTGAACTCTGTGAACTCATTCTGGATATTAAGACTCACGTAACCTTTGGACATCGTATCTGGGAAGCACTGAGGATACAGGACCGAAAATGTCAGAATCATTATAATGCTGATGTCAACAAATGTCAAGTTCATCGTACTAATATATGAACCGGGGATTTTATAATGATGCGGTATGAGTTTATGAAGCGGTGCTTACCGGTTGCTGACGCATCCCAGGAGATGTCCGCATCCGCCCTAGAACCTGGTAACAGCGGGCCGGCCCGGCTTGCAATGCACCCATTCACTTACTCTGCCGTTTATCCAACTGCCTTTCTCATCCGGCTGTTTCTTCCTCTGTGCAACGCGTGTGAAGCGCTTCCTAGGTGCAGACCAGGCGTAAGACACAGAGAGGCCTTCCTGTGCGCAGGAAGTGGGGCGAACACAGCAGAAACAGTTACGGCGATGACTTCGTTATATGGAGGACGTGGAATGACATGACAGGAGCAATGCTGTGGTTGTGATTTCCACCTGGGAGCAGCGTCTGACTCTCTGGGTAGGGCGGTGTTCAGAGAGGGTCTGTGGGACCGTGTCGAGCAGCAAGGATGACTGGCAGAGGCACAAAGGGGTAGTGACTTGAGAAGCATCGGAAGAAGGCGATGGCTAAAACAAGGCATGTGGTGGATGAGGCTGGGGAGGGGCCACGAGTGAGCAGCTTTGGACATCGCATGACGATCTTGGATTTTTTTTCTAGAGCGGCAGTTGTGCGCTGATGAATTTTAAGTAGGCAGTGATCAGACTTCCCTGTTTCCCGGTCACCCTAAAGCGTGGTAGGGGCTGACGGTAATCGCTCCAGAAAGAGGACTTGAGCTCGAATCCAGGCGCTGGAAGAGACGCAGAGAAGGACCAGAGTCGAGGTACAGATGAGCGAGCCCCAGGAGTCACTGGGGTAATGAATTAGAAAAAACACGTCTATGTAAATTACGGGAATTAACAAAAATATGTACATATAGCACAGATATAGTTGGCATATTTGTTTAACATAAATACTGTATAATAATGATTAAAGTGCTTAGTATAGCGCTTTGCATCTAACAAACATTTGCCAGCTTAACTAATTATCACTAATAATTGTGTCCAACATGGGGCTATCTTCTTTTGGCAATACTTCTGGGCTGGCTTTCCTTTTTCATTTTTCTTTTAAGATTTTATTTATTTGACACAGAGAGAGAGAGAGAATGGGTGGTGGGAGGCAGAGGGAGAGGGAGAAGCAGACTCCCCGCTGAGCAGGAAGCCCGACATGGGCTCTGATCCCAGGACCTTGGAATCATGACCTGAGCCGTAGGAATGCCTAACAGGGGCCCCCAGCCTACCGTTTTTGTTCACTGATGTGCCTGTCATTTATTATTCTATTGTCTCACTGTCTTAATTATCAGAGCTTTCCGGGGATGCTTTCCCAGCTCGTGGTGGAGGCCCTTCCCGGCCGGCCCCTCTTCACTCACTTCTCCAGAGTCCTCCCTGTTTAGGTGCTGGCTGGGAATCCAGGGCTGGAATGACAGCTCACTGTTACGTTTATGGCTGCCACTTCCTCCCTGTCTGTCAGTTTGACAGCTTGAGCATCGTGGAGGGTCTCCCTGAGACTCTGTGACCTTCAGGAGGCGTCAGGCCTCTGCAGAGACCCCGTAACACACGCTCACCCCGCTGGGCCTCAGGACATGCCGGCCTCGTGGGCTGGTGTGTGTGTGTGTGTGTGTGTGTGTGTGTGTGTGTGCGCGCTTGCACATGCGGGGGCTGCGGCTGCCCCGATGATGAGAAGCTTCGTGAGTTGACAAGACGCCAGGCTGCCTCTCACCACGACCTCTATCTGTCCCGGAGTTTGTGCGTCGGTTGTAAGCGCCGTCCCTATTTCTAGAAGAATGATGCCGGTTATCTGTAAACCCATAAGTTTAAACTGTAACCCTGGAGAAAATTATGTCCTGCTGTACGGAGGGAGGTGGGAAGGCCGCGCGGCCGTGATTTACTGCCGTGGTCCGTTATCTCCACTGCCGCCACGGAGCCCGGGGGCTTGGGCCCAGCCAGAGACAGACGCGGGCCGAGTGATGGGGTCTCGCTGCGGGGTCATCAGAGATGTGCCCCCGGGGACCCCCCGGCTCTGTGCCAGGTGCGCGAAGCTTCTTTGTTATCCACAAGTTGGTTGTCGAGCCAACTGGACTAGAAGGGGTTTCTCAGATTTCAAAAGTGTCGATTCTGTGGGTGACTTCGTGTTCGAGAACTGGGTGACTGTTTGAGGAAGACAGTACATTAGAGCCTCGCTTCCCGGCGTAGATGTGGGATTTCCTCGCAGGGACCACGCCTGTTGCGTTATTACTCCTTTATTCTCGAACTTAGTGTTGGAGACAGCAACCTGCCCCATGATTCTCTCTCTCTCTCTCTTTTTTTTTTTTAATCTGTTTTCTGGCCTCTGTGTTCTTCTGGGGTGATTTTAGAATTTTTATTATGTTCCTGAAAAAAAAACCAGAAATCTCATATGGAGTTCTGTTTAACCTGTCCATTAAAGAGGGGATGTTGTGTCTTCGTGGCCGAACCTTCAAAAATGTCTCTCTCTGCTAAGCTCAGTAGGTCTCATTTTATTCCCTCCAGTAGAATTTTATAACTTTCTCCCTATTAAAGTTCTTTCTAGATATTCTGCAACATTTGTTACTTTTATAAATACCACTTTTTTTTTTTCTTTACATTATGTATTCTGGTGGGTTATTGCTTGTAACACGGGACCCTCGACATGGTGCAGCTTCGGGATCCTGACCAAGGAGGGAGCTCGCTTCCAACCTCTTTTCTTTTCTGCCTTGGGGGTTGCCTATTCATGGGCATGGCGGTCTTTAAGGGCACCAGGGCCCTTTCCGTGGCCAAACCAAGTGGCCCTTTTCCAGGCTTGATTTCCCTGTGACATTCCTTGGTGTAGACTCTCTTCTTTATGACTGTAACTACAACGAGCATATGTTGTTTGCATCGCTCCTCTCGTAGTAGACATTTATCTCATGGATATTTCGTGTTCTTTCTCAACATCAACTTTGTCGTAGAGGCTCTGAGTCGATCTCACACCTCTCTCTGCTCGTCCACGTGTTCAGCAGTTGTGAAGACCTTCCTATGTATCGGGCACTGGGTTGACCACACCCCTACCCTTCAGGGGAGGGTGTAGACGTGGCACCCTGGGAAGAGTCATCCCCCGGGGCTCGGTGGGATGCTGTGTGTGTTAGGATGCCAGCAGGAAACAGGTGGCATACCCAGAAGAGGTGATGGAAGCGAGGCTAGCAAAAATAGTTACCGAGGTCGAGAGAGCAGCAAGAATGACGAGGGATGGTGACTCCGCTGCGGCTCACAAAAGAGGAGGAGGCAGGTGGCATACCAGGGACGGAAGGGGGAGGGGGGGAGCCGTTGACGGAACACAGGGCTAGCTGTAACCCCAGGTGAACCCTAAGAGAGGGATGTCTTGTAGCAACAGCGGCATAGAGCAGGCGACCCAACTGCTGCCCCGTTGGGAGGGAGTTGGGAGAGGACACACCCCAACTTCTCTCTGCACCCGTCCACCGATGGAAGCCACTGATGCTACCTCGGAAGGTCTGTCTCCTGGGATGTGAAGCAGGAGGGCAGGGTGACAGTGGGGGTGGGGAGCAACATGACGCCTACTCAGTCGAGGTTCTGTGGGACGACGAGCTCACTTTGTCCTTGTTCCCTTCTCTTCAGCAACTTGCCTCCTAGATCCCCCTCGGCTCTGCGGTCTTGAGCTGAATAACTCGGAAGGCCGTGCCCGAAGCAGAGAATGATGAGTCTTTCTAGACTGAGTGCCGGGCACCACCCCTGATTCCCTCTTTTCTCCTCCTCCTCCTCCTGTTCCTTCTTCTTCCCTTTGCCAGTTGGGACGTTCATGCCCGTACGTGCATGTTGGTTGGCAGTGGCTTCGGTTGCTTCTGGCCAGACTGCAGAGGCACTTCCAGTAGAGAAGTTTCCGGGTATGTGGAGTCATCCCAGCTGGCCCCAGGGGTGACTTTTCCTGGCTAAGTAGAAGATCAGCTTGAGCCTTGTTGGTGATCTTGAATTCTTATTTATCTTTGCCAGTAGTTTCAGGGGCCTGCTAAGTGAGCACATTAAAATGCCAGTGAAAATTTTTGCTGCTTTGTTGAACCTTTCTGGCAGATTCAATTGGGGGGAAAATGGGAGCACATGGACCACAAAATACATAATTCATAGTTGTCACATCGCACTGTGAAGAGTGATCTTTTTGGGGGCTGCTAAGTGGGTGCCTTTCCTAATGGAAGAAATCATGCCCCAGAAAGGGGAAAAAAATAGCCCTGGGAACCGTCATTCCCTTTGTGTTCATGGTGGCATTCGGTGTGCATTCCTAGTCTTAATTCCTATCCATTTTATTTTTTTTTAAAGATTTTTATTTATTCATTTGAGACAGAGAGAGAGTGTGTGAGAGAGAGCAAAAGCAGGAGGAGAGGGAGAGGGAGAAGCAGGCTCCCCGCGGAGCAGGGAGCCCGACACGGGCCTCGAGCCCAGGACCTGGAGATCACGACCTGAGCGGAAGGCAGATGCTTAACCGTCCGAGCCGCCCAGGCGCCCTCCGCTGCCATTTTAAAATGAATCCCCTCCCTGGCCCTTCTGCCTGCAGTGGAGAGGCTGCCCACGGAAGATGCTGGGTAAACACAGCTGAGATGCAATTTAGCGCTGAGACGGCATTTAATGGCCAAAAGAAGGCCTTTGTCATTAAGGGAAGAAAAAGATGTGCTAAAACCAAACCAAACAGAGGAAATGAGAGGAAGGCTCGGAAGCCGCTCTGTTGGCTTGAGGGTCAGCCATGTCCCAGGCCAGTGGTTTCCCGCCTTGACCCATGGGCTCCGTGCCGGCAAGAACACCATGGAAGGGTGAGTTTGTGACTAGTGAGAAAAAGGGAAAATCCAGGTGGGTGAGCAAAAGTGCACAAGACAAGGAGGAACTACTGTCAGTAGTCCGTGCGTGATCTTTTTTTATTATGCAAAATGGCATCCATTATATAGATCACATACATGTCGGAGAATAATTCTACAACGAATTGTTATAGAAATGAATGAGTGAATCCTCCCGGCTTTCCAGTGGAGCAGTACCAGGACCTTTGAGGTCCCAGTGTGTCTTCCCCAGTGATGATCTAGTCTTTTTTTTTGCAGTTTCTGGTTTCCATGAATTTATACTTCTGACCTATGTTTTAATTAGCCTTTGAGACTTTGTATAAATGGCATTATACGCGTTAATGCTTGCTTTCCCCTTGACAGCGTGTCTCGGAGAGTCATCTGTTTCCTGGCAAGCTAACCATTTTCACTGCTGTATGGTATCCTCTTAATGAGTTCACTACCATCAACTTACCACTGTCATCACCGAAAGTTCCTAAAGAACTTCCTGGATTGAACATTTGTTTGTGTATTGGAGGCTGGGGCGGGTGGAGACATCTTCTTCCATTTCTGTTACTTTTGGAAGGTCACGTAATTAAGCCTCCTGAGCCTCTCATTTCGTTATCTCTAAAGTGATCCTGGTAACATCAGCCTTGCTGGTTTAATACAGAAATGGATATAAAACCATCAGAGAAATTAAGCCCTAAGCAGTGACCATTAGCAGGTGGAGAGAAGGCGGTTGATTGGGTCTATGAGGACAAGCGAGGAGCTTAACCACTTGGTTCATACTGAGCTATTTCTCCGGTCCTTGAAGTCTTGGGTTTCAAGGGTAGCTTCAGTGGGAGAGCCTGTGGAGAAGATCTGAGTTTCAGAGGATGCAGTTCCTGCTCTAAATACATTGAAATTCCGAAGCATCATCTTTCTTTCTCCTTTTTGCTGCTCGACCCCTGCCCCCAGCCCGGCACCCCTGCTTCCATCAGGGCTGCAGCCCCTGCCAGGCTCTGGCTTCCTGGCTCGTCTCCTGAGCTTTGTCCTCCATCTTAACTTCCATTCCCACGTGTTTCAGCTTCGCACTAGACCCCGACTCCGTCAGAATGTCCCAGGTCTGTCCTGTAGACAGACCACCTGTGCGGAGTGGAACTCATCATCAAACTCGCTTCTGAATGTGCCGTCTCTGGGGCTGGTGTCCCCAGCTGGTCCTCATGCCGGGAGCCGGGCTCGCTTACTGCTTCCTTCTCTCCTACCCGAACACTTGTCTGTCTCTGCCTTGTGACAGTGTCTCTTAAATACTTCTCCAGTCTCTCCTCTCCTTTGGGTCAGTCTCAGCACTGCCTTAAAATGAGGCCCGTGTCCTCTCTGGAAGAGCCCTGGAGTCGGTCTCCTCGGGTGTCACAGAGGCGAGGTTTTCTCCTGCTTTGTGTCTCTAACTGTACTCGGAATCCCGGCCAGCCTTCCTTTACCAGCTGTGGAGCTTTGACAAAGTGACTACATTCTCAGGCCAGTGTCCTCATTTGGCAGAGATCAAAATAATGCCTTCCTCATGAGGTTTGGCAGGAGAGTCGATAAAACAGTAGCACACGTCGTGTAAAGCAGCCAGCAGGGTCCCCGGTGAAAGCCTGACCTCAAGGGAGTAAGGGCCGCATGATGACTTTGGCCGTGGTGGGTTTCTTCCTTCGTGAAAAATGGTACTAAGCATTGTATTCTAGGACTGCATTGTTCTGATTTTACAAGAACTTGAAACACTTTCCTCTTTAGTATATTCCCAGGTTTCTGCACATATTGCTGCAGTCTAACTCCAGGACATGGTCACCATCCAAAAAGGCACCCCACACACACCCGCAGCCACTCCCCATGGCGTGCCCCAGTCCCCTCAGCCCAAAACAGGCACTGATCTACTTTCCGTCTCTAGAAATGTGCCTGTTGTGTACGTTCCGTATAGATCGAATTGCACAGTATGTGGTCTTTTCTGACCAGCGTGGTGTGCTTGGCGTCATGTTTTCAAGGTTCACCACGTCCTGGTGTATATCACTACTTCTTTCCTTTTTATTTTGCTAAATAATGTCCCACTGTATGTTTTTACATTCTGTTTATTGATTCATCAGTTGACAGACGCTCAGCTAATACAAATAATGCTCCTACAAACGTTTCTGTCCAGGGTTCTGTGTGGGCAGAACTTCTCTTGGGTGTCCACCCGGGGGTGGAGTTGCTGGGTCATATGGTAAAACGACACTTGGCATTTTGAAGAGCTACCAAACTGTTTTCCAGAGTCACTGCCCTGACTTACGTTCCTACTAGGAATGTCCGATGACAAGTGATTTCAGCACGCAGTGCAGGCGTTTGCACTGGCCTGGGAGGCGTTCTTACCGATCTGGGAGCATGGCGAAGGCGGCGTGACTGGCATGTCGGTAGCACGTTGACGCGGGATGGGAACTCGGCGCCCGGGAAGCAAGTGGGCAGTGCTGGAATGACCTGACTGCCCAACCGAGGGTGCTCTGTCGGGATGATGGCTGACAGGATAGAGGTCAGGGCTCCTGAAGCTCCCAGCGGCCAGTGGGAATGATTCTTTGGCAGGAAAATGATGTTCACCTGTGGCCAACTCTGAGCCGCTTGCTGGACCTTCGCTTTTTGATCATGATGTCACAGAAGACGCATTTCTGTTTCCAGAGAAGCAGGCACGTCTTGCCACTGTGTGACAGAGCGCCGTTCTGTGACGGGAGCAGATTCGTTGCCCTCTGACAGGTTTGCTGGGTGCCTTTCTGGGAGGTTCGAATTGTCCTCAGTGCTCTGGGCTGCCCCTCATGGGAGCAGAGGGCACGGTTTACATGTCTGCTCCGCTTACGTCCTGCCAGGAGCAGGAGTGGGACTTCTTTGGATGAAGTGGTGCGTGCTTGTGTACCTGTGTGTGTACCTGCGTGTGCATGTGTGTTTGTGCACGCACATGCACCTGTGCACTCGTGTGTGTGCACCTGTGCGTGCATGTGTGCGCACATACGTGCCTGTGTGCGTGCATCTGTGTGTGCATGTGCACGTGTTTGTGCACGCACATGCACCTGTGCGCTCGTGTGTGTGTGCACCTGGGCATGCACGTGTGTTTGTGCACGCACATGCACCTGTGTGCACTTGTGTGTGTGCGTGTGTACCTGTGTGTGCATGTATGTGCGTGCACGTACACACGTGTGTGTGTGTGTGCATGCCCACAGTGGTGCTGAGTAGCCTGAGCCTTCGTGATGACGGAAGGGAGTGAGAGCCCTTAACAACCGACGTTTCCTAGCTGAGAGGTAAAACCTGCCGTAACTCCTGGATTTCACAATTGCCCATCAAGCTGTTTATCGTGTGATGGGGCAGCAGGTGTAAAGCTGCCACCGTCCTGGGGACAGGCCATTGCTCAGCGCGGCCCGTTACAGAGGTGTCCCCCTCCGCTTGGCGTGGTTATCATCCTTGTGGGATTTCTCCCGCCTCTGTGATGTGTTCTGAAACCTTCTGCATTTCCTTTCGCCATTTAGATGGAATTTAAATAAAACCGTTAGGTAAAGAAATGTGTCAGGTTGTTGTGCACTTTAAACTCGAGATAAAATCAGTCTGTGGGTCGCCCTCTGTCCAGACGAAGCAGAGCACCTTGGCTTGGCTGTTCTCCGCGATGGCTGTTCTTTCTCTGGGTCGTGCCTGTAGCTCGTGGAGTGCCGAGGCTGGTCCTCCCTGCCCCGCACGGCCGGGAGCCCTGCATCTGTCCCATTGCTTGTGTCCTTCTTGGTCTGCCTTTTTCCCAGGGTAGAGTCTCTCGGTTTTGTAGACCCCGTCCACTCCGTTCTGCCGAGGAGGCAGAGGCTCCCACCTGGGAGTTACACGTAGCCCCAGAACTCTCTGTTGCCTCGACCTTCCTCTCAATGATACAGACGCGTTCAGGGCATATTCCTTGATTGTTCGAGAAGTAATTAGCCGTGACAGGTCATGTGAGACTTGCCGTCAAAGCATGTGTCTGAGTTTGAGTGACATACCCTGATGTGGTGGCTTTCTAATAATTGTCTTTCCTTCCTTTTTCTAGGCTTATCCAAGTCCCTTGGGCTCATTGAAGGCTATGGCGGGCGGGGCAAAGGGGGCCTTCCTGCTACCCTTTCCCCCGCTGAAGAGGAGAAAGCCAAGGGACCTCACGAGAAGTATGGCTACAATTCCTACCTCAGTGAGAAAATTTCACTGGATCGTTCCATTCCGGATTATCGTCCCACCAAGTAAGTTGTGATTCAGTCATTCAGAGCGGCCCGCTGTCTCCCAGGATGGGTGGGGACCCGAGTCTGCGACAGGGTCTCATGTCCTTTGTCACTAGCACAGGGCTTCCGTCTTCCTCTGTCTCCTGCATAGTCCGCAAACCAAGTCCTGTGGATTATGAAATATTATCTAAATGAAGTCTTGACATTTTTAAAAAAGATTTTATTTATTTGGCAGAGAGAGAGAGCACAAGCAGGCAGAGAGGCAGGCAGAGAGAGAGAGGAGGAAGCAGGCTCCCTGCCGAGCAGAGAGCCCGATGCGGGGCTCGATCCCAGGACCCTGAGATCATGACCTGAGCCGAAGGCAGAGGCTCAATCCACTGAGCCACCCAGGCGCCCCTGAAGTCTTGACATTTTTTTAAAAAGTAACCCAGAAACACACAGGGAAGTCCCCAGTACAAAAAGTCTTCAGTAAAACACAACACTTGCCATGATCTCGTTACCTAGAGATGGCAGTCAGTCAAATCTTAGCATCTTGTGTTTGAGTCAGTTTTCTGTACAGATTATGAGCATGTGATGCATTGTTTGTACCCGTTTCTCATTTAATATGATTTCGTGAGTGCTTGCTGACGTCATTAATTATGATTAACGATGATCATCATTATGACCGTTCTGCATCATTATTTCTGTCGTCGGAAATTTAGGGTATTGTCAGTCTGTCGTCGTTATAAATGACCGCCTGATGAGCATCTTCCCACGCACGTCCTTGTCTGTAGTGAGTTGGTATTTATCTTCTGAAAGTATAATATGCCCAGGCCATATCGCAGGGGTGCTTCTGGAATCTCTAGATTGATGTTGGGGTTCTGTCCCCCAGAAAGCTGGTGGCCATCTGCACTCTTGTGGGACTCTTACCTGACCCTTCGCAAACTGGGTCCTGGCGTTTCAAAAACGCCGTGTCACGCTGGTGGGTGAGAAGGTGCATTCCGTGGTTGTTTCAACGTCCACTGTTCTGTTGGAGAGTCTTTTTTTTATAAATTTATTTTATTTATTTTGTATTTTTTAAATTTCTTTTCAGTGTTCCAGGATTCATCGTCCGTGCAACACATGCCTTCCTTCATACCCACCACCAGGCTCACCCCACCCCCCCGCCCCTTGAGAGTTTTCTCTTTTAATCAGTTTGTTTGCGTCTTGGTTGCCTCACGAAAGGTCTTTGTTCTGTGGGCTCGGATTTAAGAATTATTTGTTTTCTCCTTGGGAAGTGGAGAAGAGGGGTCAGTCATAGAAGCAGGACGCTGGAGGGAAACCCGTCTTCTGGGCCGGTGACCGTGTTGACTTCACGGGTTCTTTGTCTTCTGTTAGAGTTGTCGTGTCTCTTTCCTCCCCGTGGAGAGCGTGTCCGAGGTTAGGCTGCTTTATTCCTTTTTCAAATGGGTTTTGGACAAATCAGTTGCGTATCCTGGTTACTGAGAAAAATAGAATCAAGATAAAGAAAATTATCTTAAATGGATTTAAAATTGCAGCATTAGCTGAGAAACCCACTAAATCTCTCTCTGCCTAATAAACATATATTCATCTTGAATCGCTGGGAAAACACACGTCACCCCTGTTGGAAGGGGTTTTGTGCTCCTGGACTTCTGCTCGCAAACACATCTGGCTGTTTTCATTTCCCGGTGCTCTCTGATTAGCCTTTCTTATTTGGACGCTGGCAAACACACAGAGCCATATTTTGGTTGCCTGCCTTTGAGAATGACAATGTTTCCAACATGGAGCTTACTGGAAGTAGGTCCGCCGGACACAGATGAGGAGGGCCTGTTGTGCCGGGTGGTTCCCCGCGCAGGAGGCAGGACACTGGAGAAGACACAGTCCTGCCGACTTCTTCTCCAGGGAGGGAGGAGACGTTTAGGCAGGGTGAGTCGGCCCACTGAGCTGTACGTGGTGTGTGTCAAGCCACAGGTTTACACAGCCCGAGGGGGAGGATCGGGGAAGCTTCCCGCGTGAGATGATGCCTGAGCCTGATCTCGAAGGTCATTAGGGGTTGCAAAATGAGCAAAAGGCGGAGGCTAGGAATGGACCAGGCAGGGGAACCGCAGGAACAGAGCTGGGGGTAAATAAAAGCATGGTGTATTGGGGGTTGGGGATGCGTAGTGCAGCGTGTTCCGTACATTAGCATGGTGTCTTGAACACCCACTTTTATCTGGCCCCTCCTGGAACTGTACTAAGATGGTAGTAAAGAACAGGACAGCTGACCTGTAAGGGATGACCGGGCAGGTTAGGGGCTGACCGCCGGCAAGAAACACCTGCAAAATTTCGGGAGATGGAAAGAGGAGGGATGGACGGTAGCGGACAGCAAACCAGATGAGGCTGGGACCCAGCCTCCTGCCTGTGGTGGGGACGGATGGGGAATCCAGGCTAGTCACACCTCAGAGCCCCAGAGATCTGGGCATTGGAGGTTCTGGGTGCTTCCGATGGCTGAGAAGTCGATGTGAAGAGCAGGCCTGCAGCTGCACCCTCACGTTCTCTCCCCAACACCACCCCTCAAGAATATGGGCGATTGCCTCTCCGGAAAAGGTAAACTTTGGGCTTCAGTTCGTAAGACGTAGCCTAGAACAGATGGTCAGACTGGGTGTCATCTGGGGATACCCTCAATGTCGTTACCCCTCCAGGGCTGCGCACCCTGGTAAATCAGTACTTGGGAGAATGTACTCTTGAAGCAGCCAGCCTAAGAAAGGGCTGATAGACAGGAGGATTGGCCCCCTCCCCAAACGTCTGAGCTCTGCTCACTGTTTGTAGGGTGTGCCCGTTGTAAGACTCCATTTGTCCCCACACAGCCGTCTCACTCCAAAATAAGAAGGACGATCCAGGATCCCTGGACATCCCAGCAGAGTCTCGGTTACAAAAGTCCTTAACAACAGCTACAACTGGGGGTGCCTGGGTGGCTCAGTGGGTTAAGTGTCTGCCTTCGGCTCAGGTCATGATCCCAGGGTCCTGGGACCGAACCCCAGCATCGGGCTCCCTGCTCAGCAGGAAGCCTGCTTCTGTCTCCACTCCTCCTGCTTGTGTTCCCTCTCTCGCTGTGTGTGTCTCTCTCTCAAATAAATAAATAAACTCTTTAAAAACAACAACAACAATGACTGTGACAACAGTAGAAAAGGCATTTAGAGGAGGAAGACACTATAAACTTTCGAACTATAATTAGTCAGATCATGGAATGTCCTGTTTTATTCACAAAACAGGAGCCAAGTGCTATGGCAAAGTAATAATCCGAGAATACAAAAAGAAGCCCTGGGACTTACAAATAAGGTAGGAATAAGTCAACAAAAGAGTGGAAGATAGCATTGAGAAAACCTCCGACAGGTCGAGAAAATGAAAAGTAGGAGAGAAAAATTAAAGCAGTGGATCAGTTCAGCATGTTCAGCATAACCAACAGGGATATGGGGAAGAGACCAGAGAACACGGAGAGCAGAAAATCATGAGACCAGTGATGGAGGGTGATTTCCCAGGACCGTAGGACATGAGCTTTCAGGTTAGGGGGTCCCACCCCGTGTCTACGGGATGAAAGAAAAGAGGAATTAAAGCCACATCACCAAATGTCAGTATGTTTGTGCAACTCCTCAGAGCACCCCTCTGTTTTCTAGCTGGCATGCTGCCTGATTTGTGAGTTGTTTAATAAAGCTAGTTACATCTTTAGGTTTTGTTTTATTTAATTAATTTATTTAAAGATTATTTATTTATTTGTTGAGAGAGAGAGAGAGAGAGAGAGTCCACATCGGCAGGGGTAGAGGGGAGGAAAAGAGGAAGAGGGAGAGAACCCTCAAGCAGACTCCCCACTGAGCACCGGCCCCCAAAGTGGGGCTCAGTCCTTGGACCCTGAGATCATGACCTGAGCCGAAATCAAAAGTCAGATGCTTAACCACCTGATCCACCCAGGCACCCATGATCTTCAAATTAAAAAATATGTAAAAATGTAAAATCTCAGGACAGGTAAATATATTACATTTAAGTAGGTTCTCCACCGTTGTACCTTCCCTGCATCTGTTTTCAGGAAGCTGCTTCAGGATATGCTCCAGTAAAACAAGGGAGTAAAGTAAGAAAGAGAATGATAACAGTATTGAAGAAACAGGGAACTCAAACAGGACCATACAAAAGACAGATCCCAGGACACTGATGAAGGGATGCTCCAGGGTAACATTTCAGGGTGACAGCTGTGTGGCAGGTCAAGAGAACACCCATTCCACACTGGAAAAGGGAGATGGAGGGGCTGTATGAAGTAGGTCTCCAAAGGAGGCCAGGGATAGAATAGTTTGATTACGTAGCGTTTTTTACTGCATCCAGAATTATTATTATTATTAGTAGTAGTAGTATTGGAACGTAATTGACATACAGGCTTGCAACGATTTGATGTTTAGAGACATTGTGGAATGACCACAGGTTTAGTTAACGTTGGTCAGTGCACATAGTTACAGGTTGTTTTTTCTTGTCATGAAAACCTTTGAGTTCTACTGTCTTTGTTAACTTTCACAGGTGTAATACAGTATTATTAACTGGAATGACCAAGCTGTACACGATGTCCCTAGGACATACTTATTTTATACCTGGAAATCTCTTCCTCTTGACTCCTTTCATCTGTTTGGCCTACTCCCCACCAACCTGCCTCTTGCAGCTCCCAGTCTGTTCTCTGTAGCTTATTTTGTTTGTTTTTAGATTCCATAGATAAGGGAAATCTTACAGTATTTGTCTTTCTTGGACTGACTTCACCTTGAAGGCCCATCTGTGTTGTCACAGATATCAGGATTTCATTCTTCTGTATGGCAGAATAGGAGTCGGGGTGTGTGTGTGTGTGTGTGTGTGTGTGTTTCTGTGTGGCTGCACCAACTCTCATTCCCACCAAGAGTGCACAGGGTTCCCTTTTCTCTAAATTGTCACCAAAACTTATTTCTTGTGTTTTTGATATTAGCCAGGTGTCAGGTGGTATCTTGTGGTTTTGATTTGTGTTTCCTTTATGATGAGTGATGTTGAGCATCTTTTCATGTGTCTGTTGGCCAACTGTATGTCTTCTTGGGAAAAATGTTCAGATCTTCTGCCCAATTTTCTAATTGGATTGTTTGATATTTTTGCTATTGAGTTGTATGTATGAATTTTGATATTAATCCCTTATCAGTTATATGATTTACAAATATTTTCTCTCATTTAGACGTTGCCTTTTCTTTTTATCATTGTGTTTAGTTTTGTTAGTTCTGCAGAAGCTTCTTACTTTGATGTAGTCCCGCTTGTTTATTTCTGTCTTTCTTGCCTTTGCAAGATTTTTTTTAACCATTCTTTTAGAAAGTTTGGGACTAATTAGTGATAGAAACAGAACTGGAAAAAAAAAGGGGGGGCTTTCGACAAAGCAAAGCAATTGTTAGCCACAGGAAAAAACCTAAGAGTTTTTCAAGAGAGGAATTGTAATTTTATACACTGTGTCTCAGCTGGGCCTGATACAGTCACACCAGCGTAAGTACTGGCTACCTCCCTACCTGCAGATCATGAGGTGGCTGTACGTGGACAAAGGAGGAGGGCCAGACGTGGCTGTGAGGTCTGGGAAGTGGGAGACCATCACATCTTTATCCCCAGAAACAGAAAATCAATCACAAAATCTAAAATGTGAACATCAAGAAATAGAGGCATTCCCAGTGATAATTAGGTACGTGGAGATTACAGAAATGAGATGGAGCCATATATGTTTTGTTTTCACAAAATCAACGTTTAATTAAGCAGTGAGTGTTAACCTACACACAAAACAAAGAATTAGGCGCAGGATGGAAGTATGGTAGAAGAAAGACGTAGAGAAGACAGGAAGAGGTGGGTTGGATGCATTGCCCACATTTGCCTTTTCAGAGTCTTTTGGCAGCTCCCTGGAGGATGCGTTGGAAGGTGGATTTGGTAATGAATTTGGGAGGTTGCCCATGAGCCATGTATGGCAACCAGAGGCACCACTGTGCATTCTGGGCTCTGCGGCAGAAGTTACCAAATTAACCTTTGCTCATTGCAGATTAACCCTTGCCATCAAAGAATGGCAGAGGATTTGCCCGTGGAGGCTCCTCTTTGAGCCCTGGGGATGGGAAGAGGGGAGCTGTCTGGGGCCCCAGTAGTTTCTTTCCTCTGAGCTCAGGAGGGAGTATCCCCCGATGGGCGAGATCCTTTTTGTGAGGCTCGCCCAAAGCCCTCCCAGGTGCCGAGATTTAAATTAGCGACTCATCGCAGTTTTGCACAGAACCTGGCGTGACTTTCATTCTTACTGTTTTGTTATCACGCTGCTCTTAAGAAAATTGTTTTTCACGGAAACATGAATGGATCTTTAGGTAGTTGTGGGATCAGCCGTTTGTTCATCATCTTTCACACAAACGGATTCCAAAATGTTGTTTTCTCTTTCATTCCAGTTCTGTGGGTTGTGTTTTTTTTTTCCTTCCACTGGACAGATCGTTTAAATTTGTATGAGTCCCAAACTGTCAATCTTGCCAATTTCAGTTCTTCACTGCTTTAAAGCCGAGGAAGATACCGTCCCTCAGAAATACGTATAAATATTCTCTTCTGTTCATGCTGCTTTTCCGGGATGCTTGTAGTTTGCCCCTTCATCCATCCAGGGTTTATTTGGGAATATGGTACCAGGTGTGTATCTTTTGTTTAAAATGTCTGTCCATTTTATCCAAAGCAGCTTTTTAAAAAAAAAAAATCTGTAAATAATTCTTTGATTTGGAGGTGCTAGATATAATGCACTTTATACATTTTATAGATCTAGACTTATTTTCTAAGCTGTATACTGTTCCTTTGGTCTCTATTTTTTTTTCTTTTCCTTTCTTTCTTTGTTTTTTTAAAAATTATTAAAAATGATTTGGAGGGGCGCCTGGGTGGCTCATGGGTTAAATCCTCTGCCTTTGGCTCAGGTCATGATCTCAGGGTCCTGGGCTGGAGCCCCACATCAGGCTCCCTGCTCAGTGGGGAGCCTGCTTCCTGCTCTCCCGCTCTGCCCTTGTGATCTCTGTCAAATAAATAAATAAAAAATCTTAAAAAAAAAAAAAAAAGATGATTTTGACCACCGTCTCCAATCGGCCAGGCACTGTGTGGCTGTGTGGAGGCGAGTCAGGCGCATCCCGGCCCCCTAAGAAACCGGGGATTGTGGGGGGGCGGGTGGCAGAGGGGCTCCCGGGAGTCAGAGAGCAGCACGGAGGCAGCCGTGCTCTTACTGGTGAGCAGGAGTTTTTCCCTCAAAGGGAAGGCAGGGGCATTTTAAAGAGAAAAACCTGTGCTTGAGGAATGGACAAGTTCTCGGATTTGGGGTAAGGGGAGCAGCACACGGACTTCTGGCTGGAACAGAGTTTCCAGAGTGAACTGTGGAAGGAGCGATCGGAGGGCAAGCAGGTGCGGGGTGGGGAGGCAGCCTCAGGTACCAGCCTGGGTTTCGTCGGGGTCTTTGGCTCATCAGTGGGTGCGAGTGAAAGACCGAGGCAGGAGGGTACTGTTGGCATCACCCCCTTTCTGACAAGAGAGAGAATGTTCCCTGTGGCGGGAAGGCATCGCCCAGGCTAGGACAGACGGAGGCCGGTCGCAGGCCGGTGAAGTCGAGTCGCCCAGTCGCTGGCCGGTGAGGTCGAGTCGCCCGGTCGCCGGCCGGTGGTGAAGTCAAGTCGCCCGTCGCCGGCCAGTGAGGTCGAGTCGGCTTCAGCGTCCGCTTCTCCATCCGCCCAGCCCAGTGTTCCTCGCTGCCCGACGGAGAGGACGGCGTCGGTCCAATGCTAGAGTGAGTGATTCCTTATTCACTCACTGTTTCCACGGAAATCATTTCTCGTAGCAAACCAAGGACTCCGAGGCGGCGTGGACGGGCTAGAGAGACGAAGACTTCCTGAGATCAGTCAGCGCAGGCAGTGGATCGGATACGGGCGCGGGGCTGCAAGCCCAGGTTTCCCGCTTGGGGGGCAGAGTGCAGTGGTTCACTCACCGGGCAGAGCGTCCACAGGGGCTCACGCTGTGTGTGAGCTGGTCCGGGTTTCCCTATGGTTTCCTTGAGGCCACTGTGTGAGACGAACCTGTCCAGCTTTATTCCCTATGTGACTAGGTGTGTGCAAGCGAGGAGGTGACATGGGTGACCCTAGAAGCCAGACAAGGCTTAAAACACCCCGCTCTGGTCCCTTGCAGAGAGATGCCAGAGACACCATTCCTTGTCCTGTGGTGGCGTGGGGAGGATCTGCCTGCCCCGTGGTCTGGTAACCCGGGGAGGCAGCCCCCGCCAGCCCCCGCTCCGTGTGCACTTCTGGGAGCCCCTGCTGAGGTCCTCGCACGCTTTTTGTGGCTGGCCTCCTCCTCCGGGATCGTGTCGGTAGTTTATGGGCCGTTTCTCCTGCTGTCATCTTGAGTTTCTCCTTTGGCCTCCTGCTTATAAATCCAGATGTCGGGTTTCCTTGGCGCTCATTTCGCTTCGCTCAGAAAGTCCTCTCTTTCCTTGCCACAAATTCTAACCTGTCGTAATCCGACGACACCCGCCTTGGGCACACGGGGCACGAGACGTTTGTAGACTGACTTCATGTCCACAGGGACGGCTGTGCCTTTGGGTTTGGAGGTCGGGAGCGGTGTCCAGGCTGGCTGTGGGGTTTGAGAATCATCCCAGTCTAGCAGGTGTCCGAGGTGCAAGTGTGTGTGTGTGTGTGTGTGTGTGTGTGTGTGACGTACGCCGTTGCAAGGACCCAACTCAAGGTTTCCAAGAAGCCTGCTGATTATCGAATCGGTGGCTGGGCTTTTCTTTTTCTTTTTTTTTTTCTGAATCGTTTTTCCAATAATCAATACCTGTGTCTCGTAGATCAGTTTTCTAGTGGAGCAGAAGCGCCTCAAAGAGGGTCTTTCCCGGATGTGGGCACGGAAGGTCACGGTCCCATAAACACTTACCGGCTGACATTATAAGGACGGGCTCGGTTAGGAGTGTCCCTGAATCACTAACCACAATAATTATCGCCGTTTATTGACTGCCTTTTATGTTTTGTCACTGCGCTGCGTGCTTTATCGATCTTGTTTAAATTTACACTGTTCTCTGAAGGAGCTGCTCCCATCTCTGTTGTGTCAGTGAGGAGGGGGTTAGGAGAGGTGAGCCCCTGCCCGAGGTCACACAGCCTGTAGGTGCTGGACCCAGATTCAGACCCCCCGTGTGTGCGTCTCGGAGGGCTGTGCACTTGCCCGCACACAGTGTAGCCCCTTCAGGCCCTGCCCTGCCTGTCCCCGCTTGTCTTTCCATGTCCACGCGCTGGGACTTTCTAGCTCCACACTGGCTTCATCAGTAGGAAGAGACACCCTACGTCTGAGAAGCAGAACAGTTTCTTTGGAGAGAGAGAGAGAGCGTGTGTGTCTGTGCACGTGTGTCTGTGTGTGTGCACGCGTGTGTGTGTGTGCGTGCGCGCGCACACGCCTCATTTGCTTCTCCTCGTCCCGTCCGCCCCTCCCAACTAGAGCCACATTACACCAGCAAAGGGACTGTCCTTCGAATTCGATTCGCTGCTGTCCTGTATGGCCCCCTCACACGGAGGGTAAGAGAGTTGAAACCCTCGTTCAAGGATACGGTATTTGTAAAACACAACACGTAAACAGTGCAACACGGACCGGTTCAGGAAATGTCTTGCCGTCGAGCTGCTCTCACCTGGACGGGAGATCTCACCGAGAGCAAGGAGCTTCTTTGGCTGGAGCTGGTCCTCACCCACAGTCGTGGGAAGTGTGGGAGTAGCAGACCCCTCCTTTCCTATCTGCTCCCGTTTCATGGGTTCCTAGGTCTGAAGAGCATGTCTGTGCCACTTAAAATCTGTAGTGGGAGATTTTCCAGAGCGGTCAAGAGCATGGACTTGGAAGTCTGCGTCCGCTCCTGGCTTTGCCTCTTGCTGGCTCTGCAGCCGTGGGCCACGCATTTAGCCTTTCCGGGCCTCGTGTGTGAAGTGCTGCTGCGTTGGTATTTATTTCAGGGAATTGTGGGGAGTAAATCGATTATTTCCTGGGGGCTGCATGGGCTGATCTACCAGACGTGGTCTAAGCCTTTCTCGTGTACTAATGGTACCCAATCGATCAATATTAGCTACGGTTACTTCTTAAAGTCCTTCATCCTACATACCCCTCGTCCTAAAACGCCTTGTGTGGAATGACAGAAGCCTTAGGGAAGTATGTCCCTGAAGAGTAGGGCACAGCTGTGTATCCTTCATATGGGAAACCAAATCTAGGGTGACGAGTATTCCCTTATCCCCGGGTCAGCCCAGAAATCCAGGGGACCCAGCCTGAGACAGATGCCTGGTTGTGACGAGCGCCTGGGAAGGTCATTTTGGTGTTTGGAGGGCCCAGCGGCAGAGGAAAAGCTGGTGGGAGAGATCAGCTGCCTCCTGCTTCTGCTTTGCCAGCATCAAGAGCCGTCAAGAGAGTTTACAGTCGGCCCTTGAGCAACGTGAGGGTTGGGGGTGCGAACCCCTGTGCTGGCGAGAATCTGCCTACAACTTTTGACTCCCTAAAATCTCCACTACTCCTAGAGAAAAGCAGGTGTTACTAGGAAAATCACCAAAAAGAGAAAATACACTTACAGCACTGTTCTGTAAAAACATCTGCGTGTAAGGAATTCACCCACGTCCAACCCTGCTTGAACCTAGTCCAAACAGGTCAAAGATCGGCTGTAACATGTGCTCTTATTTCTTCACAAATCGAAATGATTTTTTTTCCTCCACTCATGAAAACGACTCTTCCATGAAAAGGGCTGAATATTCAAAAGCGCATTTTAGAGTGAGGTCTTTGGAGCTTGCAAAAAGTGTAGGTTGGGGCGCCTGGGTGGCTCAGTGGGTTAAGCCACTGCCTTCGGCTCAGGTCATGATCTCAGGGTCCTGGGATCAAGCCCCGTATCGGGATCTCTGCTCAGCGGGGAACCTGCTTCCCTCTCTCTCTGCCTGCCTCTCCGTCTACTTGTGATTTCTCTCTGTCAAATAAATAAATAAAAATCTTAAAAAAAAAATTAAAAAAAAAAAAGTGTAGGTTGCTGGGCTCTCCGGAGTCCCCGGTCGGAAGTCGTGGACACGTTCTGTGAATTAATTCCTTCTCTCGAGGACCGCTGAAACGGTAAGAGAGTTCTGAGAGATGGGCTGCTGCTCCGCTGTGGCCTTGTCTGCAGAATGCCTGTGTTCTCGCCAGGTTTTGACTTTTGAGACTTTCTGGGAAGCTGTTCCAGTGGGGAGCTTGGCCGCGCCCGAGAGGCCGGCGCTTGGCCTGGGGCAGCTGGGGAGAGCAGAGGAGCCCCATCTTCCGGCTGGACCGGGGTCTCTGCGCAAGCACAGGGAACCCTCTGTTGCCTCAGGTGGACGCTCCTGCCTTAAATCCCCGACTGTTACGGTCAAGAGGCAGATGGGTAGCCCGGTTTCATTACTGCTTCCTGCCTGTTGTGGACAGATGAGAATCTTGGAATAAACGTTCTAGAATGTTCTTTGGGTAAAAGTGTCAGGAGTTACCAAAGTGAAACGTGGAAGCTCTAGGGCCTGCCTCCCTGCTTGCCTAAACGCGTGGGTTCTCCCTCTGGAGTGGGGTGGTGGTTCCCGCTGGGAGGCCCCTCCTCCCCCACCGCGATGGACTCAGAATCTCTGGGAGTGAGGCCCGAGCACCCGCAGGGACCCCCGGGGGGCTCAGTCGGTTAAGGGTCTGCCTTCAGCTCTGGTCATGGTCTCAGGGTCTGGGACCGAGCCCCATGTCAGACTCCCTGCTCAGCGGGGGCCTGCTTCCCCCTCTGCCTGCCAGTCCTGCTGCTTGTGCGTGTGCTCTCTCTGTCTCTATCTCTCTGACAAATAAAGGAAAATCTTCAAAAAAAACAAAACAAAACAAAACAAAAAACAACCACAAGCTTCCCAGGTAACCCCAATATCGCATCAGGCTGACGCTCGGGCAGGCTCCTCAGATTTCTGGAAGCCTGGCCCTCACAGCTGACTCTGCTGGCTAGAACCGTCTGCTGCCTAGAACCGTCAGGTCTCTGGGCTGGCGACAGCCGGGCTGGCCAGGCTGCGGGCTGTGAACCGGCAGCTTCGAAAGCTAACTCGCCTGAGTGATGACACCAGACTGATTCTTATTTCTCAATTCTGAGCGTCCTGCCCCCCACCCCACTTTCTGAAGCAGGTGGAAGAGGAAACGAGGGTCAGGACAAGGTGGGGTCTCCCCGGCCGGGGGGGTCTTGCCTTCGCTGTCGGTTTATCTTCCCTCCTACCCCTTGTTTCTTCCCGTCCCGTGGCCTCCAGTGCATTCGTTTATTTAGTGAGTGAAAATAAGTAGGAACCAACCTTGTTTGGGGGCACCTGGCGGGCTCAGTCGGTTAGTTGTCTCCCTCCGGCTCAGATCATGATCCCAGGGTCCGGGAAGCTCCTCCCTCTCCCCTCCACTCATTCTCTCTCTCTCTCCCAAATAAAATAAATCTTAAACAAAATCAACCTCAGTTTGAATTATCTTCCTTTTCAAATTTCCTTGCACCCCACAAAATGGTTGACAGCCCTCTGGAGTGTTGCACACAGAGGCATAGAGCAGAAGACGGACGCGAAGCCGAAATTCCGTTGGTGCTACCAAGGGCATCGTAAACGTGGGGGTCAGAGACGTAGCTAGTGTTTAAGAAAGGATTCCAGGGGTAGGGCCAGCCTGGCCGGCCGAACATTTGTGAATGGGCCAGGTTACTCTTTCATTTGAACGTAAAAGGATTCTTGCAAGTGCATCCGAGCGAGGGCAGGAGAGACTCCCCTCCGTCCGCTCCTGCTCCAGACAGCGTTCTGGTCCGGTTCAGTGGCAGGTGATGTCTTCAGGTAGAAACCCAGTGTGAACCGTGTCCTGTCCATGCAAACGGCTCTGCCCGGTGGCCTGTTGACAACCGCCAGGCTTCTTGAGTACCAAAAGCGTGCCCCCCAGATGTAGATGCGACTGTGGGAAATGGCATTCTTGATTTATAACCTTAAGTCAAGCTCGTGTTGGGATTTACAGCCGCCATTGTGTCTGCTTCTGCAACTCTTTGACGCTTTGTGGGAGGATTTGTAGGCACACGTGAACTGGAGGGGAAGAGCTCACTTCCCAGCAATATTCAGAAATTCCCATAATGGCTGCAACTGGGGACTCCTGCAACATGCAACCTGTAGGTTTCTAGGGCATTATCCCGCTACCAATGCTACTGACCCTCCCGGGAGCAGTGTGCTCTGAGTTAAAACAAACTTGGACTCATACATGCACACGCACACGCACACAGACACACACACACGCACACACACACACACAGCCCCCTGTAAGAAAGCCCAAGCCGGCCTCCACAGGCCTGGTGTAAGCAGCCTGCCGAATTCCGCTCTGATTTGTCTAGTGGCTAGTTATGTGAAATACTTTCCCGAGAACATTTGTTTCTCAGCCCTGAATGTAATCAATAGAGGCAAACGTTTCTGCAATCACAAGGCCTTTTTTATGTGCGGAGTTCTTGGTGGTTTTTGCTCTGCGAGCAGAGTAAACATCCCCAAAGAGGCAGCAGGGGAGTGCCACGGTGCTGGGTAACAAGCTGAGATTTACAGCGCCGGGAGAGCTGGGGGTGAATAAGGCTGCTGGCGGAATGGGCGAAATGGGCTAAATTCAGGTATTAATGGGAGCCTCTGTGTGCACTGCAGAGGGAGACAGGCTCATCAGTATTACGGATGGAAGGTCCTTGGAGTTAATTTGGAAAAAAATCTGATCAGCCAGCAGAGCTCCGAGGATGGATGCCGGAGAAAGAAGACGGTGGCATATGGAGAGAACATATTTGTTCTTGGAAAATCAGTAGAAAATGTTTAATGTCATCATAACCTCATTTGCATAAAAATAGTCATCGGCTGCGAAACGCACGAAAGCAAAAGAAGACGTGGTGCAGCCGACGCTGTTTGAGTCTTGTTTCATTATGGACAACATAAATAATTCAATTGGATAAATAAATGTAAAATTGCTTCAAGTGGGTGTACTGTGAACCCTCCCTCCCCGAGGATTCCTTTAACGGGATGTGTTGCGGTGATGAAGGGAGGCCGCGTGCCGCCATGGGCAGCACCTCCTGTACCCTGGACCCTTGATAACACCGTCGGGCTCTCCATCACTCGCAAATGCTTTGTGGCCACACACGAAAGTGTCAGTGGCACGGGCCGGTCTGTAAGATGACCTTGAAGACGGTCTCATCCTCATCGTGGGGCATCCAGCCCCCCTTTGCCCATGGCTCCGCTTACGCAATGTCTGGCCATGGGGCGTCTGAGGAGCTTGGGCTGCTCTGTGGTAGACACAGAATTTTTTTTCTTTTTTAAAAAGAATTTATTTATTTATTTGACAGACAGAGATCACAAGAGGCAGAGAGGCAGGCAGAGAGAGAAGGGGAAGCAGGTTCCCTGCCGAGCAGAGAGCCTGATGCGGGGCTCGATCCCAGGACCCTGAGATCATGACCTGAGCTCAAGGCAGAGGCTTTAACCCACTGAGCCACCCAGGCGCCCCTAGACACAGAATTCTTAATAAACGCTTGGAACCCTGGTGGCAGAGTGAGAGCCACTGTTTTTGTCTTACAAAGTCTGGCCGAGGGAATTCTTGTCTAAGTATAAATTGTGGCTGGCGTGGAGAAAATTGATGGAATTTATTAGTTAATTGATTTCAATGGACAGTTCCAAGGGCCATGTAGAGAGCCATGGGAAGGTTCTATGGGGGTTGTAGCAGACGTGTATCACACACACACACACACACACACACACACTTGTATTCATTCGGCAAATAATCATGAGTGCCTGTATCCCAGGTACTTTGCTGGATACTGAAATTATGATGGGAGATGCAGAGGAAACTGGGAAGAATACACACAAGATAATTATAGGTTGTGGATTGTGGCGGGAGCTTCGAAGCAAGCAACAGACTGCTGAGATAGAGCAGCCGGACCTGAGGATGTGCTTTAGGGAAAGGCCCACTGAGGGACTGGAAGAGATGGGCATGAGCCAGCAACTCAGACACCGGGTAGGAGAACACTTCTGGTGGAAAGAACAGTCCTCAGAAAGGCCCCGAGTTTGGGGTGGCCTTGGCACCACTATTTGTGAACTGGTGGGAACTACTGGCAAATGGTTTGAGGAGGATGGAGAGGTGGGTAGGAGCCAGAGCATGTGGGACTGTGGGCAATGATGAAGACCTTGGGATTTACTCCCGTGGGAATAGAAAGTGAGTTTTTTGGTTGAATAACATAGCCCCCCAAATGCATGTCTATCTGGAACCTCTGATGGTGACATTCTATGAAAATGTGGGCTTCGCAAAAGAAACTAAGTTTAGATGAGGTCGTACCAGATTAGGGTGGGACCTAAATCCGAGGTGACTGGGGTCCTTGTAAGAAGAGGGGAGACGTAGAGACACAGACACAGAGGGAAGAAGCGCGTGGGAAGACACAGGCAGAGTGTCGAGTGATGACATAGTCACAAGCCAAGGGATGCAAACTACTGTCCGCGATCTCCAGAAGCTGGGATGCAGCGAGGTTGGGTTCTTTTCTAGAGCCTTTAGAGCATGGCCCCAACACCGTGATTTCAGACTTCTAGCCCCCAGAACTACGTGATAATGGACTTTTGTTGTTTTAAGGCACTCATGTTGTTATGGAAGCTCTAGGATATAATACTAACAGCCATGGAACCCGTTGGAGGTCTGACAGGGGAAATGTCATGACCTGGTGTATGTTTTTCAAGCGTCATCGGAGCGCTTCGGAGGAGGGGCTGTGGAGAGCTGCAGTGAAGCAAGGGATCTGGTTTGGAGGATGGTCAAGGTAGGAGACAACAGTGGTTCCAACCAGGTGAGCACAGAGAGATGAAGGAAAGATGAGAGGGTGACGTTGGAGGTGATCATGGGAGACTGCTGAGTTTTAGATGGAGGCATATGGGTAAGGCCATTTGCTGAGTTAAGGGGGACTTGGAAGAACCGAATAGATTTGGGGAGATATTTAAGAATTCTACTTTGGACATGTTAAGTTTGATTTGACTTTTAGTCCTATCATTGGAGATCTCAAATATGTGATTGAACAATTTATGAATCTGGAGCTCAGGTGAGGGTTTGGGGTTGGGGATGTACCTCTGGAGGCATCAGCCGCAGATGCCCGTTGAAACTGAGGTCACTAAGGACGGCTGGCAATGAGACAAGGGCCCAGGACTGAGCATTAGCTAGGTCATTCCAAATCTCAGAGCACTGGTAGAAGAGAAGAATCCAGCAGTTGATGTGAAGACGGAACAGCAAATAAGGAAGGAGGAAATCCCGGACAATGTAGTGACCTGGAAACCGAGGGCAGAGAGTGTTTCCAGAAGGAAGGAGTGGTCACTCGCCGTGAGTGGTACTGAGACGCCAGAAGTAGCCATCGGGTTTGGCAACAGGAAGAGCATCGATCACCTCCCGGGGGTACCCAGCCCTGGCTGGGAGTGGCCAAGGAGGGAATGGGAGACAGGGAATGGGGGAACAAATGGACTGTTCCTGGTGACTCCTTGTGCGGGGAAAGAGTCATGGGGTTGCATCGGAGGGATTTGGGAATCAAAAGAGGTTATTACTGTCCTTGTGCTTATTTTTAAATCTTTGTTAATGACATAAATTCAGACTCACAGAAAAGTTGCAAGGATAGTACAAAAACGTTCTACACACCCTTTACCCAGATTCCTCAAGCGTTAACATTTTATCGTACTTCCTGTCTGTCCATACATACCCGTTTTTACCTGAATGGTTGGAGACGCGACGCCCCTTTCCCTCTTAGTACTTCAGCACGAGTGTCCTGGGGACAAGGGTGCTCTCTTACGTCCTCACAGAACGATACGGATGGTACTGCAGTCCACAGTCCTTTATGTTTCCGCGATGGTCTCCGTATGGTCCTTTTGGAAAAACCAAGTGCTAGATCACGAAGGACATGCAGTTGTCATGATTTTTTCATTTTGAAATGGGCCTTCAGCATTTCCTTGTTTTTCGTGACATTGACATTTTCAAAGACTTGCGAAACACTTCTCAATTTGGACGTGTCCGTTCCTTCAGAATTAGATTCAGGTCAGGCCATCGTACAGGAACACCACACAAGGGACGTGTCCCTCTCAGCGTGTCTTATGAGGACGCGCGTGGGGTCTAGCGGTTTCATTGCTGGTGGCAGTAATGCCGATCGCTTGGCTATAGGATGTGTCTGCCTGGTTGTCCCTTTCCTGTCCCGAGCCGTCCCATGCGTTGTGGAATTAGTGAGAGCGCGTGGGCTCCCTTGCCTTACTTTTGACCCTGATGGAAATGCCTGCCGCAGGACACTGATTTTAGGACTGTGGTGTAGGTGTTGGCCTGGTTAAGAACGTTTCTATCAATTCCTCTTTTCCTGAGTTTTTTTTAAATTAGGAGGAGTTGAATTTGTTGAAGGCTTTTCAGTATTTTCAGTACCTATAAGGATAATCATAGATTTTCTTCTTCCCATATTGTGTATTGTGTTATTAGATTTCCTCCTGCCGAATCAAATTTGCACCCCTGGAATAAATTCCAGCAGGCCACGGTGTGTTATTTTCTTAGCGTGATAGTCACTCATATTTTATTTAGAAGTTTTGCATCAATATTTGTGATTCTTTCTCTCTGTACTCTCCTTAAGAGGTTTGGGTATCTATACATCTAAAAAGAATTAGGAAGTTTTCTTCCCTTTTCAGTGTGCTAGAGCGACTTATAGAGAATTACGACTGTGGTCTCTGAAAGTTCGGTAGAATGTATCTGTGAAACCTTCTGGTCCTGAAGGTTCTTTATATGGTAATACCTTGATGCTTTTTCCTATTTCTTCGAGGGAAATGGGTCTATGAAGTCTTCTGTCTCTAAAGAGGTCAACCTTGGCAAACTGCCTTTCCTGGGGATATTGTCCATTTTATTTTTATTACAAATTTATTTGTGTACAACTGCAAACTATTCTCAAAAACTATTTCAAGAGTTATTATTCTCTTTGGTTTCTCATTTTATATTTTTGATTTCTTCTTTTTTGGTTAAACTAGCTAAAGGTTGTATTATTTGATTAATTCCTTTTTAAAAATTAGAATTTTGAGAGGCGCCTGGGTGGCTCAGTCGTTAAGCATCTGCCTTCGGCTCAGGTCATGATCCTGGGTCCTGGGATCAAGCCCTGCATCGGGCTCCCTGCTCAGCGGGAAGCCTGCTTCTCCATCTCCCACTCCCCCTGCTTGTGTTCCCTCTCTCGCTGTCTCTCTCTCCGTCAAACAAACAAACAAACAAATAAATAAATAAAATCTTAAAAAGGAAACATGGTTATTCAAAAAATATATATTTATATTTATTATTGCCTTCCTTATATTTCTTTGTGGCTTACTTTGTGGTTCTTTTTCTAGCTTTCTGAGCTGGTAAAGAAATTCAAGTATCTTTATTGCTAAAAGTTTTTCAGGTTTCAAATATTCTTACTACTTGGAAGTTTCCCACTGATTTTATATGCTGTTTGCATCATCATTACTTTTTAGAAGTACTTTAATTTGGGTTTCTACTTACCCCAGACTCAAGATTTGTTTAGTCATATTTTTTTTTAAAATTTTCAGGTGGATGGCTTTAGAAAATTATGAATAATTTTTTATTTGATTGCATTGTGATCACAGACTGTTGTTTGTCCTATTTCTGCTTTATGATATGTCCTGATGTTTCCTTTGTGATTATTTTTTACAACTTTCCCTGAGGTTGAGAAGAAGGTGTTTTGTCTATTTCTGGGAGTAGCGTTTGGTGGAGAGCCGTAAGTGCTGTTATCGTGGTTGTATTACTTAAGCATTCCCTCTCTCTCTCTTTCTATATATATATATATAAATATAATAATTATATGTATATTTTATATATATATATTTGAACAACAGTGCCTTTATTTATTTATTAATTTAGGAGAGGGAGCTAGAGCGGGCAAGAGCACACACGAGGGGAGGGAGGGGCAGAGGGAGAGGCAGAGGCCGGCTCCCCACCGAGCAGGGAGCCTGCCTCTCAGGACTCCATCCCAGGGCCTGGGGATCGGGACCCGAGCTGAGGCAGACACTTCACCGCCTGAGCCCCCCAGGCGCCCCGTGAGCGTTGTAATTTTTACTCGTTGTCTCTCTGATTTGTTTGTGTGAAGAGCGGGGCGTTAATATTTCTGGCCAGCGGGGGTTCTCGCCTGTGCCTTCCTGCGTCCACCGTAGTGGTTCCCGGGATGGTGGCCGCGTTATTGGTGCCTACAGAGGAAACATCCCCGCATCCTCACTGTGCGCTATGCCTTGGAGCGTTACAAAGTAACCTTAATTCCGCTTCACTGGGTGCCTTTAAGGCGTTCGGTCTTGTACCTCCTTTTGGTGACATCAGGTTCCCGCACCCTGCTTTTTCTTTCTTTTGCTATGAACGAAAATGGGAAGTTTTGAGGGTTCTGTGTGTTAGAGTAATGCTGTAGTTTTATTTGTTCTTTTAGCCATTATTTGTCATTATTTTGGAGAATCTGGTGAGAGATTTGGATTTCTGGAGGGCGAACCTTTCGAGGCTGCTCTTAAGTTGGGACATACAGGATTTAAAGTTTATCCCGATAAGGATGTTGACCTACGTCAGGGAAGCAGCTGCGCCAAAACCCCTTTGCAGTTCTTGATGTAGCACACGGTCCTAGATTCTACCCTAAGGAGACTGGGTGGGAGTCCCTGGAAGGGGCCCAGCAGCTGGTTCGTCCAGGGGCATCTCAGGTAGTTCTTACACTCATTAAAGTGTGGGGGCCACGGATGTAGACGGGAAAAGTGATTAAATCAGATACAGAAACAACTACCCTTGGTCACAGCACGGCCAGCCCAGAATTGGGGGGACTTTGTGTCACTCAGGTAATATTTACCCTCAGAAAGCACAAAAGAAAAAATCTCCCCATATATTGTTTTTTGCTCCTTACTATTAGGAGAGAAGAACATAGGACCATCTGGTATCTGAGATTTAGAAATACCCAAGCATTGTCAGTGTCTGTTGTCGTACGCCAATTCCGCTGTCTTGTCTGTCTGCGGGATTCGGAGCGGCGGCTGACGCCCCGAGGCCGTGTTCGCGGGACTTGCGAGATGACTTTTCTGTCACAGACCACTCCTTCCTTCTGGGTTCCTTGCTTCAGGGACTCCCGGGACCTGGAAATCACGTTTCTTCCTCTTCTTTCCGCGTCGTGATCGTGGAGACTACATCTCGTCTGGATTGGTGGTCTTCATATCTAGGGGACCCGATGGACTAATTTTTAAACCAGTGAGTTCTCTAGAGGTTTCTAGAAAACAGTGGAGATACCGAATTGCTTGGATTTAGTTAATACTGTGTTTCCGTTGTGTTTGGTTGAACTGTACAAAATTGCTGACATTGGACCAGAAACGGCCGTCTCCTGGGGTGCCTCGTACCTCTTCAGCTCTTTGAAACCGGGGCCAGGGTCTGGCCCAGCTACTGGCTTCCTGTTAGTCCACATAGGGGGGACCCCTCTCCGCTTTTCTCTTTATTATGGGTCACTTATTTACGGAGGCAACTTGTCAGATGTTCTAAGCGCTTCTTTTTTTACGCAACCGACGGCTTCATGAGTTATTTCACACTCGGCTGGAAGACCCGGAATGGAAGTCAGCCCAGGATCGGATTTTCATTTTTTCAAAAAAAGCCTCTGCCATTTTGTTGTGATCTGGGAGCCAGCAAGCCCGATGGGCGCGCCCCTCACGGCGAGCCTCCGCACCCAAAGCACCCCCCGCCGTTCTCCGTACGATGGCCTTGATGCTCCTTTCCCGTGCGCCTGCTCACTCTTCCTCTCGGGAAGAGTCTCTAGTTCGTTTCATCAAATAGCGGTCGCCTGTTCCTGTTCACCGTGTGGCGGGCGCAGGGCTAAGGGCTTGAGGGCTGTGCACGCGGACGAGCTGTGCTCCCGACGGCGCGGAGGTTTGGAGCTGCTGGGAGGAGCAGGTGCGTCGGTATAGGACCTCAGTGGCACTGACCTCCCGTCGAGCCTTACTCTTCTGGCCTAGATCGAAGGCCTTCTGCTTCAGGTCACAAATCCCGGTAACCGCGGCGTAGTGACATTATAAATAGCATCGAATCTTGACTGCAGGTGAGCTCCGAGAGAGGGGGAGAGAGAGAGAGAGAGAGAGAGAGCAGGCAGAGATGGGACAAAACGTGGAGCACAGTTTATCTGGGTGTTTGTTTGTGGGGTTGGACCATGGCTGGGTCCGGGTGCTGTTCGTGTCCCCACAAGGCCGACTGCGCGATTTTTGTGTCTGTGGTTAGAAGGCTTCTGGGGAGTGTGTCTGCGTGCAGACTTGCTTTCTGCCCGTGAGCACGTGTGTTCATGCTTAACTGATGTAAGGGCTACGCTTCCCCCAACATATTACACCAAATGTACTTAACAGCAATTAGAATGTTTGCCGCCTGCTGTGTGCAGATCTCGCCGGAAAACAAAACTCTCCTAAATGGCGGTGTAAGTAATTCCGAAGATTAAAGCCAGTGATTTGCAGAGCGCCTGGTTTGTTTGCTTCCTGCAAATATCAAGATTAACAAAGAAATTCATTGATCCCGGTTCGCCTCCTCGAAGCCGGCGCGTGGGCCCCAGGGAGCACATCACGCGTGGCTCGGCAATTCAGACGAACACTTGCTGTTGCTTCCTCTCCCGCCACGGTGCTGAGTTAGTGGCATTTCTCTTGGCAAAAGGGGTCTCGAGAAAACAGATCAGTTTATGTGTGTTTTTCCCGGAAAGGCTCCAGCCAGCCCTCCCCCAGTAACGGCCTTCCCAAGCAGGCATGACCAATTCACAGGTCTGGAAAGGGCAGCTCGGGTCCCGACGCAGGGCCCTGCCCCCTCCCTGGGTTGTGCGATGCTGGCTGGATCTGAGCCGCTGGGCCACTGTGGAACCGGTTCTTGGCTCCGGCGAAGTTGCTCTACAAGCCTCCCTTCCATTTCTAACGTGTGAGTTGACTCAAGAGCCCGTCATTTTGGACAATGAGTGACGTGCCGTGGGTGGCGCCAGGGGCTGGGGGACACGGTTGTGACGGTGAGGCGGTGTCATCTCCGAGCACACACAGCGACCAGCGACCAGCGACCAGCACTGGCTGCCGTTGTAGGCAGTGTCTTGGGACGGCGCTCAGTGCGCGTTCCTTTCCGTGCACACTCGCCTGCGCCCTGCCCCCGTCTCCCCCGCTTGGGATCACCTGACTTCAGGTCATCCTCCGTGTCCCTCCCAGGCCCTTCCTCTTCCTCACTCTTCTCCCGGAGCGACGGGGTGACTGGCCCACAGCGAGGAGGTGGCATAGTCCGTCCTGCTGTAAATCCTTAGGGTGCCAGGTGTGGTCCGCGGACCCCCGGCCGCCTCGTGAGCTGGGAGGTTGTTAGCCGTGCGGGATCCTGGACCTCTCCAGTCCTCCTGAGCGGCATCTGCTCTTTGACCAGCTTCTCCGGTGGTTCGCAGAGAGGGTCCAGTCCGAGAAGCCTGGTCTGGGGCCAGTACCGTGACTCAGACTCCCAGGAAGCCTCATTCTTACCTTCTGGAGCAGCCCTGAGGCCTCCCGGCTAGTCCCCACTGGCTAGGCGAGGCACGTGGTAGTCTTCAGATGCCTCCCTTGCCCACCTCCCGTGGCTCTCTGGTGGCCAGACTGTCCAACCAGGTACCCTGGGGCAGAGAGGCTGTCCCGCCCCAGGCCTACCCAGGCCTGAAGACTGTGCTCCATGCAGCATCATTGAAAGCCGCGGAGGCCGTGTGGGAGGCAGAAACAACCGTCCGTGCGGTCACTTCCAGCCGAGACAAGGAGCTGCAGTCAGCGGGTTTTCAGAGGTGTCAAATCATCGTGATGATCACTGTATCATAGAAGACGGACACGGAGGTCCCATGCCCCGGATTCTGTACCGATGGGTGACAGTCCAGCACTTAGCTTCCACCTGCAGTAGACGTATTTGTACCCTGCCCGCTTCTCTGCAGGCCGCCGAGCCCCCTGCCCGCCTGGCAGGAGCCAGGACTGGAAGGGTCCACAGGCTGCCCAGGGAGGTGCACAGTGCTTCCCAGAAGCTCCAGGACGTACAGCAGGAAATGTCTGCTGACCATTGCTGGACATCAGCCAAGCAGTCCCGGCTGGACATGCCCTTTGATGCCTTTCTGACAACATGCAGATTTCCCTTGGGAACACTGAAAGCGCTGCTTGGGCTGTCTTTGTCTCCAGAAACCCGGGATGTTCCCCCTCCCGCACCCATCGTGGCCAGCATTTTGCATCTTCTGTCATTCCCTGCTGTACCTGCCACATCTGCCTGGACCCAGAGACTGTGCGTGCAGGGACAAGTTACAGAATTCTCGCGTGCCACTGCCAGCTCCTACACCTAGACAGTGAACAGGCAAGGAAGACGGATCTTTGGAGCCAGGCCCCCGCTTCGGGGAGGCTCCGCATTCAGCAGGACCAAGGAGGCCGCTGAGGGACACCTTTGCGGAGGCTGGGGTCTGCCTCACGCCTGACCTTTCAGTCCAGACCTGCTCTCACACCCTGGCTGGCCTGGATACGGAGCTCAGTGTGGCGGGAACAGGATGCTGACTCTTGGTCCGAATATGATTGCCAACTCCTGGAGCACAGACATGGTGATCACCCACACTGTAGGGACCGGGGTGTTCCTACAGTTTTTCCTTTGCAGACACGGTGGGGGGGTCTTGCGCCTGTCCTCAAGGGACTTGCTGCCCCCACCATTAGCGCACCCAGGCCCATCCCAGGCCCTGTTCTGGGAGGTTTGTGTGGGGGACAGATTCCCAGTGTAACATCATTTTGCCAAGTAACAGCGTTCCTGTAAATACTCCTTTGGACCAGCGTGCACAGTCGAAGATTTTATGGAGTACTGCCGACATTTTCTACATACTTTTTTTTTTTTTTATTAGAACCCATTTGCAATTACTCATGAAGGCAATTTTTAAACACAGACACACACAGACCAGAGTCGAGGAGTAGAATATTTTAGGATGGGAAGACTTAGATGTGCAGGGACAGTCATTTTGAAAAAGTCATTACTTTGCCTGCTAGACCTTAACACACTTCCCGCCTGCAGTCAGGCCCGCTGGCAGAATCGGGAACGGGATTCTTTAAGGATGTCGGAGCACGGGACCAGAGGGTCTCATTTGCTGGGGCTGAGTGCCAACTGAAGACTCCTTTTTTTCAACCCATTTCTGGGCTTTTTCCTTCCCTTCCTGCGCCGCCGTTCTGGGAGGAGGTTTTAATCTATTTCTTCTTCCACGAATGGTACAAAGTGCTGTGTTGGAATTTACAGATGTTTCCTATGATTTTCTACCTGCCACATCCAGTAGATTTTTTCAAGTCTCTTTTTAACTTAAAGAGAGTATGCAAGTAACAGTTGAATGTATTATTTATGAATTGTGTTGATGGATATAGGGCAAAAAAAAAAAAATTCTTCTTAAAGCCCCAGATCCAAATATCCCTCTTCTCAACAGCGGTAACTGCTGTCGGCTGCTTATGTGTCTATCTGAGGTTTCTTTACGCCTGGATGTGCCGGCATGTTCATTGTTAATTTGTCGGGTGCTGCTGACCTGTTCTTGAAGGATTTTGCCCGTGTGTACTCCAGTCCGCGGTGTATGAGGGTTTCCTCCTCCTCACATTGGATGAGGCTGTGTAAGATCTGTCTTCGTTTTGTTTTGCCAACCCAAAGGAGTAAAAAAAAAAAATACTTTGTTATAGCTCTTGGATGCATTTCTTTGATTACTATAGAGATTGATCACCTTTTCGTGAAGTTATTGGACATTTTTGCTTCTTTGGATTTCCGAGAGAGGCGTGCTGATCTCTCTCCGTGTGACTGTGAATGTGTCTGTACTTCTTGGATTTCCAATACATTTTGCTCTGCGTGCTTTCAAACTATGCTGTCAGGTACGTACATTCGTGACCATTTAATTGTCCTAAATCGTACCATTCATCAGTAAAAAAATTTCCTCTGACCCCAGATCCCTTCATGTTTCTTGTAAAATCACTCAACCGATCTTACGGATTTCCTGCTTCTCTTGCCTCACTCCTCCCACCTTGCTTTAGAGTGTCTTTCCAAAACAGATTCGGTTTTACGGGGTATTAGCATAGGACGAGTTGGTGAAACGTATGAGCCAAAAAGAGTATTAGTGGAAACCCTAAATTCCAATCCCCTGGCCAGGGATTTCTCTTCATACGTGGGATCTGGGGGACGTTTCCTGCTTGGCTGCCATTGTGATGTGTGGTTTACTGGCCTCGGGTGTAGGCAGAGCTGCCCTTCTGTTGGACATGGTTTTGTTTTTTGTTTTTATGTTTCAAGATTGATTTATTTTGGAGAGAGAGAGAGCACAAGTGGAGAGAGCAGCGGATGAGAGAGAGAGGGAGAGAGAGACGCCCCAGCAGACTCCCGAGCAGACTCCCTGCTGGGCAGAGAGCCCGAGGTGGGGCTTGACCCCAGGACCCTGAAGTCATGACCTGAGCTGAAATCAAGAGTCAGACGCTTAACCCACTGAGCCACTCCGGTGCCCCTGTTGGACGTGTTTATCGGTGACTTCCGGCTGGGCCCCTGTGAGCGAGCTGGGAAGGGGTGGGGGCGGGTTAGGGTGAGGTCCCCGGATGCCTGAGGCCCCGGGAAGTGGAGGAATCACATGTGGGAAGTTGCCGGCTTCTTCCCCGGGTCTCTCCAACCATCGATGAGTCCACGGCACCCCCTGAGTTTAGTTCAGAGGTCAGCCCATTCCATCTGGGGCTTTGCCGGCAAGGTAAAACGCCTCGTTCGGACTTCTGATGACTTGAACTGAAAAACCTCGTTTCCTGCTGATAACACTGCGAGGGACAAGTTTCTGTAAGTGATCCAGGAGGTAATTTTCGTTGTGGTCTTTGTTCAGGATGGGGTCGAGGGGCCCTGCCAGAGACCCACTCGGAGAGCTCATGGGTAGGCCCGAGCTTTGGGGCCTCGGAGGGGAACTGGAGTGTCTGAGCCAAGCGTGCACCCTTTGGAAGGTGTCTCAGTGGAGCCCGGCTTCCCCAGGCCGCGTGGGGAGTGGGCAAACAGCCACGGTGAGGAGCTGGGGTTGTGACCTGAGCAGAGTGAAATGAATGAGCTCTGTGGACAGCAATCTCGTACACCCACACCCTTTTCGAGAGCTTGGAGCTCAGCCTCTAAGGTCACATCTTGGCCTGACTAGAAGGGATGCGGTTCTTCGATTTAGACACCTGCCTGGGGCTGTCATGCCACTTGCCTGCTCAGTAATCCTTGACCTCATGGCCTCGCGCCACCGGAGGACGGAGTTCGCCTTTTATCAGCTGCCTTCAGAGCTCCTGGTCGACCGCGGGTTTCTTTCCTCGTCCAGGACTCACCCCAGAAGACCGATTTCCCTTACGGGTGCGCGATGTGTTTTCCTTCCTCTGTGTCTGCACGTGCTGCTCATTTCGTTCTGCTCGAAGAATTTTCCCATCTTCCCTTCCCCCCTCCCAGTTCCTCACCTGGAAACTACCTCCTGATGCTTCACGGCCCCCAGGGCAGATTTGATCTCCTCGGGGCAACCTGCCCGGGGCAGGCCCCCTGGCAGGCAGAAATCCCAGACCATCCTGGACAAACCTCCCTTGTGGTATTTCTCATTCCCTAATCATAGTTATGATTTAGCTATTGTTTTCTCTTTCCAGGGTAACGGGAGGTTTTTAAAAAATGTCTGTATCTTCTGCACTTTGCTGGTCCATAATCGATGTCCCATGTGTGCGAATGTCACTGTTAAGCCATTGTTTCCAGGTGATATAGATACAGTTGTCCCAGGGGGTGTTAAATATAAAAGAACAGGTTTGTTTGTTTGTTTGTTTTCTTCATCTTTTTTATTTTTATTTTTTATTTTTTTAAAGTAGACTCCACAACAAGATTCGTGTTCAAGACTGAAGGCAGGGCACTGTCTTCTATCCCTCATAAAATACTTGGAATTAAATAAAATCACCATCCACAGCCAGGAGACAGCTTCTTCTCCAGTGACCTGATGTGGCATCTTCAAACAGGTGCCCTGGGAGGGGCCACATTCTTGTGATTCTAGGGTCTTCATTAAATACTTAGGGTTCCAGAACTGTACATTCCCCATAACCTCTTCATGCCACAAGTGACTGGAATGTCTCTTCTCTATTTTATAATTAATGTATTTTACACCTATTTATTGAGCATCTGGGATGAGCCCTGTGTGTACTGCAGACGTATCAGCCAAAGAAATGTGGTCCCTGACCTCATGCAGCCTCCTAGCCAGCGATGGGAAGGGTACGTGCTAGGACTGCCAGCGGCGAGGACAGATTTACGGTTACCGCCGTGCCCAATGGGTGTGCTGCCACTTCTCTACCCCCCTCGCCAGCCCAAGATACGAGAAATCAAGTCAACAGATTGGAAGTCTCCAAATTAATGTAAGATCTTACCCGTGGGATTTTAGAAAGGGGAGCGTTACCTGTAGGGAGGTTGAAAAGAATGAAAATTGCTCGTAATTACCATGTCGGAGGGATGGTGCAAGTGACCGCGAACATTCTACAGGACACTGAGAAACCAGTGGGAACGGTATCTGAAGAGGATTGAAGTGTCTTTCATGCCGTTCTGCTGCAGAGCAGAAGCATAGCCTAGCACAGAGGTCACTAGGTCATCTCATCCGTGGTTATTAATGGGTAGACTGGGTGTCTGGCAGGCTGAGGGGGACGCCTCGCTTTCTCTGTAGGAGGCGCAGGCGTGGGCTCACGTCTCACGTGGCATGTAGTATCATTGTAAATGGGCAGGTTCCTGTAACGTTATGAAATAGGCGTAGAACTGGAACTAACTCCATAATTTAAACAAAATTACAGTTATTTTATATTTAAGTTTCTCAGGCCTTTTCAAAGCCACATGTTGACTAACAGAGGAAGGTCTACAATTGCAGTGATTGGTTTTATGTTTATTATACTTTTAGAATATAAACCCTTTATTATATGAGGCCATCTTGGAACAGCTCCCAAGTAGAGGAAAGCGGCAGGGGTCTGATTCGGCGATAGGTCCGCTCGCCCTCCGGAGCGGGGCGCCTGGAGGTCGGGCTCTGCCATTCTTGTTCCCCGTCTGCTCTTGAAAAGGTGGAAGGCTTGGGCCTTAGGTCTTGACTCCGCATTGTCTCTCCGGTGGCGGGGTCACGTGGTGGTGGGGATGGCGTGCGGGGGGTCTCTTCCGCAGGCCAGCGGAGGTCGCGCCCGTGGGGGCATCGGGGAGCTTGTCGTCCAGCACCGCGGTGCCCTTCAGTTGGGCAGTATGGTTCTGTCGTTCCTGTGTTAATCGAAACTGATGTGTTTTCTGTGATATTTGCTCACTATAAAAAAGATCACAAAACGTACAAAGAAGCAAGAAAAAGTTATTTATAATTCCACCACATCGAGGCAGAATGACATCTCATTACTGTCTGAATCCTTTTTATTACTAGGGATGGCCCACCTAGTTTCGTGTTTGTTATTTATTTCTTTTGTTCTCTGAATTGTGTTCATGTTTTTTGTTCATTTATCTGTGTTCTTTGGGTTCTCATTATCTTTTCTCCTTCTAAGTCCTCTGAGGTGGGTTGTTTTGTTTTGGTTTTTTTTTTTTGCAGTTTACTGTTTTAATTTTATTATTTTTCTGATCAGAGATTTAAACATATTACCAAACTATTAAAGATTCTTCAATATCCAGAGTTCGTATAAATATTCCCATACATTTTTATGTCGCTTTCCTTATATTTTGAGTTCTGCATTCAGCCATTTCGTCTGGCTGGCTTCGTCAGAGGAGCGTGTGGCTGTTGATTTTAGGGTTGTGAGTTGAAGCCTCACCTTGGATGTAGAGATTACTTGAATAAGTAAATAAACTTGAAAAAAATAAAATAAATTTACTTTTAGTGTGTAGGGGAGACTCACTGTGTCACCCAATAAAGCAGTCCCAACACCATTTATTATATGATCCTTGGCTTACTGTTTGTGGACCTTTCTTGGCATAAATTCTCCAAGATCAGATCTGTTTCTAGAATCTTCTATTCACGTATCTGTCGTCTCGTTCTTGATTCGATGATAGTCACTTTATGTTAGATTCTAACATCAAGCAGGTCTCTGGGCTTCCTGAACGCCCTTCCCTCTTTAACAGTTTTGGTACTTATTCTTAGCTGTTGATTGTTTCTGGTCGGTGCTGGAATTAATTTGTCAAGTGCTAACATTGTTTCTGTAGAAATCTTTGAACAAGTATCATCTGTAGTATTTTTAACTTAGGAAAGTGATGCATTTTGATACAGAACACTGGAGAGGACAGTCAAATATAAAGAAATAAGCATGTTAAAGAGAATTCCACCAAGGAAGCTGGAAGATCCGAATGACTTTACTAAGCAATTTGTGAACTGGCAGCCTCCTATCTAGCAAATGGGGGGGGGGGTCCTTCGGGGAGTTGTGCAAAATGAAAGATTTTATAGGATGGGGGGGGGATGAGACGTTCTTAGCAAAACAAAGGATCGTTTTAGGGAGGGTCACCCTCCCTGAGGGGAGGGGCTGGGGGTCTTCTTAGGTGGGTTGCCTCCTTTTACTTTGGGGCACAGGGAAGGGCTTCTGGACCAATGACCTCTTCAGCGCTGAGCAGAAAATGCCTAACTGACAGGTCAAGACCCCTTTTCTGGGGGAGGCTGAAGCGGCAGTGAGGTCAGGTATGAAGCCCCAGTTCGGCGACCCGACTCGGCATGAGTGACATCTCGGTCATGCCTGTGGCTTCGCTGGACAAACAGAAGCCATCCCGAATCCCTCCACTCGGACCCTCCTTGGGAAATCATCTGTTTTCAGAGGCGGGGACAAGAGGCTTTGGCGTCAGGTGCGTCTGGGTGTCAGGTCTGGCTCTGCGCACCCCTCGCTTGCCTTTGGGCTGGTGACTCTGAGCCTCACTTTTCTCATCAGTGCAGTGGGTACAGCCGCATTGCTGGCTCACTGTGGAAAGTAATGAGCCGACGCAGACACTGGAAGCTTCTTGGCACAGCGCGTGGCCGCAGAGGCTGGGCTCCCACATGCGTGGGCGTTTTACGGCCCATCTTCCACCCCCGTCGGGGACCAGAGGGCTCGCCCTTGGCTTCTCAGGTGATGGCCAAGGGCAGGAGAACGCTTCGATGCTCGGGCCTGGAGCGGCACGACCCCTTCCCCTTGTTCTGACGGTTAAAGCAAATCGTGTGGTTGCACCCCGATCTCACGGGTGGGGAAATAGACTTCACCTCCTTTGTGAGAAAAACCTGGAAGTCACCCGGCGGAGGGCCTGCGTACACTGAGGGGTGAAGGATTAATGCATTTGGCCACGCAGGGTCCACAGAACGGGGTACACTGCTCCGGCAGTCAGGAAGGGCGAGGGCATTTGCGGATTGAGACGGGCAGGGTCCTGTTAGCTGGAAACAGAGCGAGGGGCTGGTGTGTCAGACCTGACTCTGACTGGGCAGGGCCTGCCTTGGGGGAAGACTTTCTGGGTGGAGGGTGAGAGCCCCGAGGACAGAGGGGTGGCCCAGACGTGGGGATAAACGGACGTGTTCTCAGGGTCCGTGTCCCTCGGCTGGACGGCTGCTTCGGCCAGAGCATTGAAAGGAAAGGTTCCGGTTTGGTAATGTGTTTCTCATCGTGGGCCTGAAGTTCTAGAAGACGACTTTAACCCCAGATTGGAGCTCTGTGCGGGGCTAGGGTGGGGGACTGATGCTTTGGCTGAGATCAGAATGTTCTAGGTCCTTCTGTTCTTCTGAGGAATCAGGTTGACCACGGTTTGGATCTGCTGGGCTTCGGAACACGGTTCTTTATTAGTTCTGGTTTGCACCACTTCCTCATGCATTTTGGCCCTCCTGCAGCCGGGGGGGGGGGGGGCGTCCCCCTCCACCACGCTCCCCTTCCGGAGCTTATGGGATAAGGACCATGTGTGAAGGACTCAGGCAGCATTTCCCGCACCGTAAGTGCACGAGGTTTCCTTGGCTCTGGCCTGAAACTGTCTGTATTAATACACCCTTAATTGCGTTTAGAGATTCTGTTCCCGAGCCATTGCTTAATGAAACTCTGGGGTTTTTCTTTTCTTTTTCTGTTCTCGTCCATTGACTGTAACAAGGTAAGCTTCCTCGCCGCCAGACAGACCCACCTGCCGAGCCGAGAAGTGAAGCCCCCCCCTGCTTCCCCCAGCTCTGGGCCTCGTGGGTGTGGTTCCTCCCCTCCCTTCTGAAAAAACTGTGCTGCACAATGCAGGGGGCTGTGGTCAGGGTCCAGGGTCAGAGAAGGTGAATCAGTCCTTTTTTGCTTGAAAACTAAAAACCTTCTGAAGACAGAGAGACATGGGTGGAGGTTTGCCTGTGTCCTGACCTCGCACTGCGCCTTGAAACTGGCCTAGCAGCCTCCTGGCTAAGGAGAGTGGAGTTTCCTGGATTTTCTGGCTGAAGACCATGACCTTGTCTTTGGAAAGGCAACTCTGCACCCCTTGGAGAGACTCCTCAGTAAGCCCTGGGGGAAGAAGTCACACTTGGCCATCGAGCCCCGAGCCCTGTAGGTAATCAGCTCAAAGATCAAAAACATTTGGGGAACATTCCAAAGTAGGAACTAGGCTGGCTTGGGAGGCCTCCAGGCCTGTTGATCCTTCGGTGCTTGGAAAGAGGGCTTGGGGCTGCCTGGCCACGGGGCATGCCCAGGGCCTGGGGTTGTAGACCGACAGCCGTGCCAGGGGCGGGGGCGGCGGGGGTGCTCCTGCCAGGCTTCTGCAGGAAGCCACGGAAAGAGGTGTGACTTCTCGCCCCAGAAACAACAAATTCTCCCGTAGCACAACATCCTACATTTCATATCAGGGGCTTTGTGGGCTTTGTGGAACCCAAGGCAGGAGGCCGTGCCAAGCATCTCGATTCGTGAAAATGGCCCCAGTGCGACTGGGCAGGACACAGAGGAGCTCAAACGCTGAAGTAGGCAGTTTGTCCCAGAGACTGCTCTGTGCGGGAACTGAGCTAATGAGGTGTGGTGCTCCTTCCCTGACAAGTGCAGAGCTCAACCGAGGAAATTAAACCACTCAGCAAAGCGTGTGTTCTCCCGCATAACGAGCGGTCCAGCGGCGGGGCCTCATACGTCTCCGTCGCCCAGCCCCGTCTTGTTTTGCAAGGCTTGCTGTTGCTAAAAATGGTACCAGTCTTGCCTCGGATTCCGGGAGAGGCTTGATGAGGCGCGCGCCAAGAAAGGGAATGTCGGCCTGGTTAATGCACTTGACCCAAACGGGCTTCCGGAATCTGCGTTCTGATTAGTAAATCAAAGGAGACAGCAGGCAGCTGAGTCCCGGATGGGCTCTTTTTCAAGTGTGGGGGTGCCATCCTTGATGTTAGGATTCGGGAGGAGATAAGTGATGCCTTTGATCGTAAGAAGAGCAGAGAGAAGAAATAGGGGAGGTAGGAGGGTTTTCATTTGTTCCTGCAGTAACGGTTTCTCTGCCAGGGACTGTGCTGGGCCCCGGGGACACACCGTGAAGGGAGTCGGGGAGGAGAGAGTGAAGGGTCCCGGGTGGCAGCTGGCCGTGGGGAGAAAGGAGCAGAGGACAGGGGGCCTGACATCAGGCTGGGGGCCCAGGGACGTGGCCGGGGGCCCAAGGACGTGCCTGCGGCTGGGGCTGGACCGGGATGGCGTGTTGGGCAGAAGGAAGGGCACTGGAGGCAGAGAGGAAAGAGTGTGAACTGAGAGAGGGCTTTCCTGGTTCTGCGAAGGACAGCGGGTTCCCGTCGATGGAGGCAGCGGGGGCAAGGTGAGGTCGGAGGAATGCGCAGGGGTGGAGCTGGGGGCCGGGAGAAGGAGCTGGAACCCAGCCCTGAAAGCACTGGCGAGGCGAGGAGATCGCAGAGAAGAAGAGTGCCGCGATTCCGCTTGCGGGTTAGGAAGGCCGGGCTGGCTCAGTGGGTGGGACACGCAACCCTTGTAAGGGTTGTAAGTTGGAATCCCATGTTGGGTGTTTATATAAAAATGCAGTTATTGATGAGGCAGGAAGGCAGGAAGGAGACAGATCATGCTGGCAACAGAGCAGTGATAGAACGAGGTTGAGCTGCCCATGGGGAGGCTGGACAAAGGGCACCAGCCGGTGGCTTCCGGTGTCATTGAGGTGGGAAGTGATGAGACATGGAGCTTGGGCTGTACAAATGGGAGGCAGGGTGAGCGTCATGAAGAGATCCTAAAGGTGGCGGAATCTTCAGGATTTGGTGACTGACTGGACGTGGTGACCGTGTCATGATTCCAGCTTGATGCCCGCGAAGAGAGAGCATGGGGTGCCCCCATGATGTGGATGGGAAGGCACAGCAGAGCAGGTGGCCACTTTAGGCAGGCTGAATTAGCGGGGCCTAGGAGACATCAAAGGGGAGACGTCCCATGGGAAGTTAGCGGATGCTTGAGTGAAGGTCCGGGTGAGTCATGTGGGTTTGGAAGTCGCCAGCGTGACAGCAGGAGCCATAGATTTGGATGAGGTCAGCCAGGTAGAGTCTATAAAGTGAGACCAGGAGATGGGAGAGAAGGAGCCTTGAGGAAGTCAGAGACTTGAGGGACTAGCAGAAAGGGCAGCCCAGAAAACAGAACAGGTGGCCCAGGGCTCATCACGGTGGGGAGAGGGGAGCCTGGGCATAGGCGAACCCTAAATGTGTGGGCATCCAAGAGTGAATCACGTTTATGTGAGGAGAGAGGCAACCGTGTTGGCTCCAGCAGAAATGAGGCTCAACTAAGGTCAGGTTGGGAAGTGTCCCTGGATTCTGGCCACGTGGATATGCTCAGAAGCTAACCAGAGCACTTCCTGTGGAATAGAGCAACCTGAAGCCAGAAGGGAAAGGAGTGAGGACCTGAGTGGGAGGTGGGGGAGGGTGACAAGGAGAAGAAAGCAGTAACTGAGGCTGTGGGAGGGGCCTGTTTTGTTTAAACGGTAGAGACCGGAACGTCTGCTCGCGAGCACTGCTCCCTTCCAGGGAGACACACAGACAGGAGCAGAGTGGGGAGGCCCAGAGGTTTGCAAGGGGCCCGTGGGACTAAGGAAATGCTTCTCACATTTCCACCTGTAGGGGATGCACCGTTGGGCTTGGTGGGGATTCTGGGTGGCGGGCCTGCCGGATGGCCAAGCGATGCTGATGTTACAGGCCTGGACCACTTTTGGAAATTCCTGCCGGTGGCCTTGATTCCTTATGTGGAGTAGGAGGCGTGCTTCCCTGCCTGAGGGAGATGGGCCAGAGGAAGGTGGTAAAATCCGAGAGCAGTGAGTGGGGGCCGGGGGAGAGAGCTCCTCTGAGGGCTCCACGGAGACTGGAAGCCTGGGGTTTGTCTTGTCATCGGCTGCTGACGGGAGGCCGCCTCTGCCTCTTTATCTGTCTCTAGCATCTATTATCTTAATGTTTATGGCTACATGGAGGTAGATCCATAGGAAGAGAGAGGGAGAGTTAGAGGGAGATTTATTTCAAAGAATTCGGCATTCGTAAGTGTGGAGGCCGGCTGCCGTGTCCCAGCTCTGCCCGACTCATCCACGGCTTGGAGACCCAGGGAGGAACCGATGTTGCATCCAGACTCCAAAGGCGGTCTGCTGGTAGAATTCCCTCTTCCTTTCTCGTGAAACCTTCAACTGATTGCACGAGGCCCACCCACATTATGGAGGGTAATCTGCTTTGACCCAAGCCCACTGATCTGAATGTTAATCTCATCTTTTAAAAAAAGAGTACTTTAGGCACATCTGGATGGCTCAAGTCAGTTAAGCATCTGGCTCTTGGTTTTGGCTCGGGTCCTGATCTCATGGGTCATGAGATTGAGCGCCGTGTCAGGCTCCATGCCCAGTGGGGGTCTATTTGGATATTCTCTCCCTCTGCCCCTTCCCCTGCGCACACTTGCTCATGCGTGTACGTGCTCTCTCTCTCTCTCTCAAATAAATACATAAACCTTGAAGATAGTCGAATGAAGCACTTTCAGAAATATCGAGCGTAGTTTGACCAAAATACCGTGTCCCAGCCACGCTGACCCATATAATTAAGCGTTACAGTCAGCTGGACTTGCTTTGGGATCGGACTTCACAGTCTGACCCCACCTCCACAGTGAGCCAGAGAGAGGAGGGAGCAGCTTGTCTCCTTGTTGGCGAAAGAGTGAAGTTGTTGTTGCCGTAGAAAGCGTGTGGAACATTCCGAAGTTTTCTGTCAGTCGGCATGTGTGGGATCAGTGTTCGTGGCCATTTCCGGGCTCAGGAGTGTGGGCATTTTTGCAATCGGGCTTCCAAGGAGGAGACTCATTTCTGTTCGCAGTTGATCACAGCCCCTGGCTTGGCTGGTGCAGCTCGAGTTGGCGCACACGGGCCACATCTTTGGTCAGACATGCGCCTTTGGTGCTTGTGGGCTCACGGGGCTCAGGCAGCAGCTACGAGATGACTGTGAGACAACTTGCCATTCCTTCCTGGTCACTTCTGTCTGCAACTGGACCCCACTGTTTGGAAAGTGCATCCCACTGCTAAGTGGCTGGGCCACCTCAGTGCTTTCTTGGGGATGGCGCCCCTGGGCCTCTCGGTTTGCGATGGTGGGGTGTGCATGGGGAGTGTCTGCATGGGTCAGTGACGGTGCGGCTACCCAGGTCAGGGGAGCACGTGTGCCCGTTCTGAAGTGCAGGGGATGGTGGCACGGTGCGGTCATTCCAGGTGTGCTCTCACACATAAGGCGCATTCCAGATTTGGAAGGGAGACACTCACCGACCCGGAGCCTCCATTTTGGAGTGGATCTGAGGTCGTGTGGATGTGACGGTGGCGGCAGGCACTTCCAGAAGGAGCCCTCCCCCCGCCACCTCTGCCCATGGCCGTGGAAGAAGAGGGTGTGATGTGTCCGCCCCACTCCCGTGACGTCCTCGAGAGCTTTCTTGTTGGAGTGTGGCTGCTCTTGGGGTCAGGTGGCGTTTTCTGACTCAAACTGTTGGATTCCGCGCACTTCCTGCCTCGCGTTTTCCTCCACGGTGCTGGCATGTGCTGGGATGAGCCCTCATCAGTGGACCTTTAGGACCTCATGCCTGTCTTTGGTGCGCTTTGAGAATGAAAACGAGTCGGCCTGGCAGGAATTTGCGGAGTCTGACGTGAGTCTGTGGTTCCAAGACTGGGCTCTTCACCGCTCCATCTCCGGCCAGGCTTAGCTAGGTTTCTTCCGGAGGCCCTGGGGGAGACCAAGCAGGGGCCCTGGTGCTTCTGTGCGTTCAGAAGTGCCCTCCCTGCATGCGCGTCCCTCTGTTCTCGCCCGTGCGGGTTTGATCCGTGGATCCAGCGTTCCAGTTCGTGGCTCCTCTTCCCTTGTCCTCCTGACCCAGCGCAGGCCGGCCGTCCCTTCTGCTGTAGGTACAGCTGCTTGGCACTTAGCCCTGACTGTGTTGCATCCCAAGCTGCCTGGCTCTAAGGGTTGAATGTTGGTTACCAGCAGCAGGATCAGAGCCTGGGCAGAGCTGGGGACTCTGCTCCCTCCCTGGGATGGGGCGACACGGGGCAGAGATAGGGGCGTCCTTGCACCCAGGGCTGGAGCTGACGGCGAGCAGCCAGCGAGGCTCTGCGGAGTGGCCACATGGTGACCGTCCTGGTGAGCTGAGTGACCGGGACAGATTGGGTAGGCCCTGGAAGGGGGGCCCTCACGGTAGGGCTCCCGCCCTCAGGCTAGGGCTCCCACCCCCCACCTTGGCCAGACAGGGGCCTCTGGGAGACTTTTCACATCAGATGGTGATGCTCATGTCCAGGCGCCCTTGCTGCTTTTCAGACTTGTTGTGTGACTCAGGGCAGGTGACTTCACCTGTCTGGGCCCCCAGTTTCCTCATCCGTGCAGTGGGGATGATAATACTACCTTCCTCCTAGGCAGGCTGCTGGGAGGATTAAATGAGATGGAACAGTCCATAGAAGCTTCCAGAAGTTTCTGGCATTATGTGCATATGGATTGTTGTGGTCAGCGTCGTCGTCATCAGCCATGAGTCCCCTGGACCACACGGAGTCTGAAGTCTTTTACAGCTGTGGGGATGCTGGGGTCATCTCTTTGTTCTGGGCTTGGCAGGCTGGGTCACAAGTGTGACTTGGCACCCCTGACCCGTACCACACTGGGGTCGTGTACGTTGTCCCCTTAAAAGGGGGTCATGGGCAGCCTCTGACAGGGCCTGGCCTGCTCTTTGATCTGTGTTTTCTTCCTTGCTGGAGGCCCAGCCCTTGACCTTCAGTCGTGTCAACCGTGATCCTCTCTGGTGGGTCCTGAGGTGGCTTGACCTTCGGTCGTGTCAACCGTGATCCTCTCCGGTGGGTCCTGAGGTGGCTTGACCTTCGGTCGTGTCAACCGTGATCCTCTCCGGTGGGTCCTGAGGTGGCTTGACCTTCGGTCGTGTCAACCGTGATCCTCTCTGGTGGTCCTGAGATGGCTTGACCTTCGGTCGTGTCAACCGTCATCCTCTCTGGTGGTCCTGAGGTGGCTTGACCTCCGGTCGTGTCAACCGTGATCCTCTCCGGTGGGTCCTGAGGTGGCTTGACCTTCGGTCGTGTCAACCGTGATCCTCTCCGGTGGGTCCTGAGGTGGCTTGACCTCCGGTCGTGTCAACCGTGATCCTCTCCGGTGGGTCCTGAGGTGGCTTGACCTCCGGTCGTGTCAACCGTGATCCTCTCCGGTGGGTCCTGAGGTGGCTTGACCTCCGGTCGTGTCAACCGTGATCCTCTCCGGTGGGTCCTGAGGTGGCTTGACCTCCGGTCGTGTCAACCGTGATCCTCTCCGGTGGGTCCTGAGGTGGCTTGACCTCCGGTCGTGTCAACCGTGATCCTCTCCGGTGGGTCCTGAGGTGGCTTGACCTCCGGTCGTGTCAACCGTGATCCTCTCCGGTGGGTCCTGAGGTGGCTTGACCTCCGGTCGTGTCAACCGTGATCCTCTCCGGTGGGTCCTGAGGTGGCTTGACCTCCGGTCGTGTCAACCGTGATCCTCTCCGGTGGGTCCTGAGGTGGCTTGACCTCCGGTCGTGTCAACCGTGATCCTCTCCGGTGGGTCCTGAGGTGGCTTGACCTCCGGTCGTGTCAACCGTGATCCTCTCCGGTGGGTCCTGAGGTGGCTTGACCTCCGGTCGTGTCAACCGTGATCCTCTCCGGTGGGTCCTGAGGTGGCTTGACCTCCGGTCGTGTCAACCGTGATCCTCTCCGGTGGGTCCTGAGGTGGCTTGACCTCCGGTCGTGTCAACCGTCATCCTCTCCGGTGGGTCCTGAGGTGGCTTGACCTTCGGTCGTGTCAACCGTCATCCTCTCCGGTGGGTCCTGAGGTGGCTTGACCTTCGGTCGTGTCAACCGTCATCCTCTCTGGTGGTCCTGAGGTGGCTTGACCTTCGGTCGTGTCAACCGTCATCCTCTCTGGTGGGTCCTGAGGTGACTTGACCTTCGGTCGTGTCAACCGTGATCCTCTCTGGTGGGTCCTGAGGTGGCCAGTTCTCCCCAGCTCTCCTCTCCTTACTCTGCATCCACGGAGGGAAATGGCGGGCGCTTTGGGTGATAAGTGAAGGCCGTGCCAGGGGCTCTGGGGGAGGGGGAGCAAGCATCACTGTCTGGGACATACCATGTTCAAGGAAGTGGCCCAGGCGTCTGGACAGATGGACGCACAGACATCAGGACAGACATCAGGGGTCTGAGGCATCTCACTGGGTTGGTTACTTGTCTCTGCTTTCTTTGCCCCATGAGCTCAGTGTGGCAGAGACTGGTTCCTTGTCAGGCCTCTGGGGAGAGGGCTGGGCCTGCGTTCTCTGGGGTCCCTTCACGCACGGACGGAAAATTATCCAGGCCTTAAGGTTTTCCTGCCGACCCTCTTCAGACATAACGGTTTGCCGCTTGCTGACCCATTATTGAAGGGAAACCTGTGGTTTCTGGGACCCAGAGCTGAGCCTGTGTTGCTGGAGGGAGCGCACGCCCCCAGCTACGGAATCGGAAGCGCGTTTGCAGTTTCTGGGGCTCGTTCTATCGACTCGTCATCCGCAGCACCTCTCAGGTTCCTCTCACCTGCGTGTGGGGCCTGGACGGTGGCCGGGGAGGCAGGAGACACGACTGATTCTGCAGGTTCCGTTGTCTAGAGACGGTCTCTGGCCTGGCCGCTCCCTTCCCCAAGTCCGCCTGCCCGGCTGCCTGGCACGGGCCATTGCCGGGCCCCCCGAGAGCACCATGCCCCCCACCGAGGCACCGGGCGCTGAGCACCTCCCGCCCCCTCGGCTCTGCGGGGACCTGGGAACCACGGGGAGGGCTTCTTTCAAGTCAGCCTGAGGGCAGCGGGGGACACCGGTCTGTGTGGTTTGGTACACCGTGTGGGGGCGTCCAGCCGGAACAGGAATTCAGCTTCCACTCCTGGGGGCAGAGCCGCATCCGTGCCCTTTCCCCGGGCGATCTCTCCGGGCGATCTCTCCGGGCGATCTCTCCGTATCTCCGTACGTCCGCGGCCTGCCGGCCTCTGCTTCCTCGTGCCTTCCTTCCCGCGCTCACTTCTGCCGTGAGGCACAGGGTGTCTGATGGGCAGCAACGTGCGCGTCCGTCCGCACCTACCCAGTGCTTTAAAACCGCACTGTCCTCCGCTCGAGAAGATTGCACACGTCTTCTCCGTCGCAAGCAGTGAGCCGGGCCCAGGGATTTTTTTTTTTTTTTTTTTTTTTTTTTGAGGCAGAGTTTACTCCCTAGATACGGAAGACCCAGGAAGGAATGCTGATTTTCGTAATACTGACTGTATTCATCTGTCTGCCCACTGGGAAAGCCCGAGGACGCAGGAGAGGTGAAGCGTGAGCCGGGCAAGGACAGAGCCCCGGGTGGGCGGGTCCCGCAGGAAGGGTCCGGGTGAGGGAGCCGGGAAGCCGGGCTCATGGGGACGGGGAGGACACAGAGGGGACGACGGGAACAGGCGACAGCCAGGACAACTGGGTCTTCCCGTGAGTCTGTGCGTTGCATTTTTACGGGGTCTCAAGTGACCTTTATGGGCACCTTAGCCAGGCACCCCAGCGAGGCACACACATCTCAGGTGCAGAGATGACAAACCAGGAGCGGCGTGCTCAGGGTGACACGTCCAGCATGTGACCGAGCCCTTCTTGTTTTTGAAATCTGCCCCTCCCTGATTTCCTGCAGGGCCACCTTGACCCATGAAGGGGCCGGGGGAGGCCGTTCCTCTAAGGTCCCACATCTCCCCTTCACCCGGCGGAGAGGCCCGACTCACACTGAGTCTTGATTGCGTCTCGGCCCCGGTGCCTGTGGTGAAAAGACGGTGCTGGTGCCACGCACTCTGGTCTCTCCACTTCTTAATTCCAAGCCAGAAGGTGTTAAAAACAGAGGACCAAAGGCCCCAGCCCTGGGCATGAGCACTCTGCAGAGGTGGGTGTGTACGGCGGGTGTGCGCTCGTGCGTGGGTGGGTGAGGGATCCGGGCTCGGGGTGGTTGAGGGGCTCGGAGAGACCTTCCGGGGCAGCCTCCTCCCTCGGATCACCCCGCAGTAAAGGAGATGATTCCTGCTGACGGCCCGGGAGCCCGTCAGTAACCGTCCTCCCCTCCCTGGCAGCCCCCAGAAGTGAATTTACAGCAACATGGTAAAAATGAGGCTCCGTGATCAATGGGTCCCCAGACAGTCTCCTCCAGGAGACACAATTGTGTATCGTAACAAAACTTTATTTTCTCCCGAAAATTGCCTGCATGATTAATACGGCCTGACACGGCCCAAGCTGTTCCGCATTAAAAAAAACAAGCCGCTGTTCTGCCTCCTTCTTCAGTGCCGTCCGTGTCACTCCGGTCCTGCATCTGGTTTCCTTTGTTTTCTCCTCTGATGTGCCTGCTCTCAGCTTTTCGGTCTTGGGCAGGGGGGAAGAGAACGCATGGAAATGCCCTAGCTTGCTCTTCATTCCGCTGGGTTCCCGCTCCGTGTGGCCAGCGAGGCTTAGCCGAGGCCGTAGACGCCCATTCGCTGGTGCTCCCGGGACGGAGTGTGGTGCTCTGGGGACGGAGCCGAGCAGAGCACGTTCCCTGGGAATTAAACCACCTCTTAGGGGCGCCTGGGTGGCTCAGTGGGTTAAGCCTCTGCTTTTGGCTCGGGTCATGATCTCAGGGTCCTGGGATCGAGTCCCGCATCGGGCTCTCTGCTCAGCGGGGAGCCTGCTTCCTCCTCTCTGCCTACTTGTGATCTCTGTCATAAATCAAAATAAGTAAATAAATAAATAGACCACCTCTTCAGTCACCAGGAGCTCTGCACCCGGGGTCCGGCCTCGGTGACAAGGAACCCTTCTCTTTCCTCTCCTGGGAGAGCTGCTCTGAGGGAGGACCTTCGAGGCAGGCAGCCCCCGCTCCTGCCCCACCCCAACAAAATTTTAGGAAGAGTCGGGGTGTCTCGGGCAGCATGCGTCTGTGATTATGATTATTCACGTGTGCGTTTTAGGTCCTAGAATGCAGGCTGCACCGTAACAGGTCTGCAGGAGATGTCTCCGTTTGGGTTCCCCCAGAAGCAGACGCTGAGACAAAGATTTGAGCCAGCTGATGGGGAAAGTGGAGAGAACCCCGCTAGGGGCTCGGGAAGTGGCTCCCGGAAGGGAAGGCGTCCCCGAAGGGTGTGGGTGACGAGATCAGCCCCCCCGCGGGCCTCTGGGAGCCGGTGTGAAGCACCCCTCGGAGTCAGCCGCTCCGGGGTGAGCGGGCGGGGACTGATGCGCCAGCTGCCGGCAGGTGGGGGCAGAGCGGGGCTTGGGTGGCAGCCAAGGAGGCTCCAGGCAGGGAGATGCTCCCGGAGTGGGAAGTCGGGCAGGGGGCACCGAAGGGGGATCAGGTAAGTCTCGGAGAATCGGGGCTGGGTCCTTTAACAGTCTCCTTCTTAGGTTTTCGCCAAGAGGGGCCCAGGGAGAGCCCGTGACTTTCACCTCGGGAGGACGTGTCCATACCGGTCCCTAGTGCCCACATCTTCTCCCTCCTCTGACCCCCCCCCCCCCCGCTTCTCCCCCCCCAGGTGCAAGGAGCTGAAGTACCCCAAGGAGCTGCCGCAGATCTCCATCATCTTCATCTTCGTGAACGAGGCGCTGTCGGTGATCCTGCGGTCCGTGCACAGCGCTGTCAACCACACGCCCACACACCTGCTCAAGGAGGTCATCCTGGTGGACGACAACAGTGACGAAGGTGAGGCCTGGCCCAGCTGCTGTGCAGAGGAGCGAGCGTGATGTCAGCAGCGGGGCAACGCCACCGGCGCTGAGACGGGAGCCCACGAGTGTTTGCCTCCCGGCCCTGGGGCCTGCCTGCAGGGTGCCAGGTGGTCTGAGGAGGACATCTGGGCGAACACCGGTCCGTTAGACCGCCCAGTGCTAGACGGCCCTTAGGATTTCATGCCTGGCCGCTTCTCTAGACTCATTTCCCTTCTCCTCATGACCTCAAGTAAGTAGATGACACCCAAGGGCTCACTTCTTCCACGCTCCCCGCCCCCAACCGTTGCCGTTGTCCTGTGATGGGGACCGTTCACCTTGTATCTGAAGTCCCCTCTGGGCCATTGTGCCCATAAAGACCGTAGGTAGGAATGAGTGGTGTTCTCAGGCCTTTCGTGGTTCAGCTCTGTTGGGAATGATGGCTCGGTGAAAAAATCCCAAACAAACGCGTGTTGGGCAGCGGTAATAGAAGTCCTCTGAGACCTTTGGAGACCAGTCAGCGGGCGGGCCTGATGTCCGGGTGGGGGTGATGGGCGGATTGGTCTTGCTAATTGTGCCTTGATGTTGGCTCTTAGCCTCCAGAATTCCCTGTGCTCCCTGCAGGGAGAAAGCCCCACGGGCTGATGACACAGAAGAAGGCCAGCCTCGTGCTTCGGGCCGAGGAAGGATTAGGGGCAGGCTGACCCCGTTGCTCTCGGCATGATGAGTGGAGGAGGATTTCCCCGTGTGTTCCCAGGTCAGGAACGGGTGAAGAACTTAGAGGACGATGCCACAGGTCCTGGCTAAAACCTGATTACAGCCAGGAGCTCTGGGCTGGGCCTGTCACGTGTCAGCAGCCCGGGTGCTGTCGGCCACCTGCCCCTTCTGAGCTGGCTGACTGTCACCCAGAGGGCTCAGGGTCCCTGGGCCCAGCCATCCGCCCGCCAGGGGATACCCCCTGCCCTGGGGCCTCGAGGTGCTGAGGACCGATGCGGCACTTGCTGTATCTCTCACAACCTCACTTTTCTCTTTTGACCTTTGGCCATTTCATTATCCATTGGTCCTTCTGAAATGGACATCGATGGTCTCCTTGTGAGAACATGGCTCATTCTGTTCCCTGAAGCCTCCAGGTTGTCTGGTGAAGTCGTCTCCCTGACGTGGCTCCCAGAGCCCCTCGATGCAGCCTCCCTCTGAGCCCGCCAGGGACCTCCTGCTTCAGCAGAGGGAATCCCCAACCCTTTTGCCGGCCAGAGTCCACCCACTTGTTCCCCAGGTGTCCCCTGTGTGTCATCTCTTCAGAGATCTCTTTTGCTGACATCCTAGGGCCCTTGCTCTGTGTTCCCTCCGCTTCTGACGCACGCAGCTGGTGACGCCTCTGTGTCTGGCAAGCTGGCTTCTCAGGGCTGGGCAGGACGTGGTTCCCCATGGCCGGGCTGCTTAGCCCGACCCTCGGGGAGCCTCACCCAGCCCGGGAGTGAGTGATGAAGGACAGGGTTGGCATGGGGCCAGCGGGAGCCGGCAGCGGTGGCTGGAGACAGGGCAGAGAAGAGCAAGCAAATGCAGGAAAGAGAGCTGGTGGTCTCCTCTGGACTGACTTGGGGGAGGACTCACTGCCCGTGCGGCTCTCCCCACTCAGGGAATCTTGGAAGAGCTCAGCCAGAGAGGAAGAAACCAAAGTCCAAGCCAGTCCCACCCAGAACACAAGTGGCGGTGGTCTCCAGAAGGTGACTTAGTTTGGGCCCCCCCAGAAGCTGACCCTGAGACGAAAGATTGGCGCATGTTAGTGGATTCGCGAGGGGGAGAGGACACCTCCAGGAGCCAGGACAAAGCAGGGCCAGGAAGGGAAGGCGTCCCCCAAGGGTGTGGTGTGTGGACAGCCCCTGCGCGTGACAGAGCTTCATCCCACGGGGGCATTCGGGGAACGGCGGCAGTGGGAAGCCCACTCCTGGGAGTCAGCCTGCTCTGGGGGGAGGGAGCCGGGGTATTGACGCACCTTCGGCGTTCCGTCAGCACCTCCTGGAGCCCCACCCTGGAGGAAATGCGGTCTCTCCGGAGGTCCAAAGTGCTGCTGAGAATTTCTGTTTCTCGCAGATTCCCAGGTGGGGCTGAGGCTACTGTTAGGGACAGCCCGCTGAAAACCACGGAGTTAAGTACTACTTCGGTGGTTCCGTGGGTGAGAGAGGGTGAGACAGGTGCTTGGCCCAGTCTGAGCACAAAGTTAATTCCCATTCATCTTGTTCTCTGCCCCCTTCACCTTCCCAAACACCCAGTGAATCGTAGTAACACGGGTTCCCTCTTGCCTCCAGCCTCTGGGTGTTCTCCGGGCAGAAGGGCCTTGTCTCTAACTGGAAGAGGAACTTACTGATATTTCTCTTTGTTGAGATTTTCTTGCTGATTCGTATTATCGAGTTCTGTACGTGTTCTATGGACCCTTGAAAAGACCCCCACGCACTGTCATCATGGGACTGAGTTCCTGCCAGACGTCAATTTTGTGTATTTGCGTGGACCTGGAGTTTATTTTCTTGAGTCTTTCTGAGGATGATGTTTTAAAATCTCCTCCTCCGAGGACTCTTCCTTCCTGTGTTCCTAATGATGTTTGATTTCTGTATCTGTTGTCAGTTTCTTTGGCAACTATAGACTTGTGTCTGCATGGCTTCGCTATTAGTGGTGGTTGTCACCATTATGTGACGCGCCCTTTATCTCAAAAGCGTATTTTCCCCCTGGCCTTGAGTTTTGTTCATCGAACGTTAATATTGTTATCCCTGCTTACCTTCTGCTTGAGCGTGATTAAACCATTTTTTCCAGCCTTACCATATTTTCTCATCTCAAAGGTAATGCATGATTTTTGTAGGGAAATTGAACATTCCCAAAAGGACTTGTAATTGGAAAATAAAATACTGAGCGGAGTAACTGAAGACAAGGGCTCATTCCCCTACTCCTCCCCTTCCTTAATGCGTATGTTACCTAGTTAAGATCCTGTAGTAAAAACAAGTTAGTGTTCTTGTTCTCCCCCGAATGGTGACACGTAACATTCCCCTTTTTATTCAGAAAGATCTGGGGTACCCAGGCGGCTCCGTCAGTTGAGCATCTGACTTTTGGTTTCTGCTCAGGCCATGATCTTATGGGTTATGGGTTCGAGCCCTGTGTCCAGCTCTGCGCTTAGCGGGGAGTCTGCTCAAAAGAGTCTCTCCCTCTGTTCCCCCACCTCCTCTCTCTACAATAAATAAATGAACCCAAATACGCAAATAAATACACAAGATCTGCAAACCTCATTTTTTTTTAAAGATTTTATTTATTTATTTGACAGAGTTCACAAGTAGGCAGAGAGGCAGGCAGAGAGACAGGGGAAGGGAAGCAGGCTCCCCGCTGAGCAGAGAGCCCGATGTGGGGCTCGATCCCAGGACCCTGAGATCATGACCTGAGCTGAAGGCAGAGGCTTAACCCACTGAGCCACCCAGGGGCCCTGCAAACCTCATTTTCATGAGGGTAGAGTGGGCCGTTCTCAGGCTGGTCAAGACTGGCTCGGGTGGGAACTGTAATCCTGTACCTCTTTGGTTATCCCATACATTAAAGAAAAATGAGGCTTTCTCAGAAAAATAAGAAAGAGAAAGAAAGAAAGAGAGAGAGAGAAAGGAAAAGAAAAGAAAGGAAGGAAAACCTGGCTCGGGGCCTGTGTGGATAAATGTGAGTAAAATCCAGACGACTGGGGATCCGTGCACACAGGCAACTCCGCGACTTGCCCTTGTGGGTTGTTTTTTCTAATGAGTTCTTGCATTCTGCTTCGGTGTTGACTCCGGCTCAAGGTAAGCCCAGGTAAGATGCGGACCTTTGTGGCCATGGGCATTAAACTGAAATCACTGATGCAAACTTCAGCAGCCGTCACTGCTCACCCGATCCAGTGGGCCCTCTGCTGCTCCGACCTGGACACCTTTGACATTGTTGGCGGCTTCCTTCCTGGCGCTGACCTCCTCCCCAGTCCCCAGCATCTCTGTCTTCTCCACCTTGACTCCTTGCTTCCAGGGGGATCACTCGTGCTTCTTACCATCAGGACACAGTGGGCACTTTCTCCCATGCGCGTGTTCGGAATGATCTGCAGATCCATCATTCTGGTGCAGGGCAACTCACGCTCTCCCCTGAGCCCCAAACCTGGGTGCTCTGCGTCCTCTATGGCTCAGGGTCCCTCGGAACTATAAGCTCAATCTGTCCAATGACTGATTTAGCATTCTCTTCTTGGCCTTGGACACCTGCTTTTCGTTCTTTCTCTCCTGTGTCCGTGAAGGGCTCCACCTCCTCTCTGTGGTCTCACCACCAGAGACCGGAAGGCTTTTCGTCTCTCTGTCCGCTCCCCTTCTCAGCATCCCCTTCGTTCCTCTTGAGCGTGATCCTGCCTGGCCGTATCCCGAGCCACTGGTCCTTGTTTAGGTGCTCAGCGTTCTTTGCTTTGATCTTTATTTGAGGGGTTGAGGAGAAGGGGATTTGGGTGCATGGAATTGTATTAATCATAATTCATTTTTTTATGGATTTTTGATTTATTTATTTGACAGACAGAGATGACCAGTAGGCAGAGGGGCACGCGGCGGGTAGCGGGGAAGCAGGCTCCCTGCTGAGCAGAGAGCCCAATGCAGGACTCGATCCCAGGACCCTGAGATCATGACCTGAGCCGAAGGCAGAGGCTTTAATCCGCTGAGCCACCCAGGAGCCCCATCCCTTTAGTCTGTCTTATTTAGAGAAATGTCTGTTCAAAGCTTTTGCCCATTTTTGAAATGTCTTTTCAGCGTAGAACTATAATTGCTTATATCCCGTGGCTATACACTCTTATCAAGTATATTCTGTAAGTATTTTTTTGCAAATGTATTTGCAGACATTGTCTTTTCTCTTGATAGTGTCCTTTGATACACAAACATTTTTAATTTTCATGAAGTCTGGTTTATTTTTCTTTTGAGTTTTGGAGCTTGTTGGTGTCATAGCTAAGACACCATTGCCTAACTCAAGGTCCCAAAGATTTATATCTATATTCTCTTCTAAGTGTCCTATGGTTTTAGCTCTTACATGTAGCTCCATATCCATTGTGAATCATTTGTATATGGTTTGAGGTAGGGGTCTGAATTTTTTTTTTTTTTTCCATGAGGATATTCAGTTGTCCTGGGAGCATTCATTGAAGAGACCATTCTTTTCCCATCGAGTGGTCATGGCATTCTTGTCAAAAATAAACTGCTTTGTAAATGGGAGGGCTTATTTTTGGACTTTATATCCTGTGTCATTGATCTGTGTGTCTGTCCTGCAGCTGGTACCATGCTGTCTTGAGAACTCTTCCTTTATAGTACATTTTAAAATCAGGAAGTGAGTCTTCCAAACTTCTTCTTCCTTTTCAAGATTGGTTTGTCCATTCTGGGTCCCACGTGTTGACATACGAATTTTAGGACGAGTTTGTCCATTTCTGTGAAAAGACAGTTGGAATTTCATCAGGTTTTGCATTGAAGCTATCGGTCCGTCTGAGGGGTATCGTCACCTTAGCAGTATTAAAGTGCCAGTCCATGATGTGGAGTGTCTGTTTATTTAGATCTTCTTTAATTTCTTTCAACAGTGTTTTGTAGTTTTCAATGTATCAGACTTACCTTCTTTTGTTAAATTTATTCCTAGATATTTTATTATTTTTGATGCTGTTGTAAGTAGAATTGTTTTCTTAATTTCATTTTTGGACTACTCATTGCTCATGTATGGAAATGCAACTGGTTTTTGTATATCGATCTTGTGTTCTTCTATGTTGCTAAACTTGTTTATTAACTCTGATTGTGGGGGGGGCGGTGTGTGTGCATGTGTGTGTGTGTTCTTTAGAGTTTCTGTCTAGAATATCCCATCATCTTCAAATAGTGACAAGTTTATTCTCACTTTCCAATCTGGATGCCTTTTATTTATTTTTCTTGCTTGGTTTTCCTGGGTCCTATATTTTTAGAAATGTTTACTCTTTACCAAACGCCTGATAGCCCATCATGTCTAGAGCAAGAACATTGGCCCATGTGTATTCTGATGGTTTATAAAAGGCTCCTTGGGAGACGAGAGCTAAGTCAGGAGTGAGCTCAGGGAAACACAGGGCTCAAGCAGGGACCCCAGCAGGGACATCTGGCAAGCTGTTGTGTGGACCAGTGCTGGGTGCAGGGCGAAAATCTGGACAGAAGGAATGGCTGCCCTGTGTTTTCTGCCCGTGACCTCACCACGGTGCACTGCCTACTCTTAGGAGGAGGTCAAAGCAGACCATGTCTGAGGGATGAAATGAACGTCCTCAGCTGATCCAGGCAGCAGGCGTGGAGAGAGAGAGCACAAACCCTGTCCGCCCGTGGCCAGAATGTCCAGTTACCGGGGAGAATGGGGACAGTCCATCCTCACTCAGACATCATTTCACTCATCAGAGCAGCCAAGATGACAAAGATTAATAAGCGCCCGTGTCGGTGAGGATGCAGAGCAGAGAGACTCTCATATGCTTCTCAGGAGACAGAACCTCGTATCTGGAGAACAATTTATCAATTCATATTAGAAGTTCTTGTCTCAGTTTGTTTCTCGGAGCCCACGGTCTCTCACGGTTCGTCTCCTGCTCTGAGGGAGGGGGCGGGGGGATGGGTTGGCCGACGGCTTTAGGGAGCACTGGGTGTTACACGTAAGCAGCGAACCCTGGAACACGGCACCGAAAACTGAGGACGAACTGTATGGTGACTAACAGAATATATATACAGAGAGAGAAGTTCTTATCTCATTCAGACAGCCTGTCCTCCGTTTAAAAATGCGGTATGTTTGCAGGAGAGAGTAATGGCAGCTCTCCTGTATCTGCTTCAAGTCCCCACTGCTCCGCCCTGGACGGAGGCCACGATGGCCGTGTGTCACTGTCACCTGGGATCCCTCCTCACCACCCTCCTGGGGGCCTTCTTCGCCCCCTCTTATGCTGAGCTCCACACGTTTCTCTTTTCCTGGCTTCCGTGCTCATTTTGGCGAAACACGACAGCTAGAAGCTTCATTAAGGAAGACCGCAAGGAAGATGAACTCTTCGGAGATCATCGGTTTCTGAGGAAAGCTTCGTCCTCGTTTTCCGTGTGACCGACGGCCCGGCTGCGATGGGCGTCCCCTTCTTTCCGACGTCGATGCTCTGGCCTCTTTATCTTCCTTTCAGTGTTTTAGAAGAACAAAGGCGTCCGATTTCCGATCCTCGGTGCGTTTTTTCCTTTTTGGAAGCTGGTGGCATCTTCATTTTGTCCCCACAGTTTTGAAATTCCCAATGACGAGCCTTGGTGTGGGCTGTCTTCATCTATTGGGCTGCACCTTTAGAGGCTCCAGTCTGGAATCGACTGTCTGTCAGTTTTTGGGAAATTTCTTGGAATATTTCATGGATAATTCCTGTCCATTCTTCTCGGTTCTCTATTTCATGTCTCCCCTGATTCCATCTTTCCCCCCATTTTTCCATTATTAAGCCTCTTGGGCAGAACTTTTAATTTTCTCATCCTTTCTCTGCCGCCTTATCATTCCTTACGTTTTTTGCTTGGCTTTGTTTGCTCTCTCCAGTTTTTATCTTCCTTCCCTTCTATTCAGTTTTTTATCTCTGCTATCATGGTTTTACTTCCAAGTGCTCATTTTTATTCTCTGAGAGCTCCTTTTTATGGCATATTGTTCTTACTTAATAGAAGCAATATGTTTCCTTATCCCCTGGAGGATATTAATAATATTTCGTCTTTTGTTTTGTTTTTCCATCTTTCTCCCTGCACGGTCTGTCTCCACATGTTGCTTTTCTCCGGCTCTTCGCTGTGTGGCTTCTGGCTCCCACACTGGAGGCCTCCCCCGTCGGGATCGCCGCTGGTTTTGACAGCAGAGGGGTCGTGTGGGCTGGAGCACAGGGTGGGGACGGGGATCTAGGGACAGGTTGCCTTTTGAATGGGCTTCCCTCTGGTCCTCCTCGTTCTGTTTCCCCGATTTACCCGCAGTTCAAGAGGCACCTGCTGCTGTTGCCATCACTGTCCTCAAGGATTCTCTGTCCCTCAAGATACAAATGGAGTTGATTCTCAGTGTTTCCCACGGTTAGCTTGGGGTTCAGCTGCCACACGGTGTGCGTGCTTTCTTACCCTTTCCCGCTTCCCTGATACTGTGCTTCGTGTCTCCTCTTGTGCTTCCTCCTACCTCGGAATAGGTCTGAGTATGGGTCTATTTTATTTCATTTTTAAAAATCCCTTTACTATAGTTTTCAGTGGCTTGGAGTAAGGAAGTGCATCAGATTAATAAGTTAAATTCATCTTCTTATCCTGATTAATATGCCGTATTAGTTTTAATAACTTTTTTTTTAAAGATTTTATTTATTTGACAGAGAGAGAGAGATCACAAGTAGACAGAGAGGCAGGCAGAGAGAGAGAAGGGGAAGCAGATTCCCTGCGGAGCAGAGAGCCCGACATGGGGCTCGATCCCAGGACCCTGCCATCATGACCTGAGCCGAAGGCAGAGGCTTTAACCCACTGAGCCACCCAGGCGCCCCCCCTAGTTTTAATAACTTTTAATTGAATTGGTAAGTTACTCTCCAGCTCCATGGTTCTGTCCCATGAGAAGGACATGAGAGTCTCTTTCTCCATATCCTCCCCCGACACTTGACTCTGATTTATCTTCTTCGTCTTGACTGTTCTAATGAGTGAGCAGTGACATACCTTTAAATCCACTTTTTTGGAATCCTAGTGATAATGGGAGCTTCTTTGTATGTTTTACTGCCTTTATTTTCATAGAAATTTGCCAACTGATGACCCCACCTTCTGTTTTCTCCTGAAGAATTGATCTTTGCCTCACTGATTTGTAAGAACGGTGTATATATATTAAATGAGCTCCGTTCACGTTCATCTATCAGGTGTTTCTCCCAACTTGTGCTTTTCACTTTTTCTTGTTTATTGCATTTTTCTGACAAATGCAAATTTTACATTTTTAAATTTACATTTTACATGTTCAAATCCACGCTTTGAGTGACGTCCCGAGAAAGTTATTTATCATCCCTAGATGGCACAAATATTCATGCGTTTTTTTCTTACAGGTAAATTTTTTTTTTTTCAAAATCAATTCCAAACAGATTAGACATTTTTATGTTCAGGTATAGGAGTTTCAGCACAGAGACCCTTGTCTCCAAGTATGCTTCTCTGAATTTCTTTAATAATCAGTCTGTTCTCATTTAACCACTGATTTGATGTTGCCTATTTTCATATGCTAAAATATTCTAGATTTGGAAACAAGGTGGCCAGGTCACATGAGGACTGATTGGTTTGGGAGGAGGGTGAGGAGGAGGGGGTAGTCATAGAAGGGTCCCGGCTCTGGTGACCGGGTGGGTGTTGGCGCCACTCGTTAGGAAGGGAATATGACAGAGGTAGCAGTTGTGGGAAGGAGACTGAGTTTACTGTTCTGGATGTGCCAAGTCCAAATACCCGTGCAAGTTAACGCACCTTCAAAACTCAGGGGAGGGGTAACTGTCACCATCAAACTAATATTCGTGGCTAGAAATAATATTAGACTAAAGTAATATTAAAATAACAATAGAGACTTCTTTATTTCTACTATCGTAATCCTTAATACATTTTTAAATATGTCTTATCAAAAGTTTTCAACTACTTTTTAAAAACTTCCCTCAGGGACGCCTGGGCGGCTCAGTTGGTTGGGCGGCTGCCTTTGGCTCAGGTCATGATCCTGGCGTCAGGGATCGAGTCCCACATCGGGCTCCTTGCTCGGCGGGGAGCCTGCTTCTCCCTCTGCCTCTGCCTACCGTTCTGTCTGCCTGTGCTCGCTCTCTCTCTCTGACAAATAAATAGATTAGAAATCTTTAAAAATAAAATAAAATAAAAGTTGAAACTTTAAAAAAATTAAAAATAAAAAGTTCCCTCAGTACCTTCTTTGTTCTTGGGCAACAGCATGTGGAGCAAAAGGTAGAATCGAATCCTGTGTGCTGCTGGCCAAGGCCCTTACCTTTTCTGATCTCGAGCAAGTTGTGGATAATAGTGGCTTTTATACAGGGATTAAATTGTGAGGTTTAGAGGTAATACTTGCAAAGCGCACGGTACAAGTCCTGGAAATAAAATAAAGGTTGTTCTTACGGAGTGTGCTCACGGTGTTATTTGATTGGCTAGCTCCAGACCGTTCTTCAACACTACTTCTGTGTCACCTCCCCTGGGAAGCCATCCCGGATTTCCCAGCTGTGGCAGGGTTGGGGGCCCTTTGCCTCTCCTCCCCAGGCACCAGCATGGATTTTGGCGCAGCACTAGGGCCGCTGCGTTGCCTTTGTGTGCCTGTCCGTCTCTGGACTGTGAGACCCTTTAGGATGAGAACCACAGCTCCTTCTCGCTGCTTTCCCAGCACGCCGCTGAGTCACGGTCAGTGCTGATTATTCACTTAAAGTGCACGTGTGCAAAGATGTTTTTTTCCTACTTCATCCCAGGATGGTCTCGTTGTACATATTTGGGCTTTAACACTGCAGTTCTTTTGGTTGAGGTCTCAGATCTTACCGACCTCTGCTAATCAGCATTGAAGTGTCCTGGTGACCAGGGCGGCCGTATGTCTGCACACTGGAGCTTCCCTGTGGGCCAGGCACACCCAATCGGGCTCTTCTCTTGGCTGGCGCATTCAGAGGTTGAAACCAGGATGGTCGAGTTAGAAGACTTCTTTGAGTGGGGGGTCATACCCTCTGGCCTTCCAAAAGGCATTTTGGAGACGGCACGCTGGCATCATTTGCTTTTCTTCTTAGCTAACAGTCGCAGGGCTCGGAGAAGTCCTGTGTTTCTGGAAGATAACATTTCTCTGGTGTTGTCGAGGCTCCAAGTCAAGTAGCCAGGAGACACCTTGTTATCACACAGCTCCACGCTGGCCCAGGCTTCCTTACTGGAACAGCACCTGCCGTTCCCACAGCTGTAGGGAGCCTTCCTCATCAGAGACAATGCTTGTTTTGTCCCCAACCAGATGGCTGCAGTGTGACAGCATTTGCTCTGTGGGCCTGTATTCACAACTGGGTTGTGGGCTCACATTCTTCCTTGTGTGTTTTCAGCCCACGGGGAGGAGAGATTCAGAAGGAGAGTGTATACCCTTACACGAGACAGTGGGAGAACCCCACTGAAAGCTTCAGAGGCTAACTGGCTGTGAGAAGCCATGATGGAAAAAAATGCAGTAATGACAACAAAAACACTTTGCTGTTTTGAAATAATTTTCAATTCATTAGAAGTTGCAAAAATGGACAAAAGTCTTAGGTGTTTTCACTCAGTTTTTTCCAGGGGCTACCATCTTGCAGAGCTCTAGTCCTCAATCATGACCAGGAGGACATTGACTTTGGTGCCGTCCACAGACCTTGCTCTGATTTGACCGGTCGAACATGGAGGCATGTGTGCGTGTGTGTGTGTGTGTGTGTGTGTGTGTGTGTGTGCGCGCATGTGTGCAGGTGGTTCTGTACAGTTTTAGCACATGTGAACATTCCTGTAACCAACACAATTAAGGTATAGAAATGTGCCAGCACCACAAAGCTTCCCCGTGCTCGCCTTCAATACCCACACCCGACTCCCACCCCCATCCCTGACCCCTGACAACCACTGATCTGTTCTCTGTCCTATAGTTTTGCTCTTTCCAGAACGTTCTCTAAACTGAACTCTACAGAATCTAATCCCGGTGGTTGGCTTTTTACACTCAGCATGGCTCCCTCAAGATCAGTCCAAGTTGCCGTGTGTACCAAGTTCATTCCTTTTGATTTTTGCACAGAGATCTATGATACGGCTTCATCACACTCTGTTCCCCCTTGGGCCATGGGAGGACATCTGAGTTGTTTGATTTGGGGTTTTTACCAATAAAATTTCTATCAGCATTTGTGTACAGATGTTCGTGTGAAAATATAGGTTCATCTCTGTGGGATAAATGGCTCAGATGCAATTGTGGGGTCTTAGGATACATGCATGTTAATGAACTTTTTTGGTCATTCATTCCAGTTGTATGATATCCTCTCTTTAAAAAGTTTGATTGACTTTTAATCCTCCAACCCGACCTCCAGTGGAAGAAAAGTTTCTGTTTTAACCTTGATGACCATGACTGTGGCACCAAAGGGAATGGTTGGGTTCTACAAGAACAAGTTATCAAGAAAACTTGTTGAAAGTTTTGCCTCATGATCAGACTCAGGGTTCACAGTGATGGGAATCAACAAAAATGCTGGAGGGTCCGACCCAACCCAGGGACAACAGTAAGGCTGAGCGGGGGGAGAGTCAGACCCAGGCATGCCGAAGTGTTTATGAGTGACCGGCCACCTCCAGTTCTTCGGGCTGCCTGGAGAGAAGTAGAGCTGGGGAGGTGGCTCAGAGTCGTGTTACAATCCCGCTTCCTCCAGTGGAGAGGGACAGGCCCAGGGGACTCCTAGGGAAGGAAATGGTGCTTTAGTATATGTCGAGTGCCCTTCCTTGGACCTGCCAACACTGTCTAGGAGGGCAGGGGATAGAACCACCCTGGCACAGCTCCAGAAAGGAAGGGGGCTGGGCAGACAAGCACACCACGGACAACATCTCATGGGGATTCACACTTAGGGTTCCTACAAGTTGGGGAAATGAATGAGGTCTTTGTGGCCCTCGAGTTGGCCCGTGAAAGGGCTTTGGGACATCGGGAAGCAGGAGGAAGCAGCAGTGGGAAGAAGTACCCAAACAGAAGCAGGGAGGCGTGGGGCCCACGGAGGGAAATGTGCGTATGGGATCCCACGCGCAGGAACTGGTGGGTGGACCGGAGAAACTCTCCGTCAGGTTCGGAGAGCCCTGCAGGGCCCCAGGATAGGGAGGTGAGTCTTCGACCTTCGCTGGCCCTGCTCCGCGGCCTCAGAGAAGAGGGAAGCCCGGGCTGCTGGAGCTGCACAGCCTGGGATGGAGGCCGGCGAGCGTGGAGGTGGGACAGAGAGCGGCGCGAGGAGCCCCGGGGCTTGAACTGCGCTCAGGAGCTGCCCAAGGCCATGTTCACCGTTGTTCCTCCAAGAGCGGTGTTCAAGCTTTGACCTTATTTTCCTGCGGAAAAAAATGAGCCGGGCACGTGACGGGGGTGTCTGTAGATCGCTTCAGCTTGAGTTCTGGTTCGCTTGCGCTTTGGCCTCAGGCCGTGTTACGGGGTCTGGAAAGGCCTGTGACCAAGACCAGCCCCAGGTCTAGACCGGACCTTTGCTTGCTCTCGCCCTTAGGGCAAGAAGGCTGCCTTCAGAAGGTGGGTCCTGGCTGATGCCCCTCGTTGCCTGCTTTTCTTTCTTTCTTTTTTTTTTTTTTTTAACCCTTTATTTATTTATTTTAGTTTTAATTAATTTTTTAAATTTATTTTTTATTTATTTTCAGCATAACAGTCAGTATTCATTGTTTTTGCACCACACCCAGTGCTCCATGCAATCCGTGCCCTCTATAATACCCACCACCTGGTACCCCGACCTCCCACCCCCCCCCCAGCCCCCTCAAAAACCTCAGATTGTTTTTCAGAGTCCATAGTCTCTCATGGTTCCTAACACCCGAGGGAGGGCAGTCAGCTGCCTGGCCTCAAGGGGGTCTGCTAGGCAACGCCTCCTCGCGGGATGTCCGGGAATGCGGGAGGGTTTGGTACAAAGACAGAACGGGTGTCCTGTGGCAGCTTAGGACCAGGTGTGTCTCTGCCTCCCCGGGTGCCCCTGACCCAGTGTAAGTGCTCCCAGGTGCTCCTGGCCCTGGGGCGCCCTCTCTTCTGAGTTCTATCCACTGTCACCCTCTTTCCGCATCAGAACATTCCAGCCCCGTGCAGCCGTCGCGTCTTGTGCGGCGCCGTTCCTGCCCCCTCTGTTACGCCTGCTCAGGGCCTGTGCGTCCCGCAGATGGTCTCCTGGGGCAGCGGAGACACAGTAGGTTCTGTGGGGCTTTGGGGACCCTAAGACGAGCTGCTCTTCACAGAGCGCTTGCGGGTCACCTAACTGTCCGACGGGGGTCCTTTGCTGTGAGCACGCAAGAGCAGCCCCCTTGCGCCTGCGATCCGTGCTGCCCTTGACCGGGGAGACTCCAGGGCTCTGAGCACAGAGTCCCCAAAGGCTAGAGAAGGGTGGGTTGACCAGATGCCTTGCTCGCTCGTTATGCCGCTCCTGGCTGCCACCAGCGTTGAAAGAAAACTGGAGGCGACCCAACACCAAGACCTGACCCCGTTCTCTCCAGGGCTTCACGTCTCTCATGCTCTGCTCTGCTTCCCCCCGCCCCTGCCCTTAATGACCGTGACTTTTGCTATTTCGAGGAAAATTTTGCCGGCTTCAGAGCATGCAGAATCAATATCGCAGTAAATAAGAAACATAATGAAAAAAACCACACTCCAGCCTGTAGACAAATTTTATCGCTTAAATTCACATGTTATTATTAGAATCAGCTGCGACTGCCAGACTTGCCACGGCCTGTTGTTGGGGGCAGGATCGGGGGTGCTCTCCTATTTGGGGCAGCTGCTTGGAGGCACCACCTCTGGGCTCTATGAGTTTCCCTGTTGCTCTGGGCTACTTGTAGGGTTTTTCTGTTTTTTCTTTAAAGGTGAAATTTAAGTGGGGACAGCAGAGGCGAGGACCTTCTTAACAAAGGGATTGGAAGCAGGGGCGGCTTTCCTTTTCAAAGCGCCTCTCATGAATGCACAACTCGGTGTGATATATTTAGTGTAACACTTTGGTATATTTTGTGCCTTACATCTCTTTTCTTGCTTCTTTTCCTCTTTCGCGTTCTTTAGTCCTTGCTTTGATCTCGCTACGGAATAGCCTTTAAAACGCTCTCACACACAGCAAAAGCATCCTTTTTAATCTCCCCCATTCTTCCGGAAGTTTTCTGCTCCCGCCTCTTTTTTTTCTTCCCTCTTTGCTCCCATAGTCAGAAAATGCATTATTTAAGTCACAAAGCTGAGCGTTGCTCGGAGAATAAAATATGCATTACCGCTGCCTTCTGTATTATTTCAACCTGCACTTTAACATGCTCACTTCCTCTCTGCGGATGTTGGCAGGGGCTGGGATTTCAGAGACAGGCAGGGTCTTGCAGTGGTGTGGGGACCGTGGCTCATGTGTCACTCCTGTCCCTTCGGAGTCCGGTGGGACTGTCTGGAGATGCTCCGTGTTCCGCAGGGTCTTCTCTATGCCCCCAGCCCTTGGGAGCCTCCCCAGCAGCCCAGGGGCTTGTTCTCTGGGGAGGACCGACCGCCATTCACGTACGGGTGCCTACAGAGGCAGGTGCCTGCCCACAGGGAGAGTGCGGGCGCCTCAGAGTTACCGAGGGGGCCGGTTCTGGGGCAGACCGGGTCAGGCCCCTTCTTCTTTGTGCAAGGTGCGCTCCCTGCTTGAGCAGACCAGGGACTTCGGGTCTCACAGCCCAGCACCCACAGGGACCGGAGGCGGAGTGCCGGGGGGATAGCCCGTGTCGCTTACAAAGCGTGACTTGCGGCAGGGACCTTACTCTCTGCGCTGCAGTTTGCTCCTCCATAACGTGGGGATAGCAGCACCCCTACCCCACGTGAAGTCTCAAGGGTAACAAGAGTTGATAGACCACAAGCAGCAGGTAGGTGGCTTCGCGCCAACAAGTATGAAGTGTTAAAGCAAAAATACAAAACAGGTGCCCGAGAACACAAAAGCCGTGCAATGTTAGAAGTTGGCAGATTAGGTCATTCTGTCACTGACTGCGGAAGGGGAGCGGATCCGGACAGCATTGGGGAGCATTTGACGGTCAGAGGACGGTCTTAGCAGTTTTGGCATCGAGATGCTTCGTCATAGACACAGGTGAGCCTCGTATGTGAAGTGTTCAGAAAGTCATGATTATTAGCAAAAAGGAGCTTGGAGCAAAAGGAACCCCCATGAAGTCAGGCTCACCGGGGCGCACTCACCGTCAAGCTGAGAAAACTCGTGCGTTGGGACCTCGCGCGTCTGCATCCCCGCTGACCGCGCGTTCACCCACGGTTTACCCTGAAGCCTGTGGGCTTTTGGGAAATTTATGAATAAGAGATTTTCTTTTTTAAAGACGGGGCGGTGGAGGGCGGGCAAGCTGGGCGTGGGGCAGGGTCGAGAGGGAGCCAGAGAGAAAATCCCAAGCAGGCACCACACACAGTGCAGACGGTGACCGGGCCTGACCTCACGACCCTGAGATCGTGACCTGTGCCCACATCAAGAGTCGGACACTTCACTGGTTGAGCCACCCAGGGGCCCCAAGAGACTTCCTTTTTCTTAAAGAGGATCCTCCACATCTTAGAGACTCTCCGTTCTACAGAACCCAGATTTGTTTCTGGAACTTCCTATCTCCATCTGACAGATGAGAAATCCACCTCCTGCACGACCAGATGACCAGGATATGTGACCAGGTTTCTCTAACCCCCCCCTTTTTTAAATTTTTGAAGATAATGTTTAAACATGCACTGTTGGTTTTTGTAGGGCCACTTTCTTGTATTTAGCTGGTTAGCTGTTTCAGGCCCAAAGATACTCGCAGGCATACCCGAAAAGCCAAGTTTGAAGTCCATATTCTGTGTTCTTTCTGTGGTACTGTAGGTGATTTTTACGTTAAATCTCATTAAAAAAGACCCTGCGGAAATGTAGGGCTAGTCATAACAAGTAACTCTGCTAAAACCCCATGTTGAAGACCGTGATTTTTCTGCTGAGTGATCTTAAAGTCCCCCGGCGTGGTGAGCTGGGAGTTTTCATGAGGGACGGAGGGCAGGCTGGTGTTGGGGGGCCTGGGAGTCTGACATGGAATCGAGGGCTGGATCCTCTCCTCGGAGACCAGACCCCCCTTCAGGGAGCCTGGAATTGCTGTGGGAACAGCCTTCCGGTCGACTACATGACCAGAATGAGGGTCAGAAAAGCAAACTGACGGCAAAACACAGAATCCGATCTTCAGGGAGGCCTCGGCGTTCAAACTCACCTCAGCACGGTCCCTCTCCTCCTTCCCCAGCTCCAACCCGGGCTTGTCGACCACACGGTCACCCGCTGTGCGATCCCGTTTATACGCAATACCCAGAAGAGGCAGGTTCACGGAGACCAGAAGAACAGGGATCTGTGGTCACTAGAGGCTGAGGTGGGGGTCAGAAGTGGAGAGCGACTGCTTAACAGATGCAGGGTTTATGTTTGGTGTGACGGAAAGTTCTAGAACTAGATAAGGGGATGGTTGCCCCACATCGTGAATGCACAGAATGCCACTGAACCGTACACTTAAGAAAAATAAAACGGTCAATCTCATGGCATGTGTATTCGTCGCACTGCAAACAGTGAAAAAGAATCCAGCAGTGCTTTCCAGAAGCCTTGGGTCTGTGCGAGAATTGTGTGGAGTGACCACAACCCTCTACTCACGCCGGCTCAATTAGAAACTCTTGCAGTGTGCCCGGAACCCTGTATTTGCACAGGCTCCCAGGTGATTCCCAGGAAGGCACCGCATTCTGAGAAACGCTGCATTTGAGGCAGGCAGTTTTTGCTTTTTGCTTTTAACTGGAACACGCCGTATGTGCCCTTTTCTCGTCCCAGCTGTCACAACACATGCATCCCCAGCTAGCGGCGTGTCCAAAGCCCAGCCGCCGCCGGCAGGGAGAGGTGGTGGTTGTGAGTGGCTGGGGTGGTGGCGGTGGCACCGAGAGGGGCAGAAGTGATGTTGGTGGAATCGTAGCACTAAGGGCAATAACACGAGGAGCCTGGGGGTGAGAACAGAAGCCCGAACCTGTGCGGTCCTGGGCAGGGGGCAGACCTAATGGCCACGTTGCTCTGTGCAGGGCTGACCAGCAACGGGGACTCAGTTTGGGAATCGGCAAGACAGACCCTCGCCGTAGAGACTGAGATTAGCCTCAAGGAGCTCCATCTCTCTGAGGAGGCAGGAGAAGAAGGCTCACGTCGTGGGAAAAGCAGAGACGGGGCCGTGACCCCCCGGGATCGGGAGCATCTGCTCCGTGAGGAGGAGGCCCGTTCCACGCCCAGGGGCTGGTTCACAGAGAGGGCGTTGTGGAGGTGGTCACCGCCGGGCCCGAGCTGCTCCGAGTGTGCTCTCCAGGCCAGCAGCAGCCACAGCCCCTCGGAACTTGTTAGAAATGCGAGTTCTCTCCGCACCCCAGACCTACCAGGGATCCTGACGCGCGTCCACCTGTGAGAGCACTCCTCCACCGGCGCTCACACTGCCTGTCCTGAGTCGCCGTTCCTGGGGGGAGTACTAGAACGTTCAGGAGGCCTCATCCTCGAGACACAGCAACCACGTGAGGGTTGAGAGGTACAGATGTGACTCGGCCCTGGACAGCGTGGCCACGTCCGAGGTCACGGCTTGTGGCACCAAGGCTCATGGACTGGCTCGAGAGCAGGTAGAGATGAGTTCTGAAGGCCAACGCTTGCCTCTGAGTGAGGCTTAGACGCAGGACCGGACTGCTGCTTTATTCTCGAAAATCCCTGAAAGCGCAGGCTCTAGCTATAATTCTGTAATAATGATTCCGCCGTAGTTCTCAGTCTCCGTGACTTTCTTCTTGCCGGTATATACACCTTAGGCCTGGATGGCAGGTGTCTCTTTTATCGCTACGGCGAAGATGCGTGTCTCTTCTGGTCCCTTCCGAATGCGGGTGGCGTTTCTTCTTTCCTCCCAACCTCCCCAGATGCTGTTTACCGAAACGTTAAGAAGTGCAGAGATTGCCGAATGACGCTGGGCCAATTTACTATTAGATTTGATCACATTGGAAGGTCAACGCTTATTTTTGCCGACGTGAGTTTTGGTTGTTTTTTTTTTTTTTTTCCCTCTGAGTTTGCTGATGAGAAAAATCATACGTAAATGGTTTATCTTACCGTTGTTGTAACGTCCGAGCATGTTTCCTCTGTTAAGGATGATGAAAGGTCTCAGGTGGCGGGGGGGCATTTCTGACCACGGCCCGGCTGGGAACGGGCTTCTTTCCCTGGTGGACTTGTGGGCCTTGTTTTTACATGGTTAATTCGTAGGCTCTCTTGCTTTCAGGCGATTTCCAAATCTCAACACCCCAGTGCCTCAGACTGTTAAAACTGTGCTCCACCAGGGTTACTCGTTTCTGGAAGTTTCCGGAGCTTTCCCTCTCACCCAGTTCTCTTGATGCGAACCTATCCCTGCGGGGCACAGCTGCTTCCAGAAGGGAATTCCTTTTTCTCTCTGGTCCCATCAGGAGCCTGCTTGCTGACTGGATCTGTGAGCCATCCTCAGGTCTCCGTGTGTCTAATGCATTTGATTCTCCTGCCTTTGGATGTTGGGTTACGCTCTGAGGGTAGGGACTGTGTCCGTTTCAGCCGTGCAGGCACTCTGTATGTATCTGTGACATGAAGGCACATGGCCTCCTTTTGAAGCTCTACCCGTGACAGGCTCTGCCCCACGACACTGCTTGGAGCCAGCCTTGTTCCCGGCTCTTCTTCCGGCCTCCCGAACGCGCGTGTGTCCCCAGGTGCCGTCCCAAGTCTGCGCTCCGTCCCTAGAGTCTCTGGGCTCTTTCACAGTGTCCTCTCTCACCACTGTGTTCCCAGTACCATGTGCCTCTGTCCTCACCTCAGGGTCGCTGGTTGGTTCAGCAGTCTGCCTGACGTCTGCGGGCATCTCACTGTCCCCAGGTGGACTCAGCAATGTGTTCTCCGACTTCTCTCCTTTTTCTCTTTTCTGGTTCATGACCTCTTCCCAGTCTCCCAGACACTAGTGGTTTTGTCGCCTGAGAAGACCCAGTGCCGTGCTTGGGCATTTCGCTGTGTGTTTATGTATCCGGGGACGTTGAGAATGCATGTCCAGAAGCTGCCATCCAGTGACCGGACAGAGTGCCCCTGGGGGTCCCAGTCACCCGGCAGCGAAAGGGTGACAGTGTCTATGGGTGCCTGGAGTAGAGCCCAGCACTCAGCATTCAGGATACTCTCCCTGCACTTATGGAGAGTCCCCAAATTCCTACCGCCACACGCCGATCCTAGCAAACGGGCAGGTTTCCCACCACGCCATTCCGTGGGTGAGGTACCCGTGCGCGGTCCCAGCATGTCCCTTCCTCCCCTGCCCGCCCGCCCGGCATTCATGAGGAAAAGTTAAGACCCGGGCAGGCCTGGCCTGCCCCACGCTCTTGGTCAGAACTCTTGTTATGAGAAGTGTAATGAAGACGGGAAAAATCCCGCCAACATTCAGTCGGTAGAGGTTTCTAGAAGCTCAAAACCCCGTGTATTTGGTTATCCCTCTCTCGTGGTGAGTGAAAAACAGAGGGTCCCCACAGCCTGGCCTCACCTCTCGCCAGCGCTGGGATGAGGGCAAGTACTGGAGAGACCAGTTGGTGACGTCACCAAGCACAATAATTCTCCAGGCTGTGTAGTGTGCCCGGCATGCGCCAAGAAAGCCCTGTGTGTTTTGAGCTCAGTGGTTCTCAGTGTGGTTCCCCATACTCCAGCATGGACACCGCCCCCCACCCGGGGTCTTGTTAGAAACACAGACACGCAGGCCTCACCCCCAACCTTCTGAAAATGGGACTGTGGGGGAGGGGCCGGGCAGTTTGTTTCAGGCCCACCCCCCCCGTGGTGCTAATGTGCCCCCGGTTTGAGAGCCACTGTTCTAACCTGCAGGCCTGTTCCCTTCTGGGGGCGGCTTCCTCGGGCTCCGTGGTCTGCTCTGAAGTCTCTGTCCGCGTGCTCCACGGCTCTGCAGACGGGAAACTCAGGGTTGAGCCTTCACACTGTGACAGCGACCTTGCTCGGCATTCCCTCACAGGGACTCATTCCGTCCCCACCACACCGCTACGGGGCCCATGCTGTGATGATCGTCCCCTTCCGCAGAGGAGGAAATTGAGGCCTGAACTGATTGGCTAAAGCTCCCAGGGCCACTCAGGAGATTGGTGGCAGCTCTGGGTTCCGAATCCCAGGCGGCCCGACTCCAGTGTTGAAAAACCCAAGCACATGCTACTTTTTGTTAGAGGGTCAGGCCCCTGCCCCACCCAGATTCCCACTTTTTCCCCTTCCCAAACAAATACCCCCTCCTGGTGTTCGTTTGCTTGGCCGCCATAACCGAGGACCACAGACTGGGCGGCTTGACCAGCAGTTCTGGAGGCTGGACGTCCAAGGCCAAGGTTGTGCGCAGGGTCAGTGTCTCCCAAGTCTCCCCCGCAGCCTGCAGAGAACCACCTTCTCTTTGTGGGTGGCCCCCGGTGCCTCCGAATCTCTTCTCAAAAGACCACCAGTCATGCTGGATTCGGGCCACACTAACAAATTAATCACCTCTTTCAAGTCCGTCTCTGCAGATAGGATCACATCCTGAGGACCTGGGCTGGGTAAGGCTTTGACAGGTAGATTCTGGGGAGTGCACAGTGTGGCCCATCAGATTCCCACTCCCTCACCATGTGGGCATTTGATAGGAACCGCTCCATGTCTCCGTGCCATGGAGACGCCCCCCTCCCACCAGCTACACACCCCGGCCTCTGCAGTTCTTCCCGGGTCCCGTGGCAGCATCAATTCCCGGGACGACACCCGTGACCTAGAGAGCTCAGCCTCTACCTAGGCTCACATCTGTGGCTTTAATTCCCCAAAGTTGCTGTGTATAACGAGGAAGTGAGGGTTCTACACGACATCTGTAAATATAGCCTCTTTGGGTTTCTCTCGAATGGCGTCAGAGGTAAGAGTGTCTCTTGAAGGATGGTTTGTGGCCCGCTTGTGTGCTCCCCAGCCCACAGTGATCCGTAGCAGCGTCTCCAAGGCTGGATCCTCGCGGTGTGCAGACCTGTGAGTGCCCTCCCCTCCCCCTCCATCTGGCGATTCTCATGTACAGAAAGGGGTCAGCTGTCCTGTCTATGGGGTAGACATATTTGGTGCGTGTCTTAGCCCTAACATTACTCAGTGTGTGACCTCAGGACAGGTCAGCTCCCCCAAGACTGTTTCTTCATTTGCAAAGTGGGATGAATCCAGGTAATTAATGGAATCAATCTAGCTCCCTCCTAGTTGCTGTAAGGATTAAATTGGATCATATAAATAACACACTGTATACCACCTGCTTGTCGCAGAAGGGAGGCTGCTGGATCTCTGGTAGGGCAGCACTTCTGCTACTAGGCAAAGATTCCTTTGTTAAACTGAGACCACAGCAGCAATCTTGTTAGCTGTGCATCTGGTGCGTGACTGTGGGACTGGACCACCCAGGACACGTACTCTAAGAACCAGTGTGTGCGCTGATGAGAAAACGTGTTTAGAAGTTGAATAACATGACCCAGGGGATGGTGGGAGGGGAGAAATGCTGGCCTAGAAAGGAGGAAAGGCCACAAAGAGAAGCCACCTCAGAAGGCATCTGCTGGCCTGGAGCGGTCAGAACGTTAAAGCCCGATGTGGATCCTGTCCAGCTCTATGGCTTGGACGTGGGGCGAACACGGCTGTTCTGCATTGGCGTGTCGGCACCGTCTTCCAACGCTCGTGCTGAGCCAGTTGTCTCCTGACTAACTACTAGCATGTCCACTTCTCTGCCTCTCGAGCTCCCTGAGGATCCGCTGGCATCACAGTGGGTCGGACGCATGGGTGTCATGACGTGTTCATGGACCTTCTTGCATTTTATCCTTTGCAGAGGAGCTGAAGGCCCCCCTGGAGGAGTACGTGCACAAGCGCTACCCCGGGCTGGTGAAGGTGGTGCGCAACCAGAAGAGAGAGGGCCTGATCCGAGCTCGCATCGAGGGCTGGAAGGTGGCCACGGGCCAGGTCACTGGCTTCTTTGATGCCCACGTGGAGTTCACCGCTGGCTGGTAGGTCACAGGCTGGACCCCGGGGCACCGAGACCCACAGGAATGTGGTCAGGAGCAATTAGAATCTGGGAGGTGGAACTTTGCCTGTTTCCTCTGGGGCTGCCAGAACAATGGAGAAGGACTGGTTGTTAGTCTGGGACAGAACGGGGAAGCAGGGACAAATGTGCCATATCCTCTGTTCTTCATTGTGGATATCACCGTCCCCATCATCATCCAAATGCCCGGCAAAACGTTAGGTTAATTGCCAGAACTCAAGATAATCCTTGCTAAGGGGACAAGACAGCCATATGTATTCTGTTCTCCCACTGGCGTGTTCCCTTGTCTGAGGATGGTTGAGTGCTGTTCGGAGGAAAGAGATCCATTTCTAATGCTGCCTACTCAGGGAGAGCCTCCTGGAACCCATGGGACCATCTGTGACATCATATGCAGGAAGGGGAGGGTTCATCTCTACAGATGTGGCCCCCAGGGGTTTCCCAGGTGGTGAAACGATCGATCTGGGAGAAATGGGGGGTGGGGAGCCCCAGGGAGAGGAGGCGGCTTGGGAAGCAAGACTAGCAAAGCATCAGAATGCCCAGATCCCTCAGTGAGCGCTGACAGTGGGTTAGGACTTCCCAGCTGAGAAGAGCCGTCATGTGATTGCTGCTGACTGACCACCGGCGACAGAGCAGCGTAGAGGTTAAATAACCTGTGCTCGGTTTGTTGAATTACTGAGAAGCAGAGTTTTCATCTCACAAATCATGTTTGTAACGTGTCGACTCACGGGCACCATCTTGAATACACGTTGTTCACGGTACCAGATTGGAAGAGCCACCGTCCCGTCACCACTGACACATTAAATCATTTCTTCTCCTTCATTTGCAATAGACTTGAGAATCTCTTTAATGGCCGGATCAGAGAATGGCTACCCGCGCGAGCCCATGAAGACTGGAAACGGGGTCAGGGCTGACCCTGCCTCCTCCAGGTGCACATAGGTAGCTGGTGTCATCTCAGACACCTGTTTCCTTCCTGGTGTTTCTGCCAGGTGACACACGGCAGTGTGCTTGCCGCCCTGACCTCCCCCATGCTTCGGAGTTGTTTATATCTCATAAACAATTCTCAGATTGTGGTCCCCAGACCAGCAGCAGCATCTGGGAACTTGTTCGAGAAGGAGATCCTTGGGCTCCCCCGAGGCCTCTGAAATCAGAAGCTCTAGGGGTGGGTGCAGCGATCTACTTTAAGCAGCCCTCCCCGTGACGCTGATGCGCACTCAGGGTTGAGAACGGTTGAGCTGGAAGCCACCCAGCAGATGAACTCAGATGTTCCACGGGAACTTCTGGCCTTTCTCGCCCATCCTTGCCTCCCTGTTTCTTTTCTGTCAAAACTGGTGGCTCTGCCCATGTCTCTCTTCACTTGATTCTTCCCTCCCGGTTATGTCACTCACCCAGTCAGCCTCTGGCTCTCATCAAGCTCTAGCTCTGCCTGGTTTTCCCTTCTATTTTGAACGTCTGCCCTTTCCCCTTGGCCTTGACCCCACTCCCCCACCTCACACCTTGCACCTAAACTTGCACAGTGGCTGCCTGAGTCATCCTTTCGACAGATATTTCCTGGGTGCCTGCCACGGTTCCAGATGGGGTGACCAACTCTTCAGGTCTGCCTAGTGCTGAGGGATTTCCCCAAATGCAGGACTTGCAGCAGTAGAAGTCCTAGGCAAGCTGGGACAGTTGTTCATTCAGCTGGGGTTCAGAATCGGGCAGGACTCAAGTAGCCCGTGGTCTACCTGGTCTCTGTGCCAGCCTTAGCCCATCACACTCAGTTTCCACATGTCTATCGGAGTGACCTGTAGTCCCTGGTGGTTCCTCATTACAAGGTAGACACTGTGTCTCACCTTTCACTGGGTTATGCTGCTCTCGTAATTTCCAACCTCAGTGATTTCTGACGACAAAGATTTTCATCTTATTTGGGAGCCGGTCAGCCACTGCTTCTCCGTCTGGAGCTCTTCTGCACACGTGTTCTGCATTCTGAAACCTCAAGGAGGGTTTTGTTTTGTTTTTCCCTGTAACTTAAAGTACCTTGCTAAAGTCGACGGAATTGGTCATAGCAATTTTTAAAACTGGTGTTAGTTTTGCAATTATTAGCCTAAATGTAGTACAGAGAAACCAGGACATTTGAGTTCAGTTGCTTGGAGTCTGTAGCTTAAAAACAGCTTAACTTTGTACAGGTTAACATGTGGTCACTTAGTAAAGTCCTTCTGAGACTCTTTCTTTTTTGTTTAAAGAGTTAGAATTTGTTCTCTCTTCCTGGAAGGGAGCACTGACATTTAACAGCCTTTAGGCTGTCGTCCTGTATACATAAAATGGAAATCTGGCCATAAGAGGCCATGTGGGAAAGGAGTCGTGATGCATTTTATTTTATATGCCAGTGTACTTGATTGTGAAGAGAGCAGAGATTTGATTCAGGACTCGTGGACACTTGTACTAAAATGCCTTACGCTGTTAACCATGAGGTCTAAAACAGGAATTGCTCGGGGCCGGGCGGGGGAGGGGGGGTCGGACCGTGTAAGTCTACCCTGGTCACGGGCTAATGAACAGTGTGAAGACAGCCACTTCGAGAAACCCCAAATTAAAAAAAAAAAGAAAGCAAAAACCAGTCTGTAGGCGAACAATCTGATCGTTGCTAAAGTGAGGCTGTTTTCACCTATTGATTCGATGAAGTCCTATTCGCCGTCCCGATGGGCTACGGTTCTCCCAGTGTTTCAGATCCAGGTGTGTTAGCTACAGGCTGTGGGTCTGGGGAACGCCAGAGAGTCGTGCTGTTACCTAAGAACGCGACTAGGAGGTGGGTGTTCCTCAGCCAGAGCAGTGAGTGCCCGCGAGGGGGTGAGCGAGTGAGCGCGGTGGGTCCCCCAGAGGCGGTCCGCGAGTCTCTGGGCCTCGGAGGCTGCGTCCCGGCTCCGATCTTCCCCCGAAGACGCCGGTGGACGGCAGCGCACGGGCCGTTTAAAAGTGACAAACAGCTCAGTATTGAAACGGGACACCCGTGTCCTGTCTCTCGGTCTGAAGCAACAGGAAGCAGAGCTCTGCCGGGGATGCCCCGTTGTTGTGGCTCTGCGGGTTTCTGCTTGGATGTGACGTCGTCTCTTCTGCTCAGACCCCGTTGTCCAGAGCAGGTCCCAGATGACGGGCTGCGGGAGGGAGGGCGCCGCGCTGCGGGAAGCACAGCCGGCCGCCCCGTGGAAGGTAGGGTGTGCCCGGGGCGGGCTGTGAGTAACTGGGAGCAGGCGCATCTTTGCCCGCACACTGGGAGGTCACCCCGCAGCATCAGAAGCGTTGGTGGAACAAAGCCGCCTTGCCCCCGAGCTCAGAAGCCCAGCACAGTGGCAGGGGACTGATTGCTTCTCTGCAGCCACCAGACCAGCCGGGGGACCCTGGTCCCATCAAGGACACGGTGGAGCTTATGGGCAGGGCGCGAAGCCAGGCCATCCAGGTCAGAAACCCCGGCTCTGCCACCGGCTGGCTGTGTGGCCTGGGGCAAGCCACGTAACCTCATTTGTCCGATGCTGATCATACTGTCTACCTCCCGGAACCTTTGTGAGGTTTCCATGAGTCGCCCTGGCTCCTGTGGGACGCCTCAAATGGTGCCTGGTGTGTAGTAACCGGCCCATAGCTATCCGCTGCCATTAGCTCGTGCAGAAAAACTGTGTGTGTTCTAACAGTGGCAAAGGCAAGGTATAGTCAGGGTGACCTGATGAGATGGAGAAGATGGTCCAAGAGCTGAGAGGAAGGGCAGAGCCTTCCTACCAGGAGAAACCAAGGAAGGCTTCCTGGAAGAGGTGGCACTTGATCTGGTAAGACTCCATAGGTAACTAGACTTCCTGCCAGTGGCCAAGGGCGTTCCTTCCGGGAGGAGAACCGCGCTTGGAGGGGTGAAGCTCTGAAGCATGTCTCGAAGCCCCGGCGAGTCAGTCCCACTTGGCTTCAGTCTGCGTGGTGCGTGCAAAAGCACTGGGGGCAGTAAATGGCCCAGGGTATGTTTTATTGCTCATTTTAAATAGAAAGATGAGATGAGCCAACAGGTAATTCAATAGCTGGAAACGAAAAGAGATGGGAAGCAGGCCGAGCGTTCTCATTATTCTCCAAGTAATGCAGAGGAACGGTATTTTCACTTGACTCTTTTCCAAAGCCGAGTGCTGTTCTGAGCAGGGAGAGTAATGCCCTGGCTTGCGAGAGCCATCTTTGCCTTCTCGGATCTGGGAAACAGCCCTTGCCGACGTCTGCCTGAGAGACACACACTGGTGGGGGAGCCTGACCACCTGCTTTCTCCTGAGTGGGCGGGGCTGCCCCTTGACCCCCGAGCCAGGTCCCTGCCCTTCTCCCGCTGTAGCCCTGAGGGGCCAGGCTGGCTGGGAGGCAGGACTCTGCCTGCCTTTGCATTTAATTAGTTCTCTCCTGCCACTGCTAACCAATTCAATTAGATCCCTTTTAAGAAATCAATTAAATAATCAATTAAAACAACTGAAACAGTCACACACACCGAGAAGCTAGTGAGATGCTTATTAAAACCAGGCCATCAAGGGCAGAAGTGACCCATTTTGGGAGAGAAAATTCAGCTCCTGCAGAAGAAACAAGAGATGTCAACCAGTGCCAGAGGGGAAATGGCAGAACTGGGAAGCCTGAGTGCGGTGTGCCTGGTGAACCGCGTGGAGTCCGGCGGCCTGGCCTCGGCCTGTGCTGTCAGCACAACACACAGGCCTGGGGCGTTCGTGGGGAGAGGCCCCCACGTTCTGAATTCTTGCCCTGGGTCTCTCGGGCCCAGGGGCCAGGGGCCAGGGGCCAGGGCGTGGGCCACACGGCACCGCCTTCCAGAGCGCGCTCCCAGGGGCATGGTCCACTCCGGGCAGGTCGCTCATATGCCTCAGTTTCCACCTGAGCCTCAGCCCACCCAGGGCCGCCACCTTCGCCATAGATCACTTCTGTGCATTCCACGTGGGGTGGGGGTCCATGCCAGTGGGGGGGTGGGCGTGCCACAGGAGCAAGACTTTACTTCTCCTTCCTGTGTTTCAGGGCCGAGCCGGTTCTGTCCCGAATCCAGGAGAACCGGAAGCGAGTGATCCTTCCATCCATCGACAACATCAAGCAGGACACGTTTGAGGTGCAGCGGTACGAGAACTCGGCCCACGGCTACAGCTGGGAGCTGTGGTGCATGTACATCAGCCCCCCGAAAGACTGGTGGGACGCCGGAGACCCGTCTCTCCCCATCAGGTCGGTGCAGCCAGCTCTGGAGGCTGTTGCGTCCCCAGATCCCAGGGACGCGGGAACCCGGAGGGAGGGAGTGTAGGCGGGGCCACCCGGGGTGGCCAGCAGTGGGCAGAAGCCACTTTGGGACTTGACGGTGTCTTACTGTCAGGGCTTGCTGAGGAAGCAAGAAATGCCTTTGTCTTTAGCTAAAGGTTTCAGGTGTAGCTTATCAAACGGTGATACGGAAAGATGGAAATGTCGGGAACGTCCGCCACCTGTCATCCATCCTCTGTCTGATGGTCTGTGTCCAAGAGCTTGGCCTGTGACGTTTGCGGGGTGGTCATTCCCGTGGCTCTTTCATACCTGCAGCCCTCTCTCCCCTTTTGGTGATGTGAGAACATGGAGAAAACCGTATTTCTGTGACACTGGAGGGCCTTTGTGCAGCCCCGTCTGACTCTCGCCCACGTCCCACCCTGGTGCCCACGGAGATGAGGGCATCGGTACCCCAGAGCGTGCCAGCCGGGAAGCTCTCACGTAAGGGGTGTTGAGTACAGCGGGCTGACGCTGACGCCGTACTCCCACGGCTGCTGTGACAAATCACTACCGGCGTGGTGGCCGGAAACCACGCAGATGTGCTCGCTGCGTTCTGCAGGTCAGAGGGCCGGAGTGAGCTTTCCGGAGCTAACGGTGTGCTCAGCGAGGGGTTTCTTCTGGAGGCTGGCGGGGAGCATCCCTTTCCCTGCCTTTTCCAGCTTCTGGAAGTCCTGGTTCCCGGGTTGGTGGCTCCGTCACCCCCTGGTTCCCGGGTTGGTGGCTCCGTCACCCCCTGGTTCCCGGGTTGGTGGCTCCGTCACCCCCTGGTTCCCGGGTTGGTGGCTCCGTCACCCCCTGGTTCCCGGGTTGGTGGCTCCGTCACCCCCTCCTTTCCGCTCTTTCTTCATCACACGCACGTCTCCTCCCTCCGAAGTTCCTGCCCCCCTGCCATGCGCCCTTGTGATGACATTGACGGCCCGTGTGCATAAGCGAAGGTAATTCTCTAGCCCACAAAAAGACCTCATCTGCAAAGTCCTTTTTCCCACGTAAGGAAACGTTTACAGGTTCCGGAGATTAGGATGTGGATTATTTGGAGGGGAGGAGGCGTTGTCCAGCCCGCCACAGAGGCTGTTTCTCACCATGAGACCTGAGTCATTCGGAACTTCTGTGAGTTTTGCTGAAGGGCCCAAGTGGCTTCAGACCTTCAGGGTTCTGTCTTCAGTTAGGACAGGCGGGAGACGCTCTCCTACCTTGGCTGGGTTTTCAGGCAGTGTCTGTTGATCTAAAGGAGGGGGCAAGAAGGAGTTGTGGGCTAGGACGAGGACTTTCGACAGGTGGTTCTGAAGTTCATAGTTGTCACATGTTAAATAACAAAGTTGCCTCGTGTTCTCTTATTTTCCTGCCCAAACTGAGAGCTGAGGACCTAATCGCTTTAGAGTAGGGCTGCCCTGGGTGGATCTGTGCAACAAGGAAGGCGATGTTTTGGGCCTATAACTTCCTGCACCAGAGAGGTCCTGTGCCTCAGTTTCCATCCCAGTCTCGATGTTCAGTGCCGTGCTGTAGGGCCACGCTCCTGGCTCCTTGCAAATACTTACGTACACTCATCAGTAGGGTGTCACCTGGGAGCAAAGCACAACCTTTGGGGAATTTGAATTTAATGGTGGACTGCCCCCTCACATCCATTAGGGTGGTACTGCCCAACAAACCAACAAGCAGAGAGGAACAGGTGTTGGCAAGGACGGAGAAACCGGAATCCTTGAGCACTGCTCGTAGAAATACCAAATCATGCAGCACGAGAGTTCCTCAGGAATTTCTAAAAAACAGAATTACCATGTGGTCCAGCAGTGTCACATCTGGGTACGGACCCAAAAGAGTTGAAAGCAGCCTCTCAGAGAGAGAGTTGCACACCCGTGTTCCTGGCAGCACTCACTGACAACAGCTAGAGGGTGCTGGTGACCCAGGCGTCCCCCGACGGATGGAAGGGGATAAAACGTGGGGTGTACATGCAACGGAATATCACTCAGCCCTAACAAAGGTAGGAGGTTCCCACTTAAGCTACAGCATCGGTGAACCTTGGGGACATCACATTAAATGAAATAAACCAGTTACCAAAGCCAAATCCTGTATGGTTCCACTCCTGTGAGGTACCGAGCACGGCCACCGTGGTGGATCGGTGGTCGTCAGGTGCTGGGAGAAGAGAGGTGTGGGGCGTGTTACCCGACAGTGACGAGTTTCGGTTTTGCAAGATGGAAAGCGCTGTGGGGTCGGGTGCAGAACAACATGGAGGAACTCAACACTGCTGAGCTGAACACACATGGCACTTCCTCCCTGACCTCCGGCCGCCACGGATACGGGAAGGGGGCTGACGCGGTGCTACCCCAGAGGCGAAGCAGTGGGAGCAGTGCCGTGCGGTCAGGTGCCCAGAAAACCGCTATTCCTACATATGAAAGGCACCATGCGAAAATGTGGCTTGTATTTTGTGAGTTACGGTAATATTAGCAGATGATTGATGCGCGCTCTACAGAGACTCAAGAAAACAGAGCTGTGACCGTGAGTCGTTCATACTGCCTGTATCTCTGACGCACAAAACAGAATCAAATACCAGCCGTCTCTTCTTCATGGGTCACAACTGACGAAATGCGTAGTTTGTTAGTGGCAGATGGAGCTATTGTTGCAGGACAGAGGTTTATGGCCCTTCTGATGGTGCCGTGCAGACACTAGGATTTCTTGCATGTGAGGACGTGGTCGTTTCTGCTCCCCCACGGTGATCCTAATGCTTCAGGAGCAATGGTTTTATTTTGGGGAAGGGCGTGGTGGGGAGAGCATTTCCCCATCCGCACGGCGCGGCCCGGTGAGCCGTGGACGCCGAGTCGTCCCAGGTGACGACATAATACAGGAGATTTTGCATTAAGAAAATTTATATCCTTAAAAAAGAGGAAAATGTGTACCTTTTCTGTTTTACTTCTTTCCCTTTTCTTCCTCTATAGGTACTTTTTCTCCTGCCTGGTAAATGGTTTATTTCCATGGTTTTCCATTTGTTCTCTGCCCTTCTTTGTGTCCACCAGAGCCGCTAGAGCGGAGAGTGGGCCGGTGCCGTGAAGCAGAGCAGAGTCTGGGTATGGGGGTGGGGTGCGGGGGCTGAAGAATGCATTGCCCTCCCCACAAGAAGGCAGCTGCTCCCAGCCCCAGGGGACTGTGCTAGCCGGGGGGCAGGGGGCTGGCCTTTGCTGGGTCCTCAGACTTTGAAGAGAACACACAAATCCAGATCATTCCATGAAGTCTCTTGTTTTCTAAGTATTGGCCCCCAAATCCCTCTTTTTCGACGCTGTGCAGGAGACTTTTGTCATTCCCAGGACAGCCATATCCCTGCTTCTCACACCGGGAGCCTGGGCACCTGCGCTGTGTGGCGTGACCGTGGGACTGGGGGGTTTGGGGAAGGGTTACTCGGAGCTGCAGGAGAAGCATAGTTAGGCTTTCCGGAGAAGCATAGTTAGGCTTTCCGGAGCTTGAGTTAAGCCTTACAAGGTCCCCGTGGCCTCCACTATGTGTCACTGCCCTCTGCTGCCGGGACTCTGCAGGGAAGGACTGAGGGCCCGGTCCGGCTCTTGCCTCGCAGAGCAGGGTCTCACGTCTTTGTATAAGCCCTGATTTTTCTCCAGAGTGACACTATGTCCAGGGTCACATCGGTAATGTTTCTGAGTCAAGGACCTCTTGCCTAAGCTAATGAAAGGCATAGATCGTATCGACCATGAACTTGTCTGATCGGACAGAACTTTTCATATAATTTCATAAACTTCGTGAGGCCCGAATGGTTCACAGGGCTCCTGTTACGAACCAGTGCTGCGTTCCTACTTGCCTCTCCCAGTCAGAGAGCCTCTCTCTACCGTCTTTATCGCCCACCAGACCGTAGACCTATGAAGCCAGGAGTGTGGCTGGGTCACGGCTGCGGACCCCCTGCTCACCTACTACCCGGCACTTAGTCATCTGCTGAGAATCTTTAGTGAGTGACCGAATGGGTGAGTGACAGTTGAGGCTCTGAAGAGCCATCCGCCCTAGCAATTAGAGAGAGAGTGACAGTGCCCAGAGGTCCTTTAGAGAAAGACAAGGAGAGCCTGAATATTTCTGGGGTGGAGGGAGCCTTCGTAAGGGAGACTGACAGGTCTTGGTGAATGATCAGAGATGTATGAGGACAATCGGGGAGCAAGAGATTTAATAACGGGAAGACCCGGAACACCACTGGGTTTAAGGAATCAGCCCCTCGTGGCCTTGCTGAAACCGTTTTAAGGGAGCATTCGGGTCCGAAGCCAGCTGGCAGTGTGCGGAGGGACGGACGGAGCATGAGGACCTTGGGAAAGCGAGTGAGGGGTTTGGGGCAGCCTGGACTCGGTTGGGGGAGGGTGGAAGCTGCGGAGGAGGGTAAGGAGAGATCAGGTGATGTGATTTTAGGAATGGGAGAAACTGAGCGTGCACCCCAGGGCGCGGGAGAGCAGAACTCCTGGGTGTAATGCCCTGCCCTGATGGAAACCCCGGTAGGCCTCGTGACGTTTCTTATCACTCTTGGGTTAGGCAAGTCCTGGGGCCACTTACGTCACGCATCAGCCTCAGTCCCCTATGGATATTGTCCCATCTCCTGTCATCATAAAAACTTGAACCTCCTTGAATTTAAGAATGCTTCAGGGCACCTGGGTGGCTCACGGTTAGGCGCCCGACGCCTGATCTCAGCTCAAGTCTTGATCTCAGGGTGGTGAGTTCAAGCCCTGTATTGGGCTCCGTGCTGAATAAGATGTCCTCCTGTCCCTCGCTGACCCTTTGCAGTAGGGGAGTGGCCTGTCGCTCACTCCTCTGTCCCGCGGGAGGTGCGGAGGAAGGATCTTCCCGTTGCCCAGTGTAGGGCCGGGCAATCTGAGCCTCGATCCTGCTTTATCAAGGCGGCAGGGACGCTCGCTCCTTGGGCCTCTTCCCGTGCTCTCTCCGCCTCTGGCTTAGCGTCCGCCCCGCACCCTCTAACTGCTGGGGTCCCTGTACTGCAGAGCTGCCTTTTACTTCCAGGTAGTTAATTCATAAATTTACATATGCATATGCATTTTAAGCACTTATTTTTTTCAAGCTTTCCTGAGCGATGATTGACAAACAAGAACTGTGTGTACTTACTGGGGACAGTGTTCTGGCACAAAATGGCTGCCGAGGTCAGGTCAGGGAACGCGTCCATCACTTTACAAAGTCACTGTCTTTGCAAGGTGGGGAGCCCTCAAGATCTCTTCCCTCGGCTGACTTGGAGCATGCGGCGGTTACTAACAAGCGCAGTCACCGTGCTGTCCTCCGATCTCCGGAACTCCCCGGCTTGAGGCTCCGTGTCTGCTCCTTGGCCCAGCGCCTTGCCGCTTCCCCCAGCCCCGGCCCCCGGCACCGGCTGTGCTGATCTCTGCTCCCTTACGAGCCCCGTACGCGGGAGCGGTCACTCCCTACCTGTGTCTCTCCCTCTGGCGTCAGACACTCGGCAGGACGCCCTCAAGGTCCATCCGTGTGTTGCAAACGGCGGGATTTTCTTCTTTCTCCGACACGTCACGCTTTCTCGGTCCAGTTCACCCATCGACGGACACGTAGATAGTTTCTGTGTCTTCTAGGGTGCGATTCTAGGCCTTCCTTTTTTTCTGTTTTGCTGACGATTTTATTTAAGGTGGTAAAGCGCACGTGACACAAATTTTACATGTTAACCATTTTATGGTATCGGATTCAGTGGTGTTCCGTGCGCTCGCACTCCTGTGCACGCATCAGCACGTCCTGCCCAGTTCCCTCCCCAGCAGACACTCACCCCTCCCCCTCCCCACTGCCCCCGGCCCCACCCCCGCCGCGCCCCTGGCAGCGGCGTCTGCTGTCTGTCTCCGGACGTCCTGTTCCGGATGGTTCGTGCGCGCAGAACCGTACAGTCCCGGGGCTTGTGTTCGGCTTCTTTGACATCACCCAGGGTTTGCGAGGTTTGTCTGTGTTGTGATGTGAGTGAGTAGTTCCCTCCTTTTCTATACCGAGCTTTAATAATGGCCCTTTTGAAAGTGGTCACGGGTCAGCATTTGCTCTGGGTCCCGTGTCTGCGTCCCAGGAGTCACACACTGAGAGGTGACACCCCGGTCTACCCGGGCTCCGCTCTGCTTCACAGGCCACTTTCCCTAACCCTGCGGCAGGAAGGAGGGAGGGTGTTTTCTGCTGCCGGGAGCCCTGGCCATCACGCTTGGGTCAGACGGGAAGACCCCCTGCTCCGGGGGGAGCACCTCACCCTCGGGGAGCTCTCCGCACACATTGTCCCCTGAAGGCCACTCCCGTACCAGCTGCTTCTCAGCTTCCGACTTTGGAACTCCTGCCCGATCTCCCTGAATGTGTCGTCTGTTGCTCGAACGTCCTCTTCCCAGGTGAGGACAGGAAGACTGCCCTTTAAACACTACGTGCAGGGGCGCCTGGGCGGCTCAGTGGGTTAAAGCCTCTGCCTTCTGCTCGGGTCATGATGCCAGGGTCCTGGGATCGAGCCCCGTGTCGGGCTCTCTGCTCAGCAGGGACCTGCTTCCTCCTCTCTCTCTGCCTGCCTCTCTGCCTGCTTGTGATCTCTCTCTCTGTCAGATAAATAAAATCTTAAAAACAATTTTTCTAAAACATTTCTAAACACTACGTACAGTTGAAGCCACGGCACAAGGAGAGGGAAGGTCTGTAGACACAGCAGGGAGGGAGGGGCTGGTGGGAGCGGAGGACCCCGGAGTTCGGGGACGGGTCAGGCCATGAACTCAGATGGCGGTTTGGTCTTGGAGAGCAGGAGGAGAGAGCTCATGGTTTATGACCACGTTCTCTTTGGGGAAGAGGAGGAGAAGTCACCCTTAAGAGTGGGAGCTAGGCCTTCGTGTGGGAGGTCATGGGAAAGTGATAAAGGTCTGGAGACTTTTCCAGAAGGAAAGAGAGTGGGTGAGCCAACCAAGGACAAAGGCGTTGTTGACGGTGGTTTGGGGGATCTGGGAACATCCGACAAATCTCCCATGAGAATTCCTTGACAAAAGAACTACTATGAATTCAGTTGTACTTGGATATGAACTCAAATTTTATGATTTGTAGCATTATGTCCTCCTATCTGGAAACCAGTAGCAGATAGGGGATCTCGTCGACACAGCCTGGAGACACCCAGATTGGGTGCGTCCTGAATTCACAGAAACCTCACTGAGCTCAGCAGCCTGCAGAGAGGTGTGTAGCTCGCAGCGTGGCAATCGCTCATCTTTCCAGTTCTTTCCAGCTGTAAAATCCGAGAGTTTTACCAGGAGGCCGGGGTCTCCGGTGGCACCAGAAATGGGCCATTTTCCAGGGCACTGCTTCTGGGGGCTGTCTGCGGTTGAATGAGGCATCTTCTGGGCGGTGCTGGGGGTGCCCGCCGGCTCTGTGCTAGGTGACCCTGTAATTAGTGGCATTACTCATTAATAACTAATTCAGGCTGATGATTAATAATTAGCCATCCTAAATCCAACATATAATTTTAACATATAATTATAAGGCACAGGAACCATTAGAGGCTGTTAGTTGAAAGGGCTGTCCTGGATTTGTGTGGCTGCTGGTGTCTCAGATTCTATACACAAATGTATATAATGGAAAAGGGTTTTTTTCCCCCTTCCTAGGGGAATATCACTGGCTTACACACGGGGAAATCCTTACATGGAAAACACGATTTTTCTAGACTTTTAAACACAGATCTCTTCCCTAGGCATCAGCAAATGTATTTTAGGAACCAATTTTGTGCTCAGCCTTGTAGGGACTTTAGGGGGACAGGGTCGGTGAAGGCCGTGGTCCTCCCAAAGGAGGTCCTGGGCTGGTTGGAGACCCGGGACCCAAGTGGGCACAGTTGCATTTAAGCACAAGGAAGTGTGGCTTGACGGGAGGGGGGTTAGCTTTGTGAGCAGAGCGGATGGAGGGCTCATAAAAACCGTAATTAATGTTGGAATCTTCCATGTGCCGGGTTTTAATCTTATGCTGTACACACTTCAGATCCACCTACACCGGATGCCCTTGGAAGTGAGTATCATCGTGGTCTCCATTTCACAGACGGGGCGAGCACTTTACTCAGGGTCACGGGCTTAGTGAGAGAGAAGCGAGGAGACCAGTCACGTCGCCCAGAGTCCGGACTCTTCCCCATGGTGCTGTCTCTCTTGGAAAAGGTGGGACTTTCTGGGCCTTGCAGGCTGACATAGCATGTGGGAGACAGCACAATTAGAGGGCTGGGAGTGAAAAATGAGTGTGTTTGGGGTCCCCAGGCTGCCCTCAGGTGTGATGATGATTCAATTGAAGGACTCACAAAACTCAGAAAAGCAGCCATGCTTCCCTTTACCACGTTGTTAGAGTAGAAGGGTACAGATGGAAATCAGGAAAGGAAAAAGATGCATAGGACAGAGTCCAGGAGAACCAGGTGTGAGGTTCGGGCTGTCCTCTGCCGTGGGGCTGCACAGACAGCACCTCATGTCCCGGCGGTGACACCGAACCGCAGGTACGGAGCAGGGCCAACCAGGGAAGCTCTCCCGAGCCTTGGCCTTCCCGGTTTTCAGTGGAGGTCAATCATGGAGGCACGGCGTGCCGGGCGACTGGCCTTGACCGTGCAGTCTCCGCCTCCCTCACCCAGAGCTTAAACTAGTGTGGTCCAGGGCCTCAGGCCTGCGAGACACTCGAAGCAGGCAGGAGACCTCCAGGGCCTGTCGCTTATCTTCCGGGGCCCCGGCCAGGGCCAGTTCTTTCTTTAGAACGTGCAGGATTGGGGCAACCCAAGTCCACGGAATTAGCCATGTAGGACACCCGGAGGTTGAGGGATCTGGGGTGTGGTGAGGAGGCTGAGGGTAGGGAATGTGCACTGAAAACGAGAGGAGAGATTCCAGACCAAGTGGATCAGAACAGGAAGTCCACGTCACGAGAGTTCTCCAAACCGAACAGAGGAGCCCAGAGTCCGCCCAGCGGTCGGACGAGGCGGACGATGAAACATGGGTGGGAGAGACAAGCAGAAAAGCCGTTGTCTTGGCCTGGGGAAGGGGCGGGGAGAGGAGGGACTGCTGATGAGCAGGAGGCCTTTGCGGGAGTGATACAAACGTCCCAGAAACGATCTCGGTGAGGATTGCACAACTCTGTGAGCACACCCAACACTAGAACTGTGCACTCTAAATAGACGAATCGCGTGCAATGTGCATTCTATCTCCGGAGCGGACGGCCGCCGCGGATGGCCGATCTCGCAACGAGATGAAGACCGTCGGCTGTTCCTTCTTGGCTCCTCGTCTTGTGCCGTCCCCTTTGGAGGGACGTGGCCGGACAGCACAGAGGACGCAGCTGATTAAACTGCGGCAAATCCCAGAGCAGCAGAACGTCGCGGTGGGGTCGCGAGCAGAGATGGGGCAGAAGCTGACCCCCGCCCAGAGTCAGCCAGGTCTTCCCGGCCACCGTGGGCTGGGCCTCTGGTGCTGGCCGCCTGCAGCGTGTAGGGAAGGACAGACTGAAGACCACAGTGGCTTGTACTTGCCTCTGGGTCTAGGAAAGGAGAGTCTGGAGAGGAATCTAGCTCGGGGGCCAGCTGAAGTCTGTCCCAGTTCAGGAAGAGAAAAATCACAGTGGAAAAGCCTCACCTTCTTCTCCTGCCTGTGGCTGTCCAGTGACAGAGGAGGGACCGGGTTGATTTTGCTACTGACAGGGTCTGTGTCCTTAGGCAGGCGGCTCATCCTCTGTGTGAATGAGCTTCTCCTCTTGTTAGCCGCGTACCACACCCAGCGCGAAAAGGTGTATTGTTCCAGGAGTAGAAAATTTCCATAACGAAGCTTCTGGTCCTTCAGAGGAAAAGCACTCACTGTAAACTCTGAAGACCGGCAGGAGGTGTTGTAGAAAATGAGGCTCAGTAAATAGTTTTACCAGAGACCCCAGACGTGAGGCAATTTACAGTTAAAAAGAACCTCCACAAAACGCCGCTTGCTTTCTTCAGGGGACAGCCCTGGAGCAGCCCCGTTGGTAGAAGGTGTCGGTTTGGTCATTACTCGTCAACTGTGGGGTTTCCTCTCCCTCCGGAGGAAGAAGAGTTAGGAGGAGGATCAGGGCTGGGGCGGACTCCGCGTGCGGTGTTTTTCCCTCTCTGCCTCCTGAGCCTTCATTCCTGCTGCGTATGGAACTCTTCTAAGCAAGGCAGAGGCTTCTCTACTTGTGTTTTGGTCCTTTTCAAGTTTTCCCGTGTTTGTCCATTTTTGAGACCCCAGGTGAGAACTCGGTGAGTGAGAATGACCACCGGGGAAGGAATGGATGCGATCTTGCTTTTCTGTCCTTTGTAAGAGCGTCCAGCGGAAGCCGCGTCCACTCCTCTGAAGCATTTGAAGTTGGGTCAGACAGTTAACTGGGAAGAATGCCTCGTAGCGATCGCGGTTGTCCAGGACCTTGAAGCAGCGTCATCCTCACGTTTGTCACTTCTGGGAAAGTAGCAGGTCCAGCCCACCTGGAAACACAGGATGGCCTGGGTCTGCTCTGCGTGGCCGTCCACGGCTGACTGCTGCCTTTTCACGGTGCTCCAAGCTGGGACGGGGCGCCTGGCTGGCTCCGTCGTTAAGCGCTGCCCTCGGCTCAGATCATGATCCCAGAGTCCTGGGATGGAGCCGGGCCTCAGGCTCCCTGCTCAGTGGGGAGCCTGCTTCTCCCTCTCCCGAGTCACTCCCCATGCTCACGTGTTCTCTCTCTCAAGTAAATAAAATTTAAAAAAAAAAAAATTAAAAAGCTGGGAGCTAGCACTTCTCAACCGCTCTGTGTGTCGGCAGCATCGTGGGAGAGAGAAAACATTGCCACGACCTGTTTTGGGGTCAGATTTGAGCACTGCCTTTGAGCCTCAGTTTACTTCTCTGTAAAAGGGGTAGATGTGCCCCAGACCCATTCTGCAAGACCAGGGACAAGCCACTTGACCTCTCTGTGCGTCAGACCCCACCTGTCCGTGAGGGCAGTGACCGATTTTGTAGGATTGTCGTGAAGATGAATACATACAAACTGCTTAAAAATGCCCGTTGTAGGTGTTGTTAGTAGGGCTCTTCTGTGTTCTGCGGTGGCAAGCCTGCTTCTCCCTGTAGGGGCCCTGCAACCCTCGTCTGCATGCTTGGTCCATTCCTCCAACTCTGCATGGTCAGGACAGCTCACCTGACCGCTGGGTTAGCCCTCCCCGGTCTCCTGCCCACGGAGCAGAGCGCCGCACGCCGGTAAGGAAGCGGCAGTTCTAACAAAAGGGCATTTGCCCTGAGAGAGGACAGGCCCACAGTCCTCCCGTCAGTCCCGTCAGGGAGGCTGTTCATTGTAAAACAAAAGCGTGCTTACACATTGGTGAACAGACCGCTTTGGGGTGAAATAAATGGTATTTCTTGACACCCCTTCTGTACCTGCAACACCAGCCTGGGTAGATGAGTGTTTCTTTTTGCATGACACCCTGAAACCGCTGCCCGATGCTGTTCTCTTGGAAGCAGAGTTCCCAGGCAGTGCCGGGAGCCAGAGCAAGGCTCGCAGGGCAGCCGCTCTCGGCGAGGACAGACAGACACCCGCCTCCGTCGGCCAGCACGTGCGATGACAGAGCGGCGGGTAGGTAACTCTGAGTAATTTGGGGAAGGTTCTCCTCCTCGCTTCCGAAGAGGCTCGGCGTTCTGGGCTGCCAAACAGCAGACAAGTTTCCTTTTAAGTGAAAGTTTTTAAAAATAGAAGATACTTTGCCTCTGAGTTAAATGCCCCGGTCCTGAGTTATTGCTGGACAGGAGTCGGGAGCAGTGGGGCCGTTCATCCTGCCAAGCGGATCTGGCGAGGCCTCCATTCCTCAGCAGTTGGAGCTGGGTGGGTGTGATTGCCGACGGGGTGGGGAGGGGCAGGCTCCCAGTAGGGCCCCTCTTCCAGATGGTTCCAGAACGTGCTGTCGTCCAGTCTTGCGTGTGTTTTCCTTCTTCGGAGCCCAAAAAGCAGCTACAGGAGACTCAGACTGAGTTTGGAGCAGAAAATGCCCTTCTCTCCTTATTCCCAGCTGCCCCTTGGCTTTCTCTATGGCGGAGTGTGGAACTCCGGCCCATTGCGTCCACGGGGCCCCGTTGCTCCCTGTCGTTTTGAGGGCACCTTCTGGATGCGGTGCCTCAGATACGGGTCGTAGCGGGTCCCCAGCCCAGCCGGCCTTCGCCGTTCGCGCACTCCCCGCGAGCACCACCAGACTCACCGTCGTCCACCACAGACCGGCTCGGCCCAGCTTTCCCAGACGTGCCACGTTTGTCCCATTTCAGGCTCAGTTTGGAGCTGAGCCCTTCTCCACTTCCGCCTGTCTTTTATGGAAAGACAGGGACATGTGACCGTTTTATTTCTCTTCGACCGGGGAGAATTAAACAGAGTCTTCCGTGAGAGCCCGGGAAATTATCCATCAGCAGTGAGAGCAGAGCCTGTGGTGTGCTTCCCTGCCGGGTGCAGCCCGCGGGCCCAGGTCAGCCCGCTGGCCAGGTTCATCTGTGCAGGTCCAGCCCGCTGTCCGGGTCCAGCCCGCTGCCCGGGGTCCAGCCCGCTGTCCAAGTTCAGCACACACAGCGGTTTGCTCTTAACTCGTGGGCATGCAGGCATTCCTCATCCCGTGGACGGCGCCCGGTTTCCATGGCTGCAGTTCACCCCAGACTTTCCCAAAGCAGGAAGTTCAGGTTGATGCTTTGCAATCTCTCTGGATTTTAGGTCAGAGTCGTCGCCGGTTTGGCTCCCGCAGGGCTCTAAAAATAGCTTTTGCAGCCAACGCACACAGAAAGTCAGGGGCAACGGGCTTCGTTTTCCCCCAAGAAGCTGCGTCAGTAAACCTCTCGGTCTCGCACCCTCACAGCCGCAGGGAGGCGGTGACGCGCTGCCTGGGCCGTTAGGGACAGTGTCAGTAGGAGTAGCGTGCGATGGAGGCCGCCCCTTCACAGCAGGGTCCTTTCTGGACCCTGTAGGATACACAAGTCAGTATTTTGGAGTTTGACTCACGTGCGTGAAGTTCAGTGAACCCCCGGGTTCCTAAGAAGTTGAACTTCCAGGAGAAACGAGAGAAGCGATCGTTGAGCATCTTCTATTAATGTTGATTTCCGGCTGCGGCGCACGCGGTGGCGGCAGACGGCTCTGCAGCCCGGGCGGGTCGTGCGGCCGGTGGGAGCCTCCGCGGGCTGCGGCCGAGCCTGGGAGCCGCGGCTTCTGTCGCCGGAGGCCGGTCTTGTCGCGGGCCCGGCTGCACACGGTGTCGTTCCTGGGTTTACTTCTGTGCCTCTCCGCCCGTCTCAGAAAGGCTGACGGCACGTTTGCTTCCTCCTGCACCGAGAGTCGGACGGGTGAGGACCTGGAACCCGGGAGCCGGCGCTGTGACTTCCGAAGACGTCCCTCTGGCCCCTCGTCCCCTGGTGACGGACGCGTGCGATTCTGAAGTACGTGGGAGCCAAGAGGCAGGGAAGCCAAGGCGAGGCCGTTAGCCCGCGCTCTTCCGCTGCTCCGGCCCCAGCCCCCGTCCAGTGCTCCGAGGTGGACGGGGTGATACAAGCGCGTCCGCTGCGGAGTCCTTCCGAAACCGCTCTGGCTTCCTTCCGCTGCCGGGACAGAAACGCGCGGAGTAGCGAAGCCTCCGCTGGCCCAGCGGCTCGTACCTCTTGAACCTTCACTACACCCGTGCTCACCCCCCGGGGGACGGCTGCTGGGTCTGGGCTACTGAGCGCAGTTTGTCCCTGAGGAAAGGCTCGGCCTCCTGCGAACAGAATGCTCAGTCCAGGTGGTGGGCGGGTGGGGACGCGGTGGGGACGGGTGGGCTCGTCCCCCGCAGCTGAGCGGAAGCCCCGAGGTCGTGTGTGTCTCTTCTTCCCGTGGGCAGGGCCCCAGCAGGGGACGAGGGCCCGCCTGACTGGGATCCGATCTCTCGGTGGGTCAGCGCGCGTCCACCTCCGGGCCGAGGCGTGTGCTGGGGGCGGGCGCCTGAGCCTGGTGCTCCTTCTCCCACTCACCCCCGCTTCAGCTGCGGCCCGTCTTGCCCTCGGGAGAGACCCCGGCTGCTCTCTGACTCTCCACTCAGCCTCCCTCTTCCCTCCCCTCCCCCCGTGGCCACACTGCGCCATCGAGGTCGTTCGGATGAGGCGGGTCCCACAGGCATGTGGGCCCCCTGCGAGGCAGGCTCCTTCTGTGGCCCCCAGGAGAATGGAGGCAAAGCCCCCCGTGCCCCCTGCGCCGGCCTCCCTGGGGAACGCATCGCTCCCTCTCTCCGGGCTGCACCTGGCACTTGTCCCTTCTCGTCCCCTCCCTGTCCCCCGTCTTCGTCCCATGGGACCGGAGGCAGAAAACCACGGGCTTCCGTTTAGAGCACATCTTCTTGCTTCTCAGCACCCACCCGGCGCAGGGCTGTACCGTAGTGAGAGCGTTTCCTTCCCGCTCTGAGAGCCCGGCGGGCTCCGAGCTTGGCTCCCCCGGAAAAAGGCAGTGAAGGCGCTGGGAAGCCCCCACGGTCCCGCCGGGCACCTGAGAGCAGGGAGCAGAGGTCACGGAGCCCAAAGGAGGAAAGCCCAGCGATGGTTCGCAAACCGCCGCCTCTAGCGCGCGGGTTTGGCCTGCTCTGGAGCAGAGAGCTCGGGTTCGTGACGAACAGCTTCCTCGAGGCTCTTCTTCCGTTCCAGGTTTTGGAGGACGGCTGGGGACGGCGGCGAAGACCCCGCGTCTCCCCGGCTTGTTCATTCCCAGCTCTCCTGAGATCCCCACCCTGCCTTCTCTCCGGATTTTGTCCTGGTGGCCCGGCTGCAGTCGTGCGCCGAGAAGCAGTGTTCCCACCTCGCACCTCGAGCCGCCGGGCGTCCCGGAGGCTCCCCTTCTCCCGCCGCCGGCGCCCTCCCAGCATCTCTCCGCCTCGCTCGTGGGGCTCCCGGAGTGGCGACTCCGCAGTGAGACCCTCCGCTCCACCAGGGGCCTCTCCCCCAGAACCCCGGCGTCCCAGGACCGGGGGCTTTTCTTTGGCCAGACCTCAGGGATGCATCCACTCAGAGTCCTGGCCTCCGGGCAGTCATCACCGGGCCGGCCCTGCCATCACACCCCCGAGTCCCGCATCTCCGCTGGCCTGCCGTGCCCCTTTCCCCAGCTCCGTGTCTCCCTTTGGATTTCTGGTCACCCGATGGCTGACCTCTGATTTTAAGCTCCTGCAGCCCTTAAATGCAATCATTTTGCCTGAAGGGCTCAGCCGCTCCAGCCAACCTATGTGCTTCTGTGGCTGGGACGGCGTTTCCGGACTTCAAATGACCACCGTGACCTTCACACTCGTAGTCTCTGCGCGTCTCTTTGAATGCAGTCTCAGGCCCAAAGTAGTGAAGAATGGTGGTTCGACGGGTTGTGAAAGTTTACACAACTGGGACATCCGTCTCATCTGCCCCCAAACGCTTTGGTATCTTAAAAGCAACGACACACGGGGAAGAAACCCCCGACACCTGTCGTCATCACTGGAAAGCGGGAGTTCTTGCTTGAAGAAACTTGAAACTGCAGAGACTTCAAATCCGGAAGGGTGTGAGGAGGGAGGAGCAGGGTCCGACAGCCGTGAAGTGAGAGCTTTGTGATTTGTCTGTCGGCATTCGGGGGGGGAGAAAGAAGAGTCATTTTCTGCTCTGCTTCTACTGCAGATGTTGTCTCCCAGCCCAGCGGAGAAGAACACGGGCAGTGGCGAGGAGACTGGGGAATTTGAAAATCCCGTTGTAAAAAATACTTTTTTTATTATGTGTTCATTGTAAAGTTAATATTCATCGTACAGATTTAAAAAATACAAGTATAGGATGATGACTCATCATCAAATCCCCGGTGGTCATCACGAGGACGGTTTCATGAGGGTCTTACGTATTTTAAATGACGTGGTCCTTCTATGACATTGATGTGCACGTGCATTTTAAAAGTCTAGGACATGCTCTAGAAGGCTCTGTTCGCTCTGTAGAGGGACCACTCTCCGCTCTTGAAAATGGCCCTTCTGTCTTCCTGTCTCTTTCCAAATAATACACTTCTAGTCCTACTTGTTTTTTGAGATGTAAGCAGGATTTCTGGACTTCCTACTCATAGCTATCCCTGCCGCATTTGCCTGCACCTTTCGTCCCCGTTCTGTCCCCCGTGGTAATTATGCTGTGATTTTGTTCAGATCATTTAAAAATATTTGTAGTACTGAAACTTCGTGTGGATGTACACGGTATACTTGGTTATTTCCTCTTTCCTGCTCAGCTTTTTGTTTCTCCTGTACTTAGTCCTTCTCTGTTGGTTGCTTTGTTTTCTAGGTACCCATCACTAATCCAACCCTAGACCGTCTGCCTCTTGTCTGAATTCCCCCTCAATTCAGGAAAAGGCTCCAGAGCGCTCTGGCCCTTTGCAGTGGAATAGGCTGTGCAAAATAGCACGGGTTCTAGACTTTCCTTGTCCTCTCTCCTGGGTGTGGTCCTCTGTGTTCCAATCTCACGCCTTGATTTTCTTGGCTTACCCCTTCACTTTAGTGTTGCATATCTTCAAGTAAACTTTTTAGTCCTGGCTTGTCTAGAAATATCTGGATTCATGCTTCGCACTTGGACTGATTTTCCTTCCCTATTTTGAAGGCTGTGTTTTACTGCCTTCTAACTTTCCACACGGCTCTTGGGACATTCAGAGCCATTTTGACCTTGGTTCTTTGAAGGTGACTTGCCTTTATCTTTTTAGAAATCCTTTTTACCCCACGTATTCTGTAATTTCCTGACAACGTGCTTTGGGATTTACTTCTATCCATTGTGCGGGATGCTTGGTGGAGCTTTCTAATGGAAACACATATTTGTTGTTGATACTCTTTATTCGTGTGTGCATGCGTGCGTGTGCGTGTGTGTGTGTGTGTGTGTGTGTGTGTGTGTAGGTGTGTTTGGCGCTCTTCATTTTTGGAACTTGTTTTGAGTGTCAGACCTCCTGGACCAATTCTCTAAGTTTTTAATCTTTACCTTTCTATTTTTCGTTTTTTACCTTTTGACTATACATTCTGGGAAATATGCTTCACCTGATTTTCTAAACTTTCTATTTCTGCTTTTGTATTTTCATTTTCAAGTGTTCCTATCGGTTCTATAACTCATCTTTTGCCGTAACACCCAGTTCTTGTTTTATGAATGTGATATAGTCTCTGATTACCTGAGGATATTAATTTTTTTTTTCAAAACAAAAGGCACGCATGTCTCCCAAACATGATGTTGAATCAAAGAATTCAGATCCCAAATAGTATACACTGTTTGATTCTTCTTATATAAGTTTCAAAATCATGTACCATCAATCTGCAAGGTTAGTACTCAGGATAGATAGTAGTTACCGTTGGGCAGGTAACCCGAGTAGGGACTGGAGGAGCGCACTGGGAGATTCAGGGAGACTGGTCATCGTCTGTTTCTTGACTTGAACGATGCTTAAATGGGTATGCTCAGTTTTTTAACTGACAGGACAGGGCTGAATGCTTGAGATTTTTGTGCTTTTGAAAAAAATGTGTGCTCTACTTCAACTAAAGGTGTTCTTTAAAAAAAAAAAAAAAAGATTTTATTTATTTATTTGCCAGAGAGAGAGCACGCAAGCCAGAGAGCCCAGGGAGGGGAACAGTAGGCAGAGGGAGAAGCAGGCCCCCCGATGAGCAAGGAGCCTGATACAGGACTTTTTCCAGGACCCTGGGATCAAGACCTGAGCTGAAGGCAGACGCTTCAACTGACTTGAGCTACCCAGGCGCCCCTTGATAAAAAGTTTTCATTAGAAATGACAACTGACCGGATTTCTGAAGTCTTTATAAGTTCTAATAATTTTTGTTGACTTTTTCTTTCAAGGTAGACAAAGCATTGCATCAAGAACAAATAAATATAGCTTTGCCTTTTTCTTTTCCTTCATTGTATTTACCTTTTTTATTGCCTCCACTGAAATCTACAGAGCAATATTGAATATTGATGGTAACGGCAGATCCTTATCTCATTTCTGACTTAATGAAATGCTTTGAGGATTTCACCATTATAACTAGTACTGGATGTTTGTTTGAAAAAGACGTCAGGTTCAGGAGACTTACTTTTTAATTTTGTAGATTTTCCTTGAAAATGCATACATAATGTTTTTATATGTCTTTTTGGTATTTATCAGTGCGATTATTTTTTCTCTTGATTTATTAATATTTTGCATTGTATTCATAGATTGTCTAAAATAGGGCCATATTTTTATCCCTAGAGTAAACTCTACTTGTTAAAATTTTCAGTATTCAATTGATCAGTGACACGTGTATATAGTTTTTCCTTTAGATTGTGTATATGCTGTTTTTTCTTAAAAAAAAGAAAACCAGCCCTGTTGAAATAAAATTCGCAGTCATACATTTTATCCATTTAAAACGTATAATTAAATGAGTTTTTTGTATCTTCAGAGTTGTACACACATTACTGTGATTTTAGTACATAATTCATCACCCTTAAAAGAGATCATCTACTACTTTCCTCTGACCCCCACAGCCACAGGCAATCACTGATCTTTCTGTCTCTGTAGATTTGCCTGATCTGGACATTTCATGCAAACGTGGTAAGTGGTGTGTTGTGACTGGCTGGGTTCACTTAGCCTGATGTTTTCAAGGTGTGTGTGTGTTCACTTCACTGCCTTTATGCTGAGCCTTGTACGTGTGTGGGGAAAATGACCAACTTTCCCATTTTCTTTTATGTTCTGTGCTATTTCAGATTACATGGTATTTTTCTATTCCTCAAAAAAAAAAAAAAGACAATTTATTTGTAGTATAATCTGGGTCGAGTGCGTTTTTGGATAGTAATCTTGGATGACTTTTCCAGGGTTTTGAAGTGGTTGGCCCCTTCCGGGTTTCAGCTCGGTCTCAGAAAGCTTTCTGGAGTGGCATTTCTTCCCTTCCTTTATCATTAAAATATGTCAAAGCTTCTTTATGTGTGGTCAAAGCCTTTTTTTCAGTCCTAATGGCATTTATGTGTTTTTTTTTCACTCCTTTTAAAATTAGATTTAATTTTATAATCTATTTAGTTGGCCTTTTTGGAGAACCGGCTCGTGATGTACCGATTCCTCTCTTTCCCTATATTTGAATTCTGCAACTTCCGTCCTGTCCCCTTTCGCCTTGGTTTCTTGCCTTCTACCCTTCGAGTTGAAACCTCAGCTCATTTATTTTCCTTTTGCCTTGCTTAATAGCAAAAGCATTTAAGGTTATGTGTTTTCCTCTGAGAACAGATCTTGCCACAGCTCATAAGCTTTTATACATAGTGTTAGAGTTGTCACTATTTCCTAAATAGTGTATAATTTCAGTTTTTATTTTTCTCTTTGATCGAAGAGTATTTAGAAGCTTTTTTTTAATAACCCAGTGGTTAAGTTTTAGAAATGTAAACCTTTATTCTTAATTTCTGGCTTCAACTGCATGCTGGTGATTTTTGTTTTTAATTTTTTAAGTACAAAGGGCTTCTTTTGCAGCGGTTGTTGGACAAGAAGTGGTGTGACTCGGGGTGGAGGCGGCCTGCATCTCAGTCATCCGTGTCTGCCTCCTCGGGTGGTCCGCCTCCGAGGGGTGGCGTGAGCCCGGCTGAGCGGAGCGGATCTCTGCCCGCTTCACGCCCCGTCTCAGGGGAGGGGGATCTCGGTTAGCGCCGGCGCAGGGACGCTGGAGCAAGCGTGACGCGTCCCGCAGTTTCTGTTTTGTTTCTGGCACCTTCTCGCCGGTGAAGTGTGGTCATTCGCCTGCCGGATCGTGCGCGAGTCGCTGCTTCCTGGCTTTGCTCCACCTGCTCTAAACCGATCGCCGGCGCCACCTCGGCGCTGACCCCCAGTTCTCTGCCACGATTAGCCTTCTTCCCTGTCCTGGCCTTTGGCTCCCCCCGTCTCATTGCTGCTTCGGGGAGTCCCAGACTGGGAACCCCCTCCGGGCAGGAGTCCTGCTCCAGGGCGTGGACTCCTGCCTGTAGCGTAGTAAGTAAATACTTTCTGCATGAATTCAGGTCGAGAGAGGCTGCCTCGCTTGGGGTGGGGAGGGGTGCGTGTTCCCCAGGTTTCGTTTTAGGCATCATTGGTAATGATATGGCAGGTATTTTGTTTCTGGTCTGAAGTACTACCCTGCGTAATCAGCAATCAGCGTCTGGATTCCGGAACTCGGGCTGCGGGCCTTCTTCAGCGTCTGCCGCTGCGTGTGGATGGCGTGGTGGGGACAGGTGCAGAAGTGGCGCAGAAGGAAGCCGCGCGGCGGGATGCTCTCCTGCCCCCTCCTTGGTTCTGTTCCAGCTCCCGGGGCAGCACCTCCTCCTGCTGCTCAGACCCTCCCAGGGTGTGGTTTCGCCGTCAGATTCCTCCCGTCCGCGTCCACAGACACAGCGACCGCTCCTTCGGCTTCCGCTGCTGCAACTCCCAACTTAGCTTTCTGCAGCCCCTTCCTGCGCAGCCCCCTCCGTGACTGACTTGCTAATCTCCTGTAAACTCGTTCACGTTACAATTTTGAAAGATCAAATGACAGCTTAATACGTCCCGTGGGTATTACTACGCTAGGTTTGGGTGTGGAGGTTTTTGCACTTTAATAAGCCTTTATTCATCTTTTCATTTACTCATTCAGCAAACACTCTTGAACCTCGCTGTGACTGAGGCACTGTACCAGACCCTGTGGCACCAACGAGAGCTCTGCTGTCTCTCAGGCTTGCAGGCCTCGATCCCTAGCTGGGGTGGGGGAAGGGCTTCCCATCGGGAACCTCCGATCCCGCTGGGCGCGTACAACACTGGGCAGGTAATGACTTCTCTCTCAAGGGTAGTCCTGTCTGCATAAGAGGACAAGCCAGACTTTCAGCACGAAGCAGACCTGGAAAAAGCTTTGCCCTGGGATCTGTCCGTTTTTTGTCCGGGTTCATTTCCATGGGTCAGTCTCAGACCCCACTGGGAGTCTCAGGAAAGATCATTGGCTCTTGGGACCTTGAAGAAGGTTGTACCGAGTGTAGGGCCTGTGGTGGGAGCCGGGACCATTAGCTCTTTCCGCCGCTTCTGAAAATCCAGCGTGAGGCCTGGCATGGCAGGGATGTTTGTGCTGTTGCATTTACATTTTAGAACAAGCCACTTTGTAGAAAGGAGCTAATGACATCTAATCTCAACAGCAGGCGGTAGCAGAAGGCAGGGCACACAGGCACCCCCTCCCCCAACTCTGTGAGGTCAGGCTGTGTCCCCAGTAGGGCCTCTGCTCTCACCTACCCCTGTCCTGCCACGCAGCGCCACGGCAAAGCTCCGCGTGGGGAGCTGACCCCGTCCTGCTGGCAGGCTCAGTGGTGGGCGGACGCTTTCCCATCGCAGGTACGGTGGGCTCCGTTCTGTGCAGCAGCGGACAGACATCGGACTGACCCTTGGTTGCTCCCGAACAAAGGAAGTAGAGCTTTGCCGGTGGTTGGAAAGCTGTGTGGAGCAGTAGTCGGACGCGCCAGATACACGGGTGGACTTAGAGGCGTCCATCGGATGGACAAGGATGTCCTTGTTGGACCAGCCCGGCGGTGGGGGGGAGGGCCGTACTAACTAATACGAGACTCCTATTTCTTAGGTAGAATTTCTGGTCACATCTGGCAGATAAAAACAAACAGAAACTATAGGGAAGCTACATTTTGTCCTTCTCCTAGGTTCTGGGCTAGGGCTCCTCCTCGCACAAGAGACAGCTTAACAAGCGAAAAAACAAACAAGCTTATTAATATGTCGATCTCTTGTATACCTGGGGATGCTCTGGGTTGGGTGAACTCTGAGAGGTGACTTAGATTGGGGCTTAAATGCCGTCTTCCGCTAAAACAGAGTGAGAAGGGTGTGGAGGAAAGTGTTGACGGGAAGGGGCCAGGACGAGTACTGCGGGCAAGGATAAGGCTCGTTTTGGCGATTTATACCAGTGTCTTGTCCATGGTCAGAGTCTCTGCTGCTGTGGAGTCCTTCTGGCCTGGTGCAGAGACGCACCCCTACCAATGGAATTTCCTTCGTGTATGTTCATTTCCCTTGCAAAAGGCAAGTTTCTACTCTGTTTCCAGAGCTTCTCCTGTTTCTCAAAATAATCCGCTCAGAATAATCTCTATGCCAAAGAGGCATATTTGGGGGCGGCATTTTCTGGTCCCCTACAGTGATGTTTTGGGGCGGCATATTAGAGTTTCCCACAGAGTTGACTCACCGCCACCCCAGCAACAACTAGGGGCAGAGCTCCTGTTTACTGTTAGGTTGAGGAGATAAGCGGACAAAGCAGACCTCACACAGAGGAACCGGGCTTGGGACTAACATGAAAAGTTGAGGGACACCAGGGAGGCGTAAGACTTCACATTCCTAGAAGGTCTCTCATGCCTCTGAGTGAAACCCGGCCATTAACGCATGAGTATTCGCCAGAAAACCACCCCGTTTTTCTAGATCTTACAGATACACCACGGACGTACGGAGGGAAGCCGCGTGTGAGCCCTGGAAGTAGCTCGTGCGTGCTAGAATGAACACATCCTGAGGGAACAGGTGAGACAGGCTGTCCGAGTGAGTCTTTCCTTTTCCTTAGGCGAGGGCGTTGGAATGAATTGTTACCGCTGCGCCCTCTTCTCATCAAGAAGCGGCGTTTAATGACTTCTGTGCGAGTCCTCAAGTCAGGGAGGTGAGGCTGGGAGCTTGTCTTGGAAGCGGACTGAAGAACGCCGTCCTCCTCCTACGGGACTTAGCGGAGTGTTCGGAGAGCGACGGCTGAAGGCTGCGCGTTCTTGCCTGTGTGGATGGATTCAGCCCTTTTTACTCAGTGGGGCACAAGCATACCGCACTTAGATGAGCAAGGAGAGTCAGAACTGGGACCTCCATGAACACATCCTCGGGGCGGGGGTGGACGAGTGCTCCATGCCCGCTCCATGCCCGCTCCATGCCCGTGCCTCCCTGAGCTGGGCCACCCGACGGGCCCCTGCCAACTGTCCTCTGCCTTTTGAGGTCCTGCTCTGGGGTGTCGTTCTCGGCGGCTTGTCTCATCTCCGGGCCCTCTCCCACAGATGTCGCAGCAGGTCTGAGTTGTTTATTATGCACCCGCTGTACGCTCCTTGCATGATCCTCTGGGACGAGAAATAATACACGTCTTTAGCCTTCGAACGGAGCGGACACTGGAGTCATCGGCTAGACATCCAGGAACGCTGCCTCGGCTCCCCTCCTCCTGCTCACTTCGAGGAGGATGCAGGCGTCGTGGCGAAAAGCAGAGCAGACCCTTGCGTCCGTGACGGTGCCTCACAGGTGTGCCCCGTGTGGGATCTAGAGGGTCCTCCCTGCCCTTCGAGCCTTCCGAAGTCATTCCTGCAGCCGCGCCGCGCTGGGGCACCGCGGGGACCTGCGTGTGGGACTCCTCGGTGGTGGGGACCCCGGTAGCTGCCCCTGTGTCCTCCGTCCGGTCTCAAGGACGTTGATCTCCGCCCCCAGCCTTTCACGCCCTCCTCTCGGAGGAGGTTTCAAGAAACGGATGACACTTAAAACCATAGGGAAGACTTTATTCCAGAGGATTGTAAGGGCTTAACTCTGTTGTAATAGGGGAGAGAGAGCTCGACTGTAAACACGAGGACGAGTGGGGATTTATGGCCAGGGAGCGGGCGGCAGCGCCAGTGGATAGAAAATCGCTGAGGTTGGCGGACGCCTGGGGCTCAGTCACTTAAGCATCTAAGAAAATACACAGAAAAAAAGAAAGTACGGGGCACCTGGATGGCTCAGTCGGTTAAGCGTCCGACTCTTGGTTTCAGCTCAGATCGTGATCTCAGGGTCGTGGGACGGAGCCCGCCTCAGGCTCTGAGCTCAGCGGGGGTCTGCTTGAGATGCTGTCTCTCCCCTTGCTCTCTCTCTCCCTAAAATAAATAAATTAGATCTTAAAAAAATTTTTTAAAGTATATGTGTATGAAATAATCGTTTTATGTGGCTTACATTTACGCCATGCTGTGTGTCCGTCACAGCTCAAGAAAGCCAAACAAAAAGCAAAACGAACAGCCGAAGCCCCGTCCCCTCGAGCAGTGGCCGCTAACAGCAGCCTGTGTCCATCCGTGGCCCTCGAAGACTGAGGCAGGGGCCGGACGACCAGCGTGACTTTATCATGCAATTCGAGATGTCGTCCCCTGGGAAAAAATGTTGGTCTCGAGATGAGGGGTCCCCTTTCGTTTAATTTTGTAGTCTAGTTTGGAAATTAATGCCAGTGATGTGTGTGGCTTGAAATAAAAGACAAGACATGAATACAGGAAGCTTTAGGGGGACGTTGGTTGGTTGGTTGGTTGGTAACTTGGTTGGCTTTGGAGGAACAGCTGTGGAGCTCAAATTGAAGGGAGCGTTCGGCATCGAATGTCCCCTCCCCATGGTGACCGTCGGGGGTGTGTGGACATCTCTCTCACTGTACAGACCCAGACTCAGAAAGGAAAAAACTGCTTTCTGAACTGCTGGCTTTTAGAAATGAAAGCCCTGGTCCAAGCAGAAGGAGGGAGGTGACGGGAAAACCACAGCAGAGATTGAAAGCAGATCGCAAAATGAGCAGACTGGGGACCTTGCTTGACTACGACGGCCGCGGGAGCCTGGAGCGCCGCAGACAAGCGCCGCGGAATCGTGAACGGGGTCCGTCTTCTGACGCTTGCGTCAGAGAGGGCAGGTGTGTGTTTGCTGTTGAATAATATGCAGGTCAGGTTTGTGTTGTTGTTGTTGTTTTAGTACAGAGGGCTTGTGGGTTTCCCCTGCTTCCCCCACCCGTTTTCGTCAACTTTTTCCCCTGCACATTCATTGTTGGAGACGCAGGAGCATCTCGCCCCTGCCCATCTGATCCCCCAAACCACGGTTAATCCACTGGACATTTTGAAAAGCATTCGCGCTGTTAAAACATGACTGTGTGACCCTGCGGGTGCAGCCTCCGTGGTTGTCCCAGCACGCTTCTAGAAGCAGGGCTCGGCCTCCTTTGCTCAAAAACCAAATTTGATGGGACGCCTGGGCGGCTGCGTGGGTTAGGCAGCCGACGCTCGGCTTTGGGTCAGGTCACGATCTCGGCTCAGGTCACAATCTCAGGGTCCTGGGATCCAGCCCGCGTGGGGCTCTGTGCTCCCGGGGGATCCGGCTTCTCTCTGTCTGCCCTTCTCCCTTCTCGCAGGCATGCTCTTCCTCAGTCAAATAAATTAATTAAAATCCATTCAGCTCTATGAAGCATGTTTTCATAAAAGAGATTTAACAGGCAATTAATGCAAAAGGAAGCAGAGAGGACCGTGTCCCGTGCCCCAGTAAAATTTAACAAAATTACTCTTAAAATATCTGATTGCACCCTGTCCCTCCGCACTGGCTGCCAGGTACCTCTGTCTCCTCCCGGACCTCCCCGTGCTTCTCCTCTTCCGCGAAGTGCGGGAGCTGCCCGCTGCTCCAACCCGCGCTTCTCAGGCCCGTCTTCTCTTTCAGCAAACAAAGGACACTTCTGGCTCCGTCCTTTGCAGACGGGGATTATGAACAACAAATGATGCGTTTCTATCACAGATGTTTTTCAGTTTGCATGTGGGCTCAGTCCTAATACTTGCATTTCGTGATTGTGTTCTGAAATCGTTCAAACGGGGAAAATAACCCGTCTCTCCTCAGCCAGGCGCATCGCCCTGTCTGCCCTCGGAGAGCCCGATCAGGCCTTCACCCTTCGTGCGGGTTGTTGTGAAAGGTGTTTGCGGGGCTCCCGGAGCAAACTCCACGCTTTGCGGAATCAGGGCAAAGCCGGCCTAATGGATGTGCCCGGTCCCTTGGTTCATCCGTCCCGTTATAACACTACGAGGCAGTAGTCCCTCCGGCCAGCGCCCCCTTCCTTAGCTGGGTGACCTTGGACTACTCTCCTGACCTCTCTGGGGCTCCCTTTTACCGTCTTTAAAATGGGGATAAACAGCAGCACCTGTCTTCTCTCATGGGGTTGTCGCGAGGATTGGTGTCATTAATCGTGGTTTGCTGTGAGTATGAAGTGAGAACGTAACATTTCATTTGTGTTATTAACTCGCAGAAGAATCCCTAAGAAACCAAATCCAGCTCAAATGAAAGTGTGACTTACGGGGATTTGTTGTCTTCCCCAGAAAAAAACTCATCACAGGTAGCATTCGCGCTTTCCTGGTGTCTGTGCTGTAGCAGCGGCCCCTGCAGCCCCGTCCCGTTCCCTGGGACCTGTAAACTGCTCTTGTATATGGATAAAAAACCGACTTTGCAGATATGATTAAATTAAAGATCCTGAGATGAAGAGCTTATCCTGGATTATCCCGGCAGGCCCCCGTGGACTCACACGCGTCCTCCAGGAGGGAAGCAGAGGGAGACTTAGCAGGCGCGCACACGCGTGTGCACACGCACGCGCACACACTGGGAAGCCGTGTGACTGCAGGCGCAGGGCAACCTGACCACGACCAGGGACTGCCCGCAGCCCCCAAATGCTGGGTGAGGCAAGGGACAGATAGTCCCCTGCAGCGTCTGGGGGCAGCGCGGCCCTGCAGACGCCGTGATCCGGAAGCCGGTGAAACGGACTTCGGACTCCGGAGCTCAGACCGTAGATTTCCGAGCCAGCGTGCGGCAGTCAGTCACAGCGGCCCCAGGAGCGGGCTTCAGAGGCGTGAGCTCGCCTCCTCCACGGGTCCATCCAAAGCCCAGACCCCTGGAGGCTCTGCTGGCTGCACCCAGAGCGCCGCCGACGGGATTTCCGGGAAGCGCTGGACAATTCCCCCTGACTGTCTTGGGGTCTCCGTGGAGTCGGAAGTGCTCAGGGAACGTGCAGAGCCTCTGATGCCCGTGCTGGGCGGTCGCGGTGACACTGCCCTTCCTACCGCCACGACCACCGGTTCGTGACCCGGATCCTCACCGTCGTGGCCACCCAGCTGGCCCTTTCCACGGCGTGGGCCGTGCTGATGGGGACCAGGGGCTCACGGGGCTAACTGGGATCCATGTCCTCTGGAGGAGGATGGTGGGATCACGCGTGAAGACAACGGTCGTTCTGGTCGGGACTTGGGTTTCAGCTCCTACGTGCAGGAGGACAGAGGGGCAAGGTGTGGGCAGTGATGGGCGTGGAGTGACCTAGGCCGCCCCAGCTCGATGTCCTGAGCTTCTGGGGAGATACGGATACCGGTCAGGATGATTAGCTGGAAGATGTGTGGTTGTCAGTGAACAGGAGTCGTGGGGAGCACCAGTCGGGTAGAAGCGAGCTTACTGGCAGACCCCCGAACGGCGGCAGGAGGTCCTTCTTGCTGGCTTCCAAGGGGATTGTATTTCTTTTCAGTGGATGAGCAGAAGCCATAGGCTGATCACAACAGAGTGGGACATTTAATAGCATATTTTTTTAAAGATTTTATTTATTTATTTGACAGGCAGAGATCACAAGTAGGCAGAGAGGCAGGCAGAGAGAGAGAGAGAGGAGGAAGCAGGCTCCCCGCTGAGCAGAAAGCCTGATGTGGGGCTCGATCCCAGGACCCTGAGATCATGACCCGAGTCGAAGGCAGCGGCTTAACCCACTGAGCCACTCAGGTGCCCCTAATAGCATTTTTTTAAAGATTTTATTTATTTATTTGACAGACAGAGATCACAAGTAGGCAGAGAGGCAGGCAGAGACAGAGAGAGGGGGAAGCAGGCTCCCCGCTTAACAGAGAGCCCGATGCAGGGCTTGATCCCAGGACCCTGAGATCATGACCTAAGCCGAAGGCAGCGGCTTAACCCTCTGAACCACCCAGGTGCCCCATACATTTAATAGCATTTTGAATGAATCTGGGACTGTGGCTGTCAAGGAGGTAGGGGAGGACTTCTGTCCCCCAGGGGACATTTGGCAAGGTGTGGTGACATGTTGGGTCCGAGCAACTAGGGGTGCCGCTGGCGTCGGTTGGTCGAGGCCAGGGAGGCCGCACAGGCCCGCCTGCCAGAAACCCTCCACAGCCCGAAAGCTTGGTAGCGCCAAGGCTGAGAAGCTTGCGCCTGCGGGGAGAGTTCAGACTCACGGAATCAGAGTCCCCGAAGGGACTCCAGAGATCACGAAGCTGAGTGGTTTCCAGGCGTCATCCTTCAGATCCCACGGGGGCGAGGAGGAGGCCCTGGGAGCTGCGGCAGGCCCCGTGGGGCGTGTGAGCCCGTCCCGGGGGCCCCACCTCGCCGGCCCCCGTTTCCTCTGCGTTGACGTGGGCCCGGGCCTTTCTGCTGGTGACTGTTGCTGCTCCCCAGAAATCTGAACATAACTGAAGCGCTCTAGTCCTTTGGGTTTGGAGCTGAAAAGCGGATCTCTGCTGGCAGGACTCTGGCACACAGGTCGTAAGTGACGGCGCCCTTGCGAACCCGGCGTCCTGGCTTCCCCGGCACCAAAGCCGGACCTTCTCAAGATTCCCTACACCCCCGCCAGAGAAACCCGGGGGCTTTCAACCACTGTCAGGAAATCTTTCAGACACGAACTCTTTCGTTTCCGACCTTTGTAAAGCATGGCTGTCGAGGATCTTACCAAGATCCTTCACTGAAGCATTCACCAGCCCACCAGTTTTGGCCCTGAGCATTGAGAGGGCATTAAATTTATAGCTGGAACTGTGTAATTCAACGCATGTTCTAGAAGCTGGGGTTTATATGTTGGCCTCTTCTACACAGAAACTGCTGAGGACGGGGTTTCTGGGGGGAGACACTGAGTGTCGTGCTCTCATCCTGTCTTCCGGCTTGGTGGCCGCCGTGCACCTGCGACTCCCGCCCTCTGTCTGGGGGACTTTCCCACTGGGAGTCCAGCCTTTCTTTTTTCTTTTCTTTTCTTTTTTTTTTAAGATTTTATTTATTCATTTGAGAGAGACAGAGGCAGAGAGAGCAGGGGAGAGGCAGGAGGACAGGGAGAAGCAGACTCCCTGCAGAGCTGGGAGCCAATATGGGGGCCCGGTCCAAGGACCTGGAGATCATGACCTGAGCTGAAGGCAGACGCTTGACCATCTGAGCCGCCCAGGCCCCTCTAGTTCCGCCTTTCTTGGGTCAAAGTGGAAACTCCCTTTCTGTGTCCCGTGTAGCTCAGGCCAGAGGTGAGAACCAGCTTCTCCAGTCAGAATCACCTGGGGTCGGGTTGCAGAAGACGGTGACAGAGGACCTATCGCAGCCAATCCATCGCTGTGACAGGGAGGCAAACGTGGTGTCTGTTTTAGTCGGGGCGTCTCGTTCCCACCTGGACAGAGTGGCAGCTGGCCAAGGGTCTCCGTTAATAAATTCCCGAGCATCTGAACTAGCTGAGGGCCAACGAACGCCCCCCCCCCCCCGCCCAGGCAGGACAGAGGGACAGCAGAACTCTCCCAGACGCCAGATCACTTGGCGTTTCTGTGTTTCCGCCAGTGTCGCCATTCCCGCCGCCTCTGTGGCGTGGGAAGAGCTCCCGGCTGCATCCTGTCTCAGACCAGAAACCACCCTTTAGAGCGGCGTTCAAGGCCACGGGCTTTAGGAGAGGGGACACCCGGCTGACGGCGACCCTGTGTGCGATGGACTCAGCCTCTGCACTTAAATGTCTAAAAACATTCCGAGTCGGGTGAAAAGGAAAAGTTGCCATCTCTCCCACCGCGTCCTTCACCGTGCCGCTCGCCGCCCGTGGCTTCAGGGGGCTCTGTCGAAACAGGTTCTTGGAAGAAGCCACAGAGCCGAGGCCACGACAGGCTCAGGGAACTGCCTGGATTACGGCCCGGCACGGCCTCCAGGACCCTGGGTGGTTACTGACTCGGGCAAGAGACTGGGTGATCAGCCCAGAGCCCTCTCCTTTCGGCCGGGCGGCGGGAAGGAAGGCCCTAGCTCAAGGTCAGCAGACGGCTTTCTTCCTCTTGCTGGATCTCATCCCTTTGCAAACAGGAAGAGGTTTAAATGTCTGTGGAAATGTCCAGAGACTGTAAAATTGAAGATCACGTTAGCGGAGACGGCGTCGGGCTCCGTCTCGGATGAATAGTGAAATTGCGTTTGAACGGGCCGGGGCCGGAGGAGCAGCTCTCACGGCCTCGGAGTCAAGGACCGCTCCGGTGTTCTCACCCGTCGTGCTTTGGGGATGCAGACGGTACCCCAGGATGCCGCTGGTGTCTGAGGTCAAGGACTTTGTCTCTCATCCCTGCAGAAGGGGCCGCTGTGTCCCCCGCTGCGGCTTTGCACTTTCAAACCCGCATTTTCCCCAGTGAGCCCCGCGCAGCGGCCTGTCCACATGGAGCCGGACAGTGGAGAGCTCTGCCCTTGCCTGTGGGGACCCTGGCCTTGCGGCTGCTGTCTCCTTTCCCTGTGGTTCCCCCAGCTTCGTACCCGACTGGGGCACTGTCTCCAGAGGGGGCTGGGGATCCTCCTGAAACCCCACGGGACGAGTCCTTCTGGCAGCTCGGCAATGCAGCAGTTTCCCTGGCTGAGCTACACCTTCCAGAATGCCCCGTCCGGAGTGTCTCCCGCCGGGTGGACCCCAGCTTCCTTGGGGAGGTCTGGAGGATGGAGGGGAAGCCCCCACCGTTTTGTACTGAACACGCCGTGGCTCATCTGCCGGCTCTGTGAGTCGGCCACCCTGCGACCGCTCTGCCTTTCCCGGGGGCCTCCCTAGCCTCTCGGGCGCCTGCACCGGGGGCGTGTGTACTTGACTCCATGAGGAAGGACCCAGGCTTCTGTAGGACGCCCCAGACCACCAAGGTCAGGGGTAGCTAGACCCCTGGCCAAGCTTCACCCGTCTGCCTGGGCTGCAGCGCGCGTCTGTGGGTTCCAGCTCTTTCCTGCTCCTTCTCTTTATGTACATCACCTCCCCTGCCCGACCCTCTGCCCTGTGGACTCAAGCCGCAGCGTTGGACGTGAGGAAGAGAGCCTTCGGCGTCCGCGTGACCGCTCCTGCGGTGGGTCAGCTCCGACCCCTGCCCCCACACCACAGGCCTCCAGGGCCACCCCTCCCTCCCCCGGGCCCCCCTCCCCTAGGAAGGCCCCTCCCAGGCTCGTCGCAGTGGGTCATGAAGGTCCAGCCCCCCTTGCCTGATTCGGGGCATCTCTGCAGGGCAGCTCTGCTTCAGCGCTCCCCAGGGGGTCTTCCGGGGTCCCCGTCCTGTCTGCATCACTGTGCCACCTCTCCTCTGCCCAGTCCTGCTTCCCGCCCTCCCTGCACCCCCGGCTCCGTGTCAGGGAACAGACCCTGCTGGTGAATCCGTCTGTGTGGCGGAGTTCCTCCTCCTTAAGCCTTTTTCCGTCTCCGACTAGGGCCGCTGGAGCAGGAACAGGAGTCTGTTCACACACGTTCTTGGCTTTCCTGGCGGAGAACAGGCCGGACTGGGAGGAAACTGGGATCTGGAAACTAGAGCAGGAGGGTCAGGAGTTTGGCGATGGAGCTAACAGTCTGTCCGTGGTCCAGGGAATCTCGGGGGGACAAGCAGCAGTAGAGTCAGAGCGAAAAGCAAGCCCCTGGGCAGCGGGATGAGGAGGAGCCAGGGGACCTGCCAGGTGCAGACCTAGTGTGTCTGGGCCGGCAGACCAAGGAAGCCCCAGAGCAGGAAGCCAGGCCCGCCTCCCGGCGGACCAGCATCCGGGGAGGCACCCGTCTTTGCTGGGAGAAATGTGAAGAAACTTTGAGAAGGGGGTTCCACACGAGGAGGGGGACGGAACCTCATCCCTCGTCAAACACGAGCTGGGGCCCGGGTTCTGAAACTCGAGTGGCACCAGGGTCACCTGGAGGGTGAAACACTTCCCGGGCTCACCCCCAGATTTTCTCATTCAGTGGGTCAGGGCCGCGGGGTGCAGGGTGGGGGGTTGCCGAGGGTTTGCCTTTTTAACAAGTTTCCACGTGACCTGGGGCCGTGCTCGGAGAACGTGACATGGAACAAGGCCAGAAGACAGGTCACCCGGATACGAGCCCTGACACGCCTCGCTCACACTCAGCTCCTCCCGGCGCAGACAGAGCCCGGAAGGTCCGAGATTCCCACAGAGAGGACATCCCGGTCTCGTCAGTAGACTTTGTGGGGTCAGATGTTCACTACGGGAAGTGACTCGACTCCGAAAGGGGGTGATGCCAGCCGTCACATAGGGTCCTTGTAAGGACTGCCCAGGGTCAGTCATGGAAGGTGCTGCCACAAAGTCTGGCCAGAACAAGCCCTGCAGAGACAGACCGAGAGCCAGATGGAAGGGTCAGCGCAGTGGGATGATGGCAGGACTTCCGTGGGGGTCTGTAGAGGGGGCGGGGCGGGGGCTGCCAGCGGAGGGGACTGTCGTCTTGAACGACCGGGTCTGGGTTCCGGGCACAAGGGGAGCCTCCCCACCCCCAGTTTTGGCCTTCCGGTGCCCGGGCTCGGAGTCGTGCTCATTCTGCCGGGCCCTCACGGTGGCATCCGTAGCTGGGGGTGTGGGGGTGGGCTTCGGGGGTGATTTTTATGTTTTCTCAGGCAGGGAACCTAGGGAGCGTCGGGATGACTTTCCTCCGCCAGCTGCACTTCACGGCTTGCGACTCGTGGCGAGGCCCATCACGGCCACAAAGCACGCGGCGTTATTTATATGTTTGTTCCCTGCCTCGTTCCCGGAAGATTTAAGGCAGCTGCACACCCGAGCACATGAATCCGCTGTCAGTGCCCGTGGGGGAGGCAGACTCCGTTATCAGCCCGGGCAGGTGGGCTTGGCTGAGAGGTCTTAGCAGGAGACCCAGGCACCACCGTGCGGGCCGGGGGAGAGGACGCGGAGTGGCTGCGTGGAGGGCATGTTCTCGCGCGCTGCTGATTTAGGTCCACGCTGATTTCCCGATTCCTTAGGTCTGAGGCAGCCCTGAGCCTCCTGCATTTCTAGGAGACCCGAAGCTGCGATACTGCGGGCTGGAGGTCGTGCTTTGAGAAGCACTGACCTGGAGAAACGTACGCTGAGAGCTCTCTCCTGCACGCAAGAGCTGGACACCGTGTCCACCCTCCAGCGATGATGCAGGCCTGTTTTCGGTGCTCTCCCCACCCACAGAGCTGCTGGGAGCCTCCCGCTTGTACCCACCTTCCTCAGGCGTATCGTGTGCTGGAACTTTCCAATCTTGGCACCTGTGTGAACCCTTGGTCCTCTGGCTCTCACTTTCAGAGCCTGGCCAGGAGCCAGTACCCTCAGCGGATGATCTGTCGGGTGGCTCTTTCCTGGCGGAGAGAGAGAGGGAGAGGAGGCAGGCTTCGGTGGCAGATGGACCTGGCTTCGGAGAGAAAGTCGGCCAGGTGGGGTGACACTGGGCAAGTTAACGAAATCCTCTTGGTCATTGATCTGTAAACTGGGGAGAATGCAGGTCCATGGCACGGCTGTCACAGGTCAGTTTTGTCATACAGAGTACAGCCCTTGAACAACATGAGCTTGAACGGCATGGTTCCACTTACACATGGGTTATTTTCCGTAGATACAGTACAGTGGATGTATCTCCTCTTCCTTTTGATGTTCTATTCATTTTTTTAAAGATTTTATTTATTTGTCAGAGAGAGAGAACACACACAGGAAGGGGGAACAGCAGGCCGAGGGAGAAGCAGCTCCCCACTGAGCAGGGAGCCCGATGTGGGGCTTGATCCCAGGACCCTGGCACTATGACTTGAGTCAAAGGCAAATGCTTATCCCATTGAGCCACCCAGGCACCTCTCTTTTGATGTTCTTAATAACATTTTCTTTTCTCCAGCTTACTGTATTGTAAGACTACAGCATCTAATACATGTGACGTGCAAAATGTGAGCTAATCGACTGTTCATGTTATTGGTAAGGCTTCTGATCAATAAGATATTAGTAGTTACATGTTTGGGGATTTTCCACTACATGGGGGGCAGCGTCGCTAAGTCAACCTTGTTGAAGGGTCCACTATACTTGACACCATGTTGTCCTCCCAAATATAATCCTAACAAGAGCCTCCTCGAGGAATGACCCAAGTGGAGAGATTTGGGAGATGGCAATGGGCCAGAGCCATCCTTGTGGGAAGATGAGGGGCCGGGGTCCTTCTTTGGCATTCCTTAGTTCATATGCTTTTGTATGGTTCCTCTCAGCCCCGTGGTTTCCCCTTGGATCCAGGTAAATGACATGAGCAAATACATATTTTAGTTGGAAAGGGCAGTTTCCAGAGAACAGTTTTGATTTCTGCTACTGCTGGTGCTTGAAGTGGGGCAGGTACTGGGTGTTGGACTGGGTGTGGGGCACAGAGCCCAGTTCAATGGAGTCTTGGATCCGAGGAGCTCTGTCTAAGCCTCGCTCTAGCCAGGCTTTGTCAGGGCTCCCTCGGGGCCTTTCCCACCCAAGCACCCAGTGCAAGAGTGGCTCCCTTGGCCACACTGCCAGGGCACACGTGTGGATCCTCAGTTGTCTAGGTGTTCTTGACACCGCCCTGCTTCACCCTCTTGTTGAAGAATTATGTGCAGGAGAATTGCGTGAAGGAGAAGGAGCTCAGCTTTGGTCGTCCCCTCCCATCACGCCACCCCCATGCCTTTGCTTTGCTTCTCTGAACAGTGCAGATGTTTCCGTTTGTATATACCAGGTGATCCATCCTACAATGTCATACAAGTGTCAGGTGTACAACATAGTGATTGGACAGTTCTGTACTTTATCCAGTGCTGGGTATGGTGACTAGTCATGATCTGTCACCAAACACTGTTACGCCAATGTTCTTGACTATATTCCCTATGCTTCTTATCCCCGTGACGTATTTATTTTATGACTGGAAGTTCATTTGTCTTACCCCCTTATCGACTTCACCATCCCGTCACTCCTCCCTCCTGGGGACCACCCCCCCCCCACCGTTTGTTCTCTGTGTTTATGGGTCTGCTTCTATTTTCTGTTGTTGCTGTTTGATTTTTAGATACTACTTGTAAGTGAAATCGTATGGTATTTGTCTTCCTCTGACTTGCTTTATTTAGTCTAATACCCTTAAGTCCACCCATGTTTTCGCGAGTGGCCAGTTGTGGAGGACAGTATGGAGGTTCCTCAAAAGTTGAAAAATAGAAATACTTTGACTCCAGTGATTCCACTATTGGGCATTTATCCAAAGAAAACAGAAACACCAATTTGAAAAGATCTATGCACCCTGTGTTTACTGCAGCAGCGTGTACAACAGCCAAAGTATGGGAAGTGTCCATCATTAGATAAATGGAGAAGCGTGTGGTGTATGTACAATAGGATATTAGTCATTAAAAAAATACCTTTACTGTCGATGGCCTTGATGGCTGTTTCAGGTGGTTTACACACATGGAAGAAGGAAGTCGTCAGCTTCTTTATAAAGCAGAGCAGAGGAGCCTGGGAAAGATTATACTCCATGTCCTGTGTGGACAATGAGGTTAATAGCTGTCTTTACTGAGCACGTAGTACTGTGCCAGGACTGTGCTAACCGCTTTCCATGGATTAATAACTTATTACTCATAAGAGTTTTATAGATGAGGCAGAAAGAGATTAAGTAGTTTGCACATAACTAGCAGTGACAGGACTAGGTTTAAATACAGTGCCAAGGTCTGACCCCCAGCCCCTGGGGCTCCAACCCCCACCTCCTGGCCAGGCTCAGACACGGTGCCGTATCTTGGCACAGCCCCCACAACAGGAGGGTGTTCGTGCTGGAGGCTGATGATTTCTCTGCTTGAACTGGGAACAAGAATAATGCCCCTTCTCTCTCCAGGTATGTAGGAGGTTGCAGCAGGTAGCAAGGAGAGAGCTCTAGGAATGTCCATTTTTGGTCTAGAGCAAAAAAAACAGCAGCCCAGCGTCCGGCAGGCGTCATCAGAGTTGAAGGGGCCGTGTGTGGTATGCTCGGGAAGCAGAAACAACTCCGAAGGCGTCCCCTGTGTTCTTGGAAGTACATCAGGAAGCTCCAGGGGCTTAAGAATGAGGGGCTTTGGGGTGGCAGGCGTAGGCTTCCCAGGAGTGGCCGGGTGGCCGCAGGGCCGAGAGCGGTGAGCCTTACCCTGAGTGTTTGTAGGCATGAAACAGTGACGGAGCTGCCTCTCTTCAGTGGGGGGATGGGGGGGTCCTTAGCATTAGAGGGGAATGTGTCCCTAGAAGAGACTGCATGCCACAGGGCTTGCTCAGTGCACAGCACATTGGTGAGGCCAGTAGCCACAGTTTAAACAGAGGAAGCCAGAATGAGGACATCACCTCTCACTACTGACCTCCACATGACACGAGACAGTCTCTGCCTCAGCTCCCAGCTCTGCCCCGTCCCACCTTCCTGACCTGCTGGTCCTTGAGAAGGAGGGTAAAGAGGAATGAGTATCTCAGAGCCCAACACGGCCTTCTTATTCTAGACCCTTCCGGCTGCACGGGTGCAAGGCAGGAGGGCTGACACAGAATGAGATCAGCGTTCTTCACCGGTCCACGTTCCAATAACTGAAGATGACTTGAGAGGTGGCAAATGTGTCCAAGGAGGAAAATTTGATTCCTTGTCATTGAACTGGGAGCAGGAACTGGATTAAAAAAAAAATCATCTGCTGTATCTGTCCCAGTGAACTAACCTTCCTCTGAGTATTAGTGTCCCAGAGCTGCCGTAACAGTTCATGACAGACTGGGGGGTGGGGGGCTTACAAACAGCAGACACCAACGTCCCCACGGTTCTGGAGGCCGGAAGGCTGGGATCAAGGTGTGTGCGGGGTCGGTCTCCTCTGAGGCCTGTCTCCTCGGCCTGCAGGTGGCTGCCTCTTCCCCGTCTCCTCACGTGGTCTTCCCCGTGCGCCTGTGTCCCCGTCTCCTCTTCCTACAGGGACGATGGCCGCATTGGACGAGGGCCCACGCTAACAACCTCATTTTAATCGAATTATCTCTTTGAAGACCTGTGTCCACAGACAGTCCCTTCTGAGGTCCTGGGGGTAAGGGCTTCAGCGTGAATTTCGAGGGGACACAATTCGGCTCCTCATACTCTGTTCATGCGGGCCCACTGTGGCCCTGGGGGGAGGACGCCGTCTTCCTGGAACACGTCCTCGGGTTAGCAACGTCCACCGCGGCTGCCCCTGCCTGTTCCCGCGGCCGCGGACGGGGGGGTGGCAAGGCCAGAGTGACAGGAGCTCGTCTGCGGGCTCCAGCAGGAGCGGCTCGCTTCGGGAATGCAGGTGTCCCTTCCAGCGATTTGCCCTCGGATGGCTGGGACTTTGGGGAAGACGGACAGCCACGATGGCTCTTCCTCCAGGACAGAGGCAGTTCGCGGAGCAGACAGGGTCGCACGAGTCTGTTTCAAGAGAACGTCTGCGTCCACACGCACGTGTGACCCTGCCTTGGACGTGTGCAAGCCAAGAAGTCTGAGGGGGCAGCCCACAGTGGGGCACGGGTTATCCTTGCGGGCGGGAGGGCGGTGGTCAGCACTTCTAGGAATCCTCACCTGTATTTGCCACAGTTCCCACGATGACTCGATATTACTTTTGTGACATAAAAGAGAGAAAGAGCCACGTGACGCAGGAGAAGGGAGACCCAGAGAAGGCAGGTGCTTAGCCTGGGAGCCGGGAGCCGGGGCATGGAATGTGGGTTTGTGAGCCAGGACTCGGGAGGTGCCCAAACCCCAGAAACAGCCAAATTAAAAGCAGCAGATCAGTAAAACAGTGTTCAGTGAGAGTTTGTTGTGCATGTCAGAGCAGTTTGCTGACTGGAGCTTTTAAGCTCAAAACCGCCGGGAGGCCCAGAGGCGCGGGATTACACGGTGGTTTATAAAGTGAGAACGAGGAGGTCATCGAGCCTCGACAACACTCGGTCATTACACTGGGGGTGGGCAGACGGCAGGGGATTGGTGTAAAGTGGCTGTCTCGTCCCATGTGTAGAAACGTGACTTCAGTCTCTCTTCACACTTCTCAAAGCTTTGACGAGAAACACTGGAGGTCTTTCACTGGCGTCCACGGAATCCCAGCTTCTCTTTCGTCCGTGCAGTTTCGGTGGCGTCGTTTGCTCGGGGAATTTTCACGTCTGGTCCCCCTTCTGTATGTAATTATAACAGCCATCAGAGTGACGGGGTCCTGGAGAGCACGGTGCATCCATGGAGGGGACGAACTCAGGATGGCTGGAGCAGGCGGGGACTCGGCAGAGGCGGGGACCCCTTCTGCCTGTTGGGCTCTGCTGCAGCCGAGGCTGAGCTCCCAAGCTGCCCCAGATGGCTGTCTGAGCCGGAGCAGAAAACTGCACCAAAGAGATGAGTAGGGTTGAAAGATGACATTTAATGTCCCTCCGAACCCTGGGAGCCTGTGCGTCTCTGAAAATGCAGAGCCCCTGAGCTGAGCTGTCTTTGAGGGCATGGTGACATTTGAGGCTAAGAGCATCTGTTGATAGTGTCTTTGAAATCTGCCCTGGGCCAACTCCACCTGGAAGGATGTCCTGCAGAACGTTGGAATTCCTTGTAAGTCTCCATAGCAACTCTTGCGGCAGAAGTGTATTTTTAGGGAGATCCAAAGGCACAAAGACAGCGCGGCATTACGTTTTCATCTTGACATCTCCTGTCCGCGTTCACACAGTCTCGCGAAATGGCATTTCTTTCTTAGATGACCTGTATCTTAACACCGTCACTGTTAACGGGCGCCCCCCCCCTCAGGGCAGGATATGCAGATAGGCTCATTGTTTGCGGGTGATTTGCAGGGACCAGTCACATTTCCAGTCTCCGGTAATGCTGATTTATGGACGGGACTGCGAGTGGGCGAGATCCACCGTAACTCAGACGAGCTCCATCGCCAGCAGGAGAAGGTGCTGCAAACAGGAGCCTTTTTCATTAATGACATTATCACTTCCTCGTGAGCGCTCAAAAGGTTCCAGAGAAAAGCGTCCTTAGACTCAGACAAGTCACGGACAGAGACCGTTTGCTCTGGCCTCCATCTGCTTGAAATGTGCTCCCAGTGTCTTCTTTCCTTCCCCGGGTTTAACCTGTCCCACCAAAACCACTGCAAGTTCACACTCTTCCTTGTAAATCCAGCCCAGACTCACCCATCCCAACTGGCTGCTTCTCCTACAGATTTCCTAGAGCCAGAACTGACATTCAGGCGACCTGCTGTCTCGTAATCCTCCTGGGTGTCCACTAAAACGTTCCGTGCGCTTGTGTCTCCTCGCGGTGTCAAGTAACGTGCTGTGAAGGGAGCAGGTCTCCGGGAAGGGTTCTCGGTCGCTGTTGAAGACCGCCGCGGCGGTGAGCAGCAGTGGCTTCTGCAGGTTGACTTTGTAGCCGGCAGACTCCGCGGGCGGCTCTGCCGTCCTCGCCAGGGACTGCATCATCTGCGGGGGAGCCCCCTTCTAGCCCACCGGCCTCTCCGATTCTTGGCTTCTCCCTTTCCATTGACCACTTGCACTTGGCTGCATCCACCCAGTCTCGTGGCCGTACCCCCAGAACGTGTCGTGACGCACGCAGCAGGAACGCAGACCTCTGTCCCCTCCCGCCTGTACCACCGGCCCTCCCGCTAGGAACCTTCTGGGAGGGCATCAGAGCCGGAGCTCACGACCCCCTCTTCTTCCTGCTGGCGCCGGCCCATTCCCTCGCCGCCTGCTTTCCTATCTGGACTCCAGGCCTCGTCACTTCAGCTGCGCCATGACCATAGTAAACGCTCTACTCTCCGTCTTTCGGCCATATGTGTACACACATATGGCAAAGCCTCAGCCCTGGATGGGTCTCTTCCTGATGAACTCAGGCCCTGAGTGGTGCGAGGGGCCCGTAACCCAGGCGGGTGGGCTCTTGTCACCAGCCTGGTGGCCCTCACTGTGTCAGTGTTGGGGCGATTCCAGTCCTCCATGGCGAGCGTTTCCCTTTGGCCGGCCTCCCCATCCAGACCCCTGACCGCCCCCTCCCACGTGCCTACGAAGTACACCCCCCGTCACCGGCGAGGCAGGAGACATCCTCGGCCTCAGGACTGCGGACACAGACTTGCAGAAATACCCCAGCCTCCTCTTTCCCGCCTGGCGCCCCGAGAAACCGGGTCTTCTCTGAAGCCGGCTCCTTCACCTGACTCAGGATTGGGCCCTGGCTTCACGGGCTCTCTGCAGTGTTTGTTGATTGTTTGTTGATGAGCCCTTTGCTCTCCTTTTTAGATCCCCCTCCTCTGCCGCAGATGGGTCTGTCCCACTGGCCTTCACATGTGCCCAGGCGGTTGCATTAAAAAAAGAGATAATCTCACATTTGCTGGCATCGTATTCTCGTTCACTCCTCATGGCCCAAACTCTCCAGCTTTGCTCACCATTTCCTTACCGCCTGCTCATTCCCATGGCCCAGTGTCTCTCCCAGAGACGGCCGCAGCGGTACAGACGGGCCCGGTGTCTCTCCCAGAGACGGCCGCAGCGGTACAGACGGGCCCGGTGTCTCTCTCTGGGTACAAATGCCATTCCTCTTGCTCTCCCTGCAATGTGACACTTATACCCCGTGGGGACTTCAGGTCTGGGGAGGACCTGGGAACTGAGTCAGCCGAGAGAATGTGGTGGACAGTTGCTGTCCAGCCTCTAAGGCTGGGTCATAACGGGCAATGTGGCACCTCTCCCTCAACACACCTCTGGGGAGCCTTGAGCCAACATGTAGGAAGTCTGGCTTCTCCAAAGCCGCCGTGTTGGGAAGACCATGTGGGGAGGCCACCAGGGCAGACGGAGAGATGTCCAAGGAGCCCGCACTGCCCCAGCCCTGCTGTTTAAGGTGGCCCGGTCTCCACCACCAGGCACGGGCATGAGGAAGACTTGGGGTGATTCCAGGCGCCCAGTCTCTGTCCTGCCCCGGCCCATGCTGAGGAGAGCAGAGACAAGGCCATCCCTGCAGGGCCCTGACCAAATTGTAGATTTTCAAGCAAAGTCTATAAGCAAAGATACCGCTGCAAGCCCCTGTTTGGACCGGTTTGTTACACAGCAGCCGTTAGCCCAGTCAGCCCTGAGGCCTACCCAAGTCACCTTTGCCCCATCACATGCTTAAATGGCTCTTACTAGGCTCCCCCTGTTGCTGAGCCCGGTAGGTGGTATCCAGAACTCCTCTGTCTGGACAGTGACCCTCTGCGCCGCAGACCACCCACCCTGAACGCTGGATTCCCCTGCAATCCGTCATGCAACCCTCTTCGGGACTTTTCGGTTTTCTTCCTACTTTTCAGTCTGCTGCTTCCCCCTTTTTTACATCATTCCATCCCTGACAACCAAACACAGAAATCCTTCGAGACTCAGGCCTGGTCTTCCTTCTGCTCTCGTTCTGTGCTTCACCACTCTGGACAGTTGCTTCCATGTTCACGGGTCTGTGCCCCCCCTTCCGGACACGAGTCACGATTCACATCTTCTCCAGGCTCCTGACCTCTACGTCCAGTTTGCTGGGGCAGCTCCCGCTTCGGAAGGTCAGAGTGACCTCATGTCCGACATGGCCAAGGTCTCACCACCGTACCCGCATCCGCTGCTCCCTTCACCTGCTCTGCCTGGAGGGTCGTGAGACTGGGTCATCGCGCGGACGCCGTTGTGCCTAGGATTCGAGTAAGACGCATGCTGTTCCTGCTCTCGTAGAGCTTTAATTCCAAATCCTTGGAGCAGACAAATGCTGGTAAGTACGTCAGTGAATAGTCAAATGCCAGACTCCAAATCTTACACAGGCGACGCGCGAGGACAGTCGGGGAGGTCGGGACGAGCCTAAAGGAGAGAAGAGACGTGGCGGCAGAGAGAGCCACGGTGCCCCGACCAGGAAGGCAGGGAGCGCACTGGTACGAGGCAGGTGAACCCCGAAAACATTCGCTGAGTGAAAGAAGCCAGTCGCAAAAGACCACGTGTCGTATGATTCCATGTATAGGACACGTCGGAAGGGGACAGATCTAGAGAGACAGAAAGTAGATGGTGGTTGCCCAGGGCCGGACACTGGGGAGAAATGGGGAGTGGCCGCCCCCATGGGTCTGGGACTCCTTCTCGGAATGATGAAAATGTTGTAAACCCGATCGCGGTGGTGTTCGCACAACCCCGTGAAAACACTATAAACCGTTGACTTACGCACCTGAAAGCAGCGGATCGTGTGGTTTGTGACTCCCACCCCGAGAAAGCTTTAGTTAAAGCGGAGCCGGCGCAGAGAGATTGGGCGGCAGGAGCTTCCGTGGCAGAAGGAACAGTGACGAAAAGATGCGGAGTGGAAAGAAACTCTTGGCATTTGCGGGGAGCTCAGTGAATTCCGTGGTGCGGTCTGGAGGGCGCAGGGGTGATGGTTGGAGGCGGACCAGGAGATCTGCACCAGCGGGCGCATCGTGCAGGAAGCTGGGCCTGAGACATGAGTTGTGTCCCGAGTGGGATGGAAACCACGGTCGGGTCAAAGGACGGAGGTAGCGCGATCTGGCTTGGAAAGAGCCTCCAGCTTCTGGGCCGAGAAGGGACCCTAAGAGACACGTGTAGGGTCAAGGAGACCCGTATGGGGCTGCTGCTGCAGGAGGCCAGGCGGTGGTTAGACTAGCGTGCGGGATGAGAGCGGCGGGGAGCACTGGGTGCATTGGGGTGTTTTGGAGCTGCAGTCCGCAGAATTGGTGGGTACCTTAAAGGCAGGGGACGAGGACATAAGAAGAGTTGGGGATGACCCCTAGATCTTGGGTTAAGCAGTGCAGTGGCGGTTGGTGGTACCATTTCTAGGTGGCAGAGACTCAGGGTGACATCGGCTGTGTTCAGTCTGAGGTAGCTGCGGGGCTTGCGGGGCGAAATGCTGTGCAGGCAGCGGGACGTGGGAGCAGAAATCAGGGCTGGGGTTTGAGGTCGGGGAGTTCGATGTTGTTATTTGTATGCACGGGGCTGAAGAAGTCACTTAGGGAAAGCGGGTGCTATACAGAGAGAAAAGAGAAACGCGGCACAGAGCCCTGAGGACGCCAGCATGTGGAGAAGGAACAGTGTTGAGCACAGAGGAAACCTAGGAACCTTTGGCCAAAAGGGCAAGTGAGGCATCTGGCCACCCAGCCCGTTACCCAGCCAGAGACGTCATCCTCGTCCCACACCGGCTGTGTCCTGCTCCGCTGTTGACGCTAAGCCCTGACATGTCCCCAGTCTCTCCCTGCTCTGCTGCAGCCACCCCCAGACCAGGCTGCTGCGTGTCCCACGGGCTTGGGCTGTAGCCTTCACACGGGTTTTCCATCCCCTCCTGACTTTCCCGCTTTTCGGTCCCGGACTGCCCTCTCACGGTTTTTCTTAAAATGCAGATCAGCTCCTGGCCCACGTACTTGGGGGCTCTCACGCAGAAGTAATGCAGTGCTTTCCTTTGGTTTGTAGAACTAGGAGTCCGAGCCTTTGCTTGGCCCTCTGGCCTTACGTACCTGGAACAGTTCCCAGCCTTGCTTTGCCCTTAGCATGCCAGCCCCCCTTCTCTTCCTCCTGCCATATCACCCCCTGCCACAGGACCTTGGCACATGCTAGTCCTTCTGCTGGAATGTCTTTTCTTTCCTCTACTGCCTGTTAATGCCTCCTCATCTCTTCTAGAGAATCTTCAGGGAACTCTTCTTTTTCAATTTTATTTGTTTATTTGAGAGTGGGAGAGCATTGGGCAGGGCAGAAGGAGAGGGACAAACAGACTCCCCGCTGAGCAGGGGGCCCCACACAGGGCTAGAGCCTGGGACCCCGAGATCATGGCCTGAGCTGCAGGCAGACACTTTACTGACTAAGCCCCACCCAGGTGCCCCCTTCAGGGCATTCTTGAGGACATCAGCGTCCTGCATCGTACGCTCTTAGCATGGGCTGCTTCTTCCGAGTGCCTAGCTGTGTTAATTGTGTAATTACCTTGGATCCCATGCCCCCACCCCCGACAAGGCTTGGGCTCCCTACAGGTGCCCACCTAAGAGACGATAGCAGAAAACGTGAGGACAGAGAGAAGCGATTCTTGTACTTTGCGACATTGAGTACTTTTCCCTTTGTCCAACCTGAACCTCTTCTAGCTCCTCAGTAAAATACTAGATCCCGGAAAGATGGAGGCCACACGCTCCCTCACTCTAGCTCTTCTCTCTCGGGTTCTTGGCTAGCACGACCAAGGATCAGAGCCAGAGAGGCGGACACACCAGCAGGGGTGTGGAGAGATGTCCTCAGTGCGCTGGAATTGTGCAGTTAGGTCCCCCGCCCCTGCCGGAAGCCAGTTGTGATCCTAAACTTGTCTGGGAACTTATTTTTCATACAGTGAAAATGAAAAGCAGCCGAAATGGTGAAAACCTGCAGTGTTTATGCACAAACCTCGGTGGTTTCTGGGGAAAACCTTGTCATAGGTCCAGAATAATCTTAAGATGGTTCTGCTTGAACCCCGGGCTGGAAGTGAACACTCATTCCCAGTCCCTTTGGACCCTGGGGGTCTGAATTTGGAGGGGGGGGGCGGCCTTGACACCCTGAGAAAATTAAACCAGCTTCTGTCTGGGCACACAGCTGGCCCCGGAGCCGGCATGTTGCTCAGTCCTTAAGCTGTGCCATTAACGCACGAGTCATTTGCATCTCTGATGACCTGCGTCTGCCTGCCCGATAAAAGGGATCCAGGGCACCGCACCTTTCCCCGCAGGAGGAGAGCTGCCCAGCCGGCCGGGGTGGTGCGCGTGGCTGGGGAGTGTTTGGAGGAGGGATTCGGGAGGAGGAGGAAGCCGCCCCTCCGTGATAAGCCTAATTGTTTTAAGCCTTGGGTTTCAGGTCTCCGCACCTGGGATCAGTATTCAGCTCACAGATTTTGCTAAGCTTGTGTGACAGGATAATCTCCTTTGTTCAATGCCCGAGGAGGATATTTTCTGCATTATTAGACAAGTCAATGAAGATAAAACAAAATATTAACTATTTTAAGCTGCACGAGTCCACCCTTTTCTAATCGTGCCGGCTCCCTTGTTCTAATGACACGGGCTGAGCTGCTGGGCAGGAGGGGCTGGTTTGCAAGTCCCCCGCCCCCGCCCCCAGCCATCCTGTCAGGTGCAAGTTTCACCTTTTCTCCGCTTTGCTTTTCCCGGGCGTGGGGGTGGGGGGCAATTTGTGAAGCTGGGGACCTTGTTTCCTGGCAGGAAAGAAAGAAATGGAACGTGAATGAAGCGCACAGCGGCGTGACATCCATCAGCATAATGTTAAAAGGCATCTATGTCTCTTTTGCAATTATGTAAAACCCGCTAATCCTGCGTCTGGGCTTTGGCAACCGGGACACGTCAGGGCCATTCGGCATCAGGATTCTATCACGCAAAAACTGCCGGCCCTGTCTTTGCATCTGCGCTACCGTGTAATTTCCAGTCGGCTTTTTAAAGGTAGAAACCTGGCCGTCGTCACGTGAGCAGCAATGCTGTTTGCCCACTTTCCTGGCTCTGGGCAGGCAAGAACAGTTGGTAAAACCTGGAGAGGGGAGCGCGCCCTTTCCTGGCCGGTCACTAAGTGCCGGTGTTTTATGGGAGCTGCCGTCCTCACTGGTTTGGGGGATCGTCCCGCCCCGACAAGCCAGACCCTCCAGGTCCCCAGCCTTGCCAGTAGCTGGGCTGTGGCCCTGACTTTGCAGATGCAGAAGCCGTGGGAGGAAATCGGTCTCCCTGCCTCACTTCTCCCCAGAGGACAGGTCCCTCCTCCCTGGGGACAGCCTCACACCCACAAGCTGCCGTGTGACCGGCCCTGGCTTGACTCTTCCCTCCTGCAGAATCTCTGCCTGGTTCTGGAGCACCAGGGTTCCCGGGAGAAGCCCATGAGGTCCTGGACGCACACGCGCGCACATGTGTGTGTGTGTGTGTGTGCGCGCACGCGTGTGCACTTGCGTGTGGACAGCCCCTCACCTGTGGTATCTTCGTGCTGTTCACCCATCCTCTCTGCTAACTCCTTCTCTTAGCTCCTGTGCTCAGAACCATGTGGCTGTTTTCGGTCTCACCTAATCCTCCCAAGAACGTTGACAAAGCGGGTGTAATTATCTCTGTTTTGTAACGAAGGAAGCACTTGGCGTCCCTGAGCCTTGAACTGGCCCAAAGTTCAAAGTCCACGGCAGAGCTAGGATTCGAACCAGAGTCCACACAGCTGGGATGCCTCCAAAGACCTCAGAACTAGGATTTGGGGCAAGCACTTTCTTGCGGGGGGGTTGACCCCTTAAAGCACCAGGGAAGGGAAGCAAGCCGTGAAGGGGCTTATGAGCCAGTCACCGCACGGGCTTAGCCCTGGGGGCCCTCTGAGCGCCTGCGTGGGACACACAGCATTTTCTCAGGGGACGGTCTTTGTTTTTTTGGTTTTTTTTTAAGAGTTTGTTGACATTTATGAACATTTAAATCCCAAGCTATGCAATTCTCCCATTTAAAGTGTACATTCTGTGTGGGTTTTTTTAATGGCAGCCTTGAGCTGCCAGAGAGCACTGGACCAGGAGTCAGGAGGGGTCACTGCCTCCCTCCTCACCAGTACAGTGGGCTTCTTCAGTAACTACTCTTCTTCAAGGACCTACTCTGTCCGCCAAGCGCACGGTCAAACCCCACTCAGGCCCGGCTCCCAGCCGTGCCGAAGCCTACACCACGCTGGTTTTCAGTGCATTCACCGCGTTGTGGAACCATCAGCACGAACGATTTTATAACCTTTTCATCATCCCACAGAGAAACCCCGTGCTTCTCTGCCTTGACCCCCAGCCCCCGTGTCCCTCCCAGCCCTCGCCAGCCACAGGCCTACTTTCTGTCTCCATAGGTTTGCCCGACGCTGAGACTTTTGTCCCTCTAAATCCTGTGCTCCATCAGTTGGGTCACTCCTGAGGCTGATTCCCTGGCACATCCAGCCACCCAGAGCACAGGCTCGTAGGCCAACCCCGTCTGCCCAGAGAACACAGCACACCCAGGAGAGGGGCCCGGGGGCGGACGGCCTCCGCAGGTGTGGGGCCCTCAGGGATGTGGGGCGGGTTCTGACAGCGTCTGCTTGATATACTTCTCCCCTGTGCCTCCTGGGGGTCTCTGCTCACCCCGGAGGCCTCTTTGCTCCCCCTGTTAAGTCACAGCTCTTTCCTCCCAAGGTCCAAGAAGGCTGTAGTGAGTCTCTGCTCCCCAAGTCCATCGCACTCGATGTGTCCTCTTCCCGGGGGGAGGGTAGAATGTGGCTTTAAGGAGTGTGGTCAGGGCCTGGGGCCCAAACGGGGAGATGAAGCAGCCGAGTCGAGCTCCAGCGGACAAGCATCAGGGGCAAAGCGGGGGAAGCAGGAATGGGCTTGGAGCTTGCACGGACCGGACCAGAAGCCCGGGGCCTGGAGTGGACATAGCTGGGTGCGGGGGCAGGAGGAAGTGGGAGGAGGGGGTGGGAGCAGCGGATCCCACAAAGGGCTCTTTGGTGAGGAGTTTGGATTTTCTTCCAAAGCAAGGGAGCCCCTTGGGCAGTGTTAAGCAGGGATGGGACCTTCCGATTTCCTCTTGACACCTAGGCCATTTGCCAGGGACTTCAGTCTTTAGCATTGCGTTGCCCTTGGCCTTCTCCAGCCCCACGTGTGTCTTATTTGGCCGTTAAACTCTGGTACAGGCGCTGTCACTAGCACCCTTGCTAGGCCAAACAGTCCTTTGTGCAAATTAGGAAAAGGCACAAGACACGTTACTGCCATCTGCTGGAAAACCATCATAATTAATGCACCTGTCCGTGATGGTGCCACTTAGGGTGGGGCAGTGTGCAGCCTACACAACTGTACATGGCAACCCTGCCATGCCTTCCACGACAGACTTCTTCTGATACTATAGCTTGGATTAGCCAGGGTTCCCCTCACTTGTCTGACCTCCCACAGTGCTGCTTCTGCTGGGCATTTCTGATAGTAACTGCCACATGCCACTCTACCCCTAGAACCCATGTCCCGTTGGCCTGGATGGAAAGGAAATCTTTCTTTTATCTTCAGTAGAGTTTGTTTTCTCAACACTGAATCTGCTAATGAACAGCTAACTTGGGATCCATCCTCCCAAACTATAGGATCTGCCTTGCGTCACTGAGGTCTTCCTTCCTTGCCCAGCTACGTCAGAGGCAGTGTGATAGGGTGAAGTCCCTTAGACCGGTGGTGTTTCTAGCTCTCTCGGTGGGGACAGCTCTTGCCTTTAGCATCCAGGTCAGCCTAGGTGCCCGGGCCTCACAGAAGGCCTGCAGGCGCCCCACTGGCCTCTTGGGGGTGATGCTCTGTGAGAAAATGGTCACCCAGGACATCAGCACAAATGCTCCGTGAGCAGCTTTACTTGGGGGCTCCCTCAGTTTCCCTGTTCTCAGCACCCCCTGGGGAGGCTGGTGTGGGAGACGTCGGAGACTGGGCATGTTTCTGAGGATCTCAGTTCGGCCACTGTGCCGGGCTAGACCCCGAGTGCTGCCTCAGGCCTTCCCCCCTCCCCGGTCCCTCCGACAGCCAGCGCGAACCTGGCTCCCTGTGCGTGGAGAGGGTGGGGGGTGATGGAGCATTTGGGGGAGAAACGGGCCCGAGGCCCAGTTCCCTGTCAAGGGAAATACTTCACTGTGTCTAATGGGCCAGGATTCCTTTAGCTACAACCTGGCTCCTCTTCTCGAGCACTGCGATTCCCCGAACGGCAAATGGAAACGGAAACGCCACATTACGTAGCATTTCTATGCAATTAAAACACATTAAAATGGCAATTAAGTTTCACAAACAGCCTTCTCTATGTTCCTGGGTTGATTAGGCTGTTTGTGTTGTTTTTCAAGGATGATTGTTTTAACTAAAGGCTGAGTTGTCTTCTTAAGGACTGAGCTGTTCCCCGGGAGGCAAGGAACCCTGAATTCGAAGTCTGTCTTTCTTCCCTTGGCAGTTTGGGCTTACTTTTATTTTTATTTCTTTATTATGTTGAATCTCGAGCTCAGGCCAAAGGAGGGAGAGCGGGGCGACAGCTCCGTGTGCCCATCACCCAGCTTCCGTGTGCCCATCACCCAGCTTCCGTGTGTCCATCACCCAGCTTCCGTGTGCCCATCACCCAGCTTCCGTGTGCCCATCACCCAGCTTCCGTGTGCCCATCACCCAGCTTCCGTGTGCCCATCACCCAGCTTCCGTGTGCCCATCACCCAGCTTCCGTGTGCCCATCACCCAGCTTCCGTGTGCCCATCACCCAGCTTCCGTGTGCCCATCACCCAGCTTCCGTGTGCCCATCACCCAGCTTCCGTGTGCCCATCACCCAGCTTCCGTGATTATCGACGAGGGACAGTCTCCGCTCGCTTGTTACTCCTTCCTAAAGAGAAGGACGTGTAGCAGAATTCTGGTAAGAGAAATTGGCACGGACTCCAACCGGGAGACCCCCTGCCCACAGAATGCATCCAAGGCGGGGCCGTGGGGGCCAGTCCGGGGCAAACGTCCTTCCCTGCCCCTTGCGGGCTTCATGGTCTAGAAAGGCCTTCATCGGAGCTGCCAGGAGGGTCTGCTGAGGCTGGGCTTCCTGGGAACCCTCCGTGGGGCTCTGGCCCGCCCCCGGTGACGCTCTCCCCCCTCATCCACGAAGGCAGACCCAGCGCGAGGGCTCATCTGCTTTCCCCACGGGAAGAGGAGCGCTGTTACCCCGCTCCTGACGACACGCGAGGAATTTAGTGATTGCTCCGAATCTACAATGATTGGGAGCGGAGAAGGCATTGTCGGTCTGGGGTCTCACTGCTTCGGAGGAGCAGCGTAGCTGCTGTCCTTGGCAGGACCGTGGGATCAGGTCTGGGACCCCTTCCTTGACCGCGGGCTGTCGAGGGGCTGGCAACAGCCCTTCCTAATCTCCTTGCCTGCCTCCCGGGTAGCCGGCTCCCAGTCCCAGGGCCTCCTTCCAAGAGCAGCGGGGTGTGCGGTTGCTCGCACACTCCTCTGGCGTTGTGGGCTTCCTTGGGAAAGGGGGATGTGCTGGAGTTAGTGAGGTCGGCCTGCCGCCAGGCCCGCCGCTCCCTGGTTGTTGGCACACAATTCCTTCTCTCCTGCTTGTCGCTCTGTCACCAGCGGCAGAGTCCCTGTTTCCGCCCGATTTCTGCCTGGGATAATGGCTTTTGTCCTTTGGGGCTGCAGGTGCCTGGGCCGTCCTAGCTAGAAGGAGCTGTAGCCTCCTTGCCTCCAGCCGGGTTCCTCCAAGCTTCAAGGGCACAGCACGGCCCGGGGCCGTCCGGGATGAACAGCATCGTGGCCAGGATGTATATTCTGTCTCTGTCACCGTTGCTCGGAGCCTGACCTCACCCCTGGGGCTGCTGACAGTGATGTGAGGATGTCAGAGACCTCAGGACGGGCGTCCCGGTTCCCCCACTCTTTGGCCAATCTGGCTGGTTTTCATGGGCAGCTTTTTTTTTCTTTTTTAGGAATAACACAACTTCGGAGCTTCCTTCCGGGCAGTCATTTGTTTCTATTCTCTTTTTAGTTGTGTGGTGGTTGTTTTTCCTACTAGATTAGGCGTCAGATGGGTAAGACATCGAGATAGATAGAGGATAATAAAAATCAATCATTTAATAAAAAGTATTTATTAACGGCAACTACATGCCAGGGGCTGTTGTAGGTTCAAGGATTTCATAGGTGAACAATGCAGAGGGGCCCGTGACAGTTTCATGCTTCTTACGCACTATCGTAGGGAGAGACACAACACCCGTTGGTCCTCAGGTGAATAAAAACAGAAAACCCAAGCCCATGATTGTGTTATGTAGGACATTGAAGGCGGGGGGGGGACGGGAGTGCGGCATGGGCACTGCTCCAGTGGGGGAGAGGAAGAACCAGCTTTGGGGAAAGGGTTGAGACCCAGAGCTCTCCTCTCTGAGGAGCAGCTCATCAAGGACCTCGGGGGAGGAACGTGTGGCCCCTCCCGGGAAGGCGACGGCGGGCGGTGGGCGGAGCCAGTGGGAGGCAAGAGAAGGGACCCAGGCCCGCGGCGCTCGGAGACAAGAGGCAGAAAATGCCAGACACCCAAGCATTGGTAGGTTCCTGGTGCAGCACCATCTCTGAGGGACCAACAGTTCTCACCCCCTTTCTGAGGCAGTGCAGGGACTTTGGGGTCTCTGCTGATGTGGGCGGACCACCCCTGCTAGCCCTGTTCTTCAGGCCGGAGCGGGGGTCACCCAGCTCAGCCCCCCTACCTGAGGGAATGTGGTTCCCCCCGAGGTCCTTTCTTGCTTCGATGGGGACATCTGAATGAGCAGCGGAGTACATCATCTAAGCTGATGGTCTCGTACTTGCTCCCCAGACCAGCGGCCCCAGAATCCCCTGGGAACTTGCTAGAAATACAGACTGTCGGTCAGCTTCCCCTCTCCCCAAAACCTACCAACTAGGAAATCCCTGGGGTGGGTCCGACGCATTCATGTGCCCGTAGATGCCACCACGACCTCTAGGCTGTCCCTGGCACACGGAGCTCTGACGATACCCCAGATCCACACGGGATCTCGGTCTCCCACTGGCTGAGCAGATGGTCACCATGTACCACACGCATTTCCTAAAACATTCAGTGAGTGCCCCGGAGAAGGCAGAAAGTGAAGTCATTGTGTTCCCGAGAGTAGAGCTTCCGGGTTCGAGTCTTAGGAAGGACGAGGGTCTCAGTAGGGCCGGTCTCCGACTGCTGTGAGGGGAGCAGGCGCTACTTTCATCTTTCTGACATCCGTCCTCGGCTCTGGCCCACCGTAAACCTTGCTGGGTCCTTTTGTTTCGAGTGCGCTGCTTGCGGATTGTACACGGGTGAACTCTGAACTCTGTGATTATCGTCAGAAGCAGCCCCGTCGCCCTCACTTTCTGTCCGGGCTTGTAGCTCCTCTGCATGCTCCCTTGGCCTCTGTTTTCTGTCTTTTCCTCCAATATTGGTCTTTGGTTCTGTCTCGTCCAGTGATCAGGACGGCGCTCGTTCCCCTTTTAATTCTAGTACTTCTTTTTATGTTTTTAGAAACTCGTGAAGCCTGTGTTTTCAAATGATGGGAGTCCAGAGGAAATCTCTGTTGGTTCAGTTCCCTAAATACAGGTGTTTGTTTCCCGCTCCCTCTTTCCCTCCTTTCCTTCCTTCTCTTAGTAAAATTGGAGGTTTGGGGTCTTCATTATTATCAGCTTATTAACTTTTCCATTAACGAACTTCCCTTCGAAGATTGAGATTTGACAGCCGCGTTCGCTGTGGTGACCACGTCTATAACAATGACAAGACTTAACCTGTTCAGATGATTTTAGTCCAGAATGTTCCCACTTTTCCTTCGTTTTGATATGTCTCTTAGGATGTTGGGGTTTTTTTTGGTTTGTTTTTTCCCTCAAAGAAGAGTTTATGTGAGTGCCGCTCGCACACGGAGCCGAGAACAGAAGCAGGACCTCGGCTATTTCCGTTTCCTTCTCTCTCTCAGATGCTCACATCTTTTCCCAAATCCGCAGCCAGTTCCTCACAAACTGGTTGGGCCTCGCCCGAGGACCAGACGAGACGAGTCGCGGGAGATGTTCTTCTGCAAATGCGAATCGCCCCACGCCTTGATACACCGGCCGTGCCCCGCTTCCGCAGCTTTGCGCACACAGTCGCGTGTGGTTCGGGTGCCGTCCTCGTCCACGGGGGCCCAGGGCAGCAGCTGCAGCCGCCTCCTCCGTGACGCCCGCTGTCCTCTCCAAACACAGTGTCATCTCTCCACGGCCCCTTCGACTTGCCTCACTTGCGACAACGAGCGTTTTCTTTGCCGCGTCCCCTACTGCGTTTCACATTCCTGTCCCTTCTGTCCCTGTCTGGGCCCTCTTCGAGTCTCTCATTAGAATTCTCAGATAGAATCTGGTCCTGTTCGTTTTTGGGTCCAGCCCATATCCTGCACCAAGTTTGGTACACAAAAGGCATTCTCTCCATTGTCGCGTGCCCACTGTGATTGCCGATGGGGGAACCCACGAAACCCGGGAGGCATGACCTTAATTCAGCATATGTGGAAACATCCCATCAGAACAGTACTAAAACGGAAGGAAGAAGGTCTAAAGATATAAAAATCCCACAAAAGCCCATCACATAGGTCATTAGGCAGTGCATATCCATAGAAGAGAAAATAAGATCAAAGTCATCACGTAACGCCGCCGTGTAAGCGAGGAGGGCTGGCATTTTCCTCCTGGTGATGTGAGCGGCCTTGTGAGAGCGCCGTTAGGCTTCCCGGGAGGCAACTGCAAGGAGCTCTCGGGCTGCGGATTTCAAAGCCTCGACGGCACGGGGATCCTTTTTTGCCTCTTTTCTGGCTGACTATTATCCTGTCCTCCCCAGGCTGGCACTGAAGGCTCACTTTACTCTCGACTTCAAGGCTTGTGTCAACTCTTAACTGTCTTTTCTTGCCGTGCTCATTTTACCGTTGGTTTGTTAATAAATATTTGCCATCTGTAGCAAATCTTAAAACGGAGCAAAATCTTAAAATGTCTACAGCAAAAAAATGCACAAGACGAGGAACTTGGCATTTCCTAAGAAGAGACCTTTATTTTCTGCCTGACTCTCATCTGTGTGCGGGGGCACACATGAGGACGCACGAGCCGGCGCGTGTGCGCGCACACACACACACGCACACACATGGTCCCCGGCGCACACACACGCGTTCCCCAGCACACGCACACATACACGTTCTCTGGCGCACGCGCGTGCACACACACAAACGCACACACGCGTTCCCCGGCGCGCACACACACACACCACATACACGGTCCCCAGCACACATCCCTTTCCTTAGTTCCTCATCTTTTCTTTGCTTTTTAAATATGATTGTTGAAACCGGGTTTTTACCAAAATTCCCTTCCGTCTGGGGCACTGAGTAATCCAGGCGGGTGTGCCGAGCTGAGGCGCCACTGTGGGGAGGTGTAAAGTAGGCAGAGAGCCTGAGCGTGATTCACAACCCCTCCTTGCAGTCCAGGGCACAAGACTCTTGGGGGCCCTGGGACTTCATCGCTGTGGTCTCCGGCATCACCTCCCCGTCCCGAATTCTCGCTGCCCCACACCCTTCCGTTTCTTTGCCGGGAGGTTTTAGGCAGGTGTAACACACACGTGCCTCAGACCGCGTGTCGGGTGTGGGGTCGTCCGAGCTGGTCCCCGCTGGGAGTGCTCCCTCGGCTGTGGCCGGTGCTCCATCCTGCCCTTTGCGTCGGTGGCCACGAGGGGATGGGCCGAGCCTGTGCTGGGTCGCGAGCGGAACCCGTGACCTCCAATTCGCCATGGCCTCGCCGACAAGAGGTCGTTGTTGCTCACGTCACGCGGCCCCTGCGGGCTCAAGACCGCCCCCCACCCTCCTCTAGGCTGTGGGTTGGCCGGACCTCCGTTCCGTGTCTCCTCATTTTGGGGACCCTGACCTGTGGCTGGTGTTTACGTAGCACGTGCCGTTCTTACGGAGGGACAGAAGCAATGACAGCCCAATGGCACAAGCGCCCTCGAGGACCATGTTTGAGCGCAGTCTGTGTCACCTTCATTCACACACCATTGGTCCAAACAAGTGACATGGCCACGCAGATGGTCCGTGGGGCGGGGAAGTTCCCAGGGAAGCCCGGTCAGAGCAGGGAGAAGGGGACGTTATGTTCAACAAGTACAACCTTTTTCCCTTGATAATTCCACGACCTCCGGGGGGGATTAGAAATCCTAGTGAGGAGGGACCTGGGCGGCTCAGTGAGTGAAGCCTCTGCCTTCGGCTCAGGTCATGATCCCGGAGTCCTGGGATCGAGTCCCACGTTGGGGGTGGGGGCTTCTCCCTGTCCCTCTGCTCCTCCCCTGTACACTCTCTGTCTCTCTCTCAAGTAAATAAATACAATCTTTCAAAAAAGAAAGAAAGAAAAATCCTAGTGAACTTTGTTGCCCCATGACCGCTGCCACCCGCAGCAGGGGAGAGTGGGCTGGCCGGCTGGGTGAATTCCAGGCACGCATTCACAGAAAAGCATGAGGACACAGAGTGAGAGCACAGACGTAGAAGACCTAAAGGTGAAATGTGGGAACGCACACGGAGTGTGAAATAAAATAGAAAGTCACAGATGAAACGGAAATTCAAAGCATCAGCGATAGAAAGAGCCCTCCGGTCACCAGGGCAGAGAGGGAGCAGTGGACTACCTGGGTCTCGTGTGGCGGCGGGGAGCGTGTTCACACACGGCACGGGGGACACCTTCCCCTGGCGCGGGCACTTGGCGCGCGTGAAGGCAGCGTGCGGCCCCATGCAGATAGAGCCCCGTGTAGGGAGCAGCGGTGGGTTCTGCTCGTCACGTGCTCGTCCTCCGGAGCCAGGGAAGGGTGAGCGACGGTGTCCCACGCGGCACAGCCAGGGAGCGGGCAATCCGGATTTCACTTACGTTCACCCGGGTGTCTGCAGCGCTAATTACGCCGTCAAGAACTCGTCGTTACCAAGGTGTTAAGTCTGACGTTCGGGCTTTGCTACGGGAAGCTTTGGAGCTATAATTACCCATAAAATGTAAACAAACTTTTGTTGAAAAATGAAGATGAATTGTGACAGCAACAGAGAAGCGGGTGCCCCACCATGGGCTCTGCAATTAGCAGGGTGGACGGGAACAAGTAATTAATCAGTGCGCAACTCAGGCAACGACGCTGGGCCATTTACTTGTCTGCCTTCCCTGGTCAACTCTCGTGTGATGACAGAGTTCCACGGAGAAGGCGGCATGTCTGGGGCCCGCGGTCCCTTCAGCACAGCCGACATACTCCTGCACTGGCCGGGATTTTGTTTTGAGACCGTGTCCTCTCTCGAAGTTTGATTTCTAGAATTCCGGTTGATGGTGAATTCATGGCACTTGTGTTTGTCTCGGCAACACACATGCACACACACGCAAACACTTTCTTAAAGACGTTTTTAGGAGGAATGTCAGGAGAACACCCCGTTCCCTACTTCAGTTCCTCTTAAAGAATGTTCTGGAAACGTAGCCACACTGGAGGGGCCTGGCTGTCAACGCTGATGACAGCACAGCCCTTCTGAATGAGCATCTCTTGGAGGGGCGCGGCTCTGTGGCGGATGCTTGGGGCACGGCCGTACGCTCGGCCAGCGTCGGCCACCGGAGCTCTCCGCGACGCAGGAAACGCTCCGTGCCGCTCTCCATGGCAGACACGTGGCCGAGCCCGCCGACGAAGCCAGTGCTCTTGAGTGACAGAATTCTGGATTTCGTTTCACTTCTGGACTCCGGGCCAGTCCCCCCCCACCCCACGCCTTTAGGAAACTCGCTAGAATCCTGTGAGGCTTAAATACGTTCAGCTGTCGCGAGTACTTAGAACGGCGTCTCGCATGTAGCAAACTCGAAAAACCCGAGGGCCAAGTCACATACAAACAGCGGCTCCTGGGGCGCCTGGCCCGGAGTCCAGAAGCCAAGCTGGGGGTTTCAAACAGAGCGTATTTCTGGCAAGTGCTCATGTCCCCCGGGGACTCCGTGCGGTGCCAGGAGCTCTGGGTTTCGCAGGCGTTTGGGACTTTAGTCCTCCTTCTTGTCCTGAGACACGGGACCCAGGCCGAAGGCGGGGCTCGGATCCTGTCTCCTCCTTCTGACTTCAGGCCTCCTGCCAGTGCCTCCCGATGGCAGAATCTAATTTTATGACACATGTAATCCGTGGAACTTAATTTAATCAGAACCTAATCAGAAATCTAATCAGAATATAATCAGGCAGAGGGGTCTGGAAAATGTCGTTTGGGGACTCCCTGCCCCAGAATCCCAGGGCAGGGTTCAGACGGGCGAGCTTGGCGTGGGGAGAAGATAGACAAAGCACCTTCATAGTCGTTCAGTTAGCATTTCTCTCAATCCCACGTCCGTCTCCCTGTGTTAATGACGTCACCACTTTCCAAGCTCAACGGCACGGGCCAGGCAGGGGCTCCCGAGACGCTTGGACCCGAAGGACCGAACCTGGACTAATTGCCAGTTTCCGCGTTCGCTTCGGCTAGATCACGAGCAGAGGCCGGCGTGCACGCGGGGCTGCTGGTTCTCCGGGTCTCTGTCCCTAGTTTGCTGCTCGGTCTCCTCCCTGAGCCTGGGGGGCTCTCGTGGACAGGGCTTGAAGCTCTAGACCCAGCCCTCAGGGGCCGCTCCTGGCCGTCCCTGCTGGCCCAGCTGTGTCCGCAGCTCTCCGAAGCTTGCTACTCCCCAGCGGGGAGAAAGAACGGAGTGAAAAAATGCCCAGAAGAGAAGCCGCCCCTCGCTACACCTGTTCACAGTTTCCGCCCTTCTCCCGGGAAAGCCCCCACGGCGCTACTAGGCTCGCTGTGTCTACCCCCCTTCCTCCCAGCTGTACTGAGCCCCTTGTCTTTGGAGCTGGACTGGACATGGCGTGTCACCTCACGCTGGGGAGAAGACTCGCCAATGCTCAGTTTTCTCTTTTACCCACCGCTCGGACCAAGAGCGTGAGAAATAGAATCCGCAGTAAAAAACCTGAATTTTCTAAGGCAACTTCTCTGCATCCCATGGCCTAAAAGTCCTTGTGTGGAAGCAACGCTGAGGGGCTAAGACAGGGGCCAGCGCGGATTAGTGATGAGTGACCGGCTCGTGAGTGTATGAAGCTGTAGGGAAACAAGAATGCATCCGTCTTCTCTTCCAGAACCCATAAAATTAATGTGGAATTTAATGTCTTAGAAAACAAATGACGGACGATCGTGAGACATTACGTTCTTGTCTCTTGCAGCGGATGATGACAGGTTTTTGTTTTGTTCTGTTTTTCCATTTCTGATTTCTGTAGCAAATGATCTCAGAGCTCTGCCGGGTTTTGGAGGCTTCGGCAAGCTCTCTCCTTCCCCAGCCCTGCAGTGTTTCCCACAGACTCTCAGCTCAGGAGAAGTGCCGGCCCGGTGACCGATGACCTTGGTCTTGGGTTGCCTGTCAGAGCCCATTTTCCGTTCTCACGGTGGGACGGAAGGGTGAGCACGGAGCGCAGGTGTCATTCTGCAGGTCTTATCCATGCCTCTCTGCTGGGCCGAGGGGGCTCCGTCTCTTTACCCCGTCCGGGGGTTTCTGGGCGCTGCGTCTTTGCTTCTGCTCTTTTGTTTCGGATTTCTTTGCATTTGTTTAAGACTCACAGTCTTGGTGTTACCTGCTCCTTGGGTCAGTTACAGTTTTGTCCAATGTGTGTCATATTCCCTCCAGCGGGATCTCCAGCCTGTCTTCTGGGCGCCCCGGCCTCCTAAGGGAGAATGGTGCGACCCACGATCTTGTTACCCGAGGTCGTGGGTGCCAGGCTGCCCTTCCGTGTGGTCCCCTCCACCTCAAGCCTCCGGGCCGGTGGGGAGATAGTGGGGGAGGGCCACATAGTTCCCTTGTCATCCTAGAGGCCAAGAGTGGTATTTCCGAGGGACGCCGCTGCTGTGCTCCTCTACCCGGCCCTGCTGACGTGTACGTAGCAGATTTGTCTTCCAGATCCTGACAGTGGGTTGCCCGAATCCAAGCTCTAGAATGAGCAGTGGTTTTTACTCTCTTCTGCATTTTCATGTGTCTTGCCACCGGACGAGAAGGTGGCGCAAGTGGTTGCTAGTCAGACGCCGGCGACATCTGAGTCTCACTCACGCTATGCCTCTTCCGCCGTCTCCTTGTTGGGCAAGGACACCCCGGATCCTACTCCCTGACGGGTGAAAACCCCAGGTCAGATCCGTGTGGGAAAGAAAGGCACTTTTGTGTGCGTGGGTTTTTACCTGTGAAGTGGAAGTGTGCGGAAATTCAGTTTGGGGCCTGTGACGTCCTGCGTGAGCAGACGACCCTCCAAGCAATAAAGTCACCAGCTCTGTGGGGCTTCCGTCCGGCATACGGCTGCGAATGACCGCGCTGGCTTCGTCTCCAGAGTCTGCGCCGCAAGCATCTGTGTTAGGAAGGGGGTGGGCGTGGAGCCCTCGGCCACGTGGGCGTGAGTTCATGTTATCGGCTTATTAGGAAGACAGATGTCATTTCTGGGCCAAGTGTCAGCCCTGACAGGGTTATTTAGCAACTGGAATACTAGCTGGTAAACATTAAGCACTTCTGCACCTGAGATGGATTTCCCTGAGGCCATTTAATTTGTAGGAATAAATGCATTTAATTTCCAGCAGTTGGAATTTCTGATTCTGTGTCCCGTAACGCTGAAGCCGTGTCTACGTTAGGCCCCAGCCAGGCCGTTATCAGGCCTTGTTTAGTCATAAAAATCAATGATTTCCATTTAACAGCTCGTTTTATGACTTAGTTCGCTGTCTTAACAATCAGTCTCTTTGGGCATTTAGCTATCGAAGATGAGCAACCGTGCATCGGTGACCGTGCATGGCAAGGGGAACTGTTTACCAGCTTCGGTCACCGTCCTCCTGACGGAGCTCCTTCTCCCGGAGACACCGGAGAGGGCTGGCCATCGTCAGCAGATGCGTTCAACCCGGTTTCGGATGCACCCGCTTCTCTGCTTCGGGGAGGCTCCTGCATCTGGGCCTCGCCCTTTCCCAGGCAGCTGAGCACAGAGACCCAAGCGCTGGACACAGCCAGGGCCTGGGCACCGGTCACTGCTCAAGTGGGAGCAAGGAAGGCTGGCTTTCTGCCTCAAGCGGCTCCTCCTATAATGGGGAGACCTCGGATGCAGATAAGCTTGAAGCTGTTTGAGTCTGGCCTTCAAGCCTTGAGTAGCGGCAAGTGGTTGGCAGGATGTGAACTTGGAGGAAGATGGTCCACATCCTGCCTCTGTGTGGTCAGCCCCGTCTTCGGGCCCCTCCTCCTCTAAGATACCCACACAGGGACTCTCTGCCCCATGTCCTTGGCTTGCGTTGCGTGCCCTGAACACACCAGGCCCGTCCAGCCTCCCTCCTTCCTCCTTGAGTCCAGGATCTTGATGCTGCCTGGCACGTCCTTCTGCATCTCACGGTGTTTCTGCTGGTGATTGCGTACCCGTTCGGTGATTGCGTACCCGTTCGGTGATTGCGTACCCGTTCGGTGATCGCGTACCCGTTCGGTGATTGCGTACTCGTTCTGTAAGGCTCAGGTCAACACCTCCTTCCCGCAGCTTTCTGCTCAGTCAGTCACCTGGACGACAGTGGTTTCCACTCATGTTTTGTATGATCACATTGTGTCGCAGCTGCTTGATGACGCATCCCGGACTGGGAGCTCTTCAACGGGGAGACAGTGGCTTAGTATCTTTGTGTCCTCAGTGTGAGTAGAGCATGGTGGATTGAATGCCCCCCCCCAAAAAAGATAGGACCCCCGGACCTGGGATTGTGACCTTGTGTGGAAAGGCGGGTGGCAGCGGAGGTACTTGGAACCACAGGACACGGTAGGGGCCCTGGGGCTGGAAGGGGCAAGGGCAGATTCTTCCCTGGAGCCCTCGGAGGGGTGCGGCCTACCTGTGTCTTGATTCTGGACTTGTGGCCTCTGCAGTTCTGAGAGCACGCGTTCCTGACGGAGCCTTCCAGCTTGGGGCGTTTTGTCACGGCAGCGCTAGGAAAGGGGACGGTGCAGAGTAGGGGCTTAGCTGCTGAAGGCATCATCGTTGATTATTCTGTAACTTAGAACATTTAGGATTAAAGGTACTTCCGTGGAAAAGGGAAAATCCTGGAGGTGTCTCTGCACGTGCTCCTCTGGGTCCGCTCGACACCGTGTAACCCGGAGAGGACGGCAGCGGCTTGCACACCGCGTTCCTCCACGGAGGACAGAGGGGCCTCGTCCACCTCCAGCCCGCAGGCCAGCGGCACAGAGAGGGCGGCTCCGTCCCCTCTGCTTCCGGTTGTCAGCAGGGATGAGAGACTGAGAACTCCGCTCGGGGCCCTCCCGTCACCCTGACAAGGCGCGGCAGACGGCAGCGCAGAAGTGCACAGGAGAGATCATCAATTAACCTAATAAAATTGATTTAAAGGCCTTTAAACTTGAGAGTGTGTTCAGTGCCAATGAAAGATCTTCCCAGTCCCTTGAAGTGATGAGATAAAATGATCGATCGCCCTCATCTACCTCCCTTTTTTGGTAATGTGGTGGCAGGAATAGCTTCGCCACTGCCAGACTAACCCTCGTTTTGTAAAGGGTCTGTGCACGCTTCTTCGCCCCAAGTGCTCGGGAGCTGAGCCCGTGGAACTCATTTCTCCTTCACTGCTGGCCTCATCCTGTGTCGGAGGGGGCAGCCCGGGCCGGCTCTGGTGACTGACTGCCCTTTCTCTTGGAGGCTTTCTCGGAGGCTGAGTTTTCTTTTCACGTCATTTGAATTATAAGAACAGAAAAAATGTGTTGTAAAAAATTCAGCCCATTGAGAATCATGTAAGTCAGAAGCCCCTTATTTTGCTGCCTTCCATTGAGCCGTTTGGTAAGTAGACATCTGGACCGTTTGCTTTATGTGTTCACGTGTGTGTGTGTGTGTGTGTGTGTGTGTGCGCGCGCACATGTGCGTTTGTGTGATCGTGTGAGTCGTGTGATTGTGCAACGTGTGCATGTGCGTTTGTGTGATTGTGTGTACATGTGCATGTGTGCACGTGTGCATCGGCTCATAAACTTACATGACATCATCTGCAAAATCCAGCACATCCGACAGACCTTTTTCTGACAACGGTCTTGAAGGGCCTTGTGATGTGCCGAACGTGGAGTGCCTCATTGACATTATTCTGCAACTTGCTTTTGGACTTAATTCACCAAGGACACATCAATCTCTGGAGTTTAGTTCCGCCTCAGGCTTTTTACTGAGCCCCTACTGTGCGCCAGTGCTGCGCTAGGGGCTGGGTGTGTGGCTGTGCAAGCAGATGGGAGTCTGTCTGTCCTGCGGAATGTTTTAATCAGGACCTCTTGTTTACGGGCATGGGGTTATTTCTGTTCTTTCCTCTGTCCCAACAAACGCAATGGCTAATTGCCTTGAATGTGTATTTTGTTACCCAGGTGTATTTCTAGGCCAGTGTCCCTGAAGTAGAAGTGTTTTGTTCAGTCGTGCGAGCGTAACGGTATCACAGTTCATAGACTAGAACAGGACGTTTGAACTGCGTATCAACACAGCATTCATCAATGGGCCATTTTCTTTCTTTCTTTCTTACAGATTTTATTTATTTATTGGTCAGAGAGAGAGAGAGGAAGAGTGAGCACAGGCAGACAGAGAGGCAGGCAGGGGCAGAGGGAGAAGCAGGCTCCCCGCCGAGCAGAGAGCAGAGCCTGATGTGGGCCTGGATCCCAGGACGCTGGGATCATGACCTGAGCCGAAGGCAGCCGCTTAACCAACTGAGCCACCCGGGTGCCCCAGGCAATTTTGTTTCTTAACCCAAGGCTACTGACTGTCAGTCACTGCATCATTAGGCTCACATCTCCTGCTCAGAATCCCTACTCTGCTCTCTCCTGCCTGGGTTCCCCAAGCCGTGCGACAGAGTTGTGCTAAAGGACCAGTGGCCACTTGGCACCAGGCAGTGTGGCGGGAGCGTGCTTGGGTCTCCTGGCCCCGCACGGTTCCCATTCACAGCCCCTTCTCCCTGTGTGGCGTGGACCCAGACTTACGCTCACCCACCCGCTGCGGATGAGCGGCGAGAGGAGGTGCGGGAAGGATGACCCAATGACAGTAAGACCGTTCGGTGACCGGCGCATCATCTCCTGCATCGTGGCTGCTCTCATGAATTCACACGCAGGCCCCTCCAGAGGAAACTTCTTTGAGCCCAGAAGTCGCTGGAGAAAAGGATGTTCTAATCGGGCCCCTGCGTGCACTTGCTGCGCAGCATTCGTAGAACACTTGCGAAATGCAAGACACTGTTCATCGCTGTCGAGGACGCACACGGGGACTCCAGCACGGGCACGTGTTCCGACAGGGGGACGAGATCCGTCGGTGAGTAAGCGCCGCGTAAGGTGGGAAGCCGTGAACGCCGAAGAGACGCGAACAACAAAGCTGGCCCCGAGTCGTCCGACGTCACTTCCCTTTGCCGTGGACGGCTCTGTGTCTCCTGGAGACCCTCTCTTCTTCCATCAGAGAGAACGCTGATCTCGAGAAGGTCATTGCCATTGTCAAGGGTGTCGCTGAGGCCACGTACAGCGGTCTGCGTTCTACTTCCCTGCCCTTTTGAGAATTAAAATATTCAGCAGGCACTTTGCAAGCAGATTTACCCAGGCTCCTTCGCCAAGGTTAATGAATCCAGAGCCTCATCAGACTTAAGATCCCACCTGGCCGACGCATCGAATCCTGGTGACTTAAAAATCTGAGCTACCGGAATAGAGGAATCAAGCCTGTTTGGGGTGGGAGGGGTTTAAGGGAAGATGTCTGGGCGGTTTGTCTCACTGTTTCTAAGGGGGAGAATGCTTGCCCTTTTGAAAAGAGAGCCCACGCTCCCAAAAGAATTTCATTTCTCCTTGTCCTTCTGGTCAAAGAGTTTCAGCGACCACGGTTGCGTTACGGCTCTGGCCCCTGGTTGGGGATGTTTCGCATTTTTGTGCCCTGCCTATGGAAATGACCCCGGCACCGTTCCCATGCAGTTTCTCCCCGCGCCCCGCGCCCCTCCCGCCCAGTGTAGGAAGGAGGTGAGTGGTGCATTATCCCCCTCCCACCAAAAACGACCAAGTCCAGAGCGGCAGGAGTTCATTCGGAAAACCGGAGAGACCCAGCAGTTCCCCTTTGTGCAAACCAACCCTTCCCTGTCTTTCAGGCCCTCTGCACCTGCTGGTCCGTTCTGCCTAGGCAGGAAGAGCGCTGTCCACTGCCAAGGAGGGAGGGTTGCTCCGCTGTTCTGGCTTGAGGCTGTCCTTGGGTTAACACTGTGGAGACTCAGATAATTTGGCCAAGTCCACTCCCTCAGCATCCCCGTTGGCATCGCGATGGTCTGGGTGTGTGTGTCCCCCACCCCCCAACCCCTACCAGCCCAAAGTCCTGTATTGAAATCCTCATGTCCAGCGTGATGGTATGAGGAGGTGGGGCCCTTGGGAGCTGATTGGGTGTAAAGACAGAGCCCTCGTGGCTGAGATTCATGATTTTATAAAAGAGGTCTGAGAAGTCGCCTTTGCTCCTTCCACCTTATGAGGGTACAGAGACGTTCACAACCCGGACGAGGGACCCCTCCCAACCATGCTCTCTGATCTTGGACTTCTGGCCTTTAGAAGTGTGAGAAAATGTGCTTCTGTTGTTTGTAAGTGATTTCGGCATTCTGTGATGGCAGCCCCAACAGACCAAGACAGCATCTCTTCGGCTAAAAATACTCATCAAGTGGGGGACGTAGGAGAAAGGGAAGGCTCTTGGATTCAGAAGATTGTCTCGGACTTGCAGCTTCATCACTGATGAGCCGTGTGGTCTTGTGCAAGCCCCTTAAGTGTCTCTGAGCCTCCATTTCTCCATCTGTAAGGTGGGTAATTCAATCCGTGCGTCTCCATCACATGGATTCTTTGTGGACCAGATGAATTATAGGCATTAACCTTGAAAGCTTTATTTATAAATGATAGAGGTTTATTCAAATATAAAACATTTAGTAATCTCCACTCTTGGCCCTGGGGAGAAGTTGCCCAGGGTCCAGGACCTCGCTGACCGCTGCTGTGATGGCAGAGTCCAACCTCCACGTCTCTTCCTCTCTTTTGCCTCTTTTCCTCTCTCTATGTGCACTAAGGGTGATTTCACCCTCTGTCCCTTTGTTCACGCCATGTCACGCTTCAGCTATGCCTAGTTTATTATTAATAATTCATTATTCTTTAAAACACAGTTTAGCCATGTTTTAAACTTCAAAGTCTGTAGTTTTCATTTCTAGAAGTTTTGTGTCATTATTTTTCCCGTCTGCTTATTTTTCATAGGGTCTCATACATACGGTTTTGTACCTCATTTTTAAGGTTTTTAAAACATTTTGAACATGTTTTATTTCATGGTCTCTGATAGTTCTGTAAGCTTGAGTTCCTGGGGGCACTATTCTGTTATATTTGCTGACTCTGACTTAGGGCGATAGTTTCTTTGTATGTTTGTCATTTTAGATTATGAGCTCATCTTCTGTGGAGCTTCTGGGTTGTCTAGCACCCGGTGCTATTTCTTTGTTTCATTTGGTTTTTTAATTCAAATGTAGTTGACACACAATGCTACCTGGGGAGGTTTTGCATCTGCTTTCGGCAGTCGCTCCCAGTGACTGTCAACCTGGTGAGAGTCAGGGAGACCCAGGATGGGATCTTCTCCACTGCATTCGAGCGGAGCACCCACGTTCTCGGAACTTCATTGTTCCCAGCTCTCAAAAGCATGAGCTATTACTCATCTAAAAGCATTGCTGTGACAATCTGATGGGATGACAAGTATATGTCAAACTCATGGCCTCACACCTGCCACGGGGGAAGCAGTCCAGTGATGGTAGCTGTTCCCCTTCTCCCCACTGCAAGGGTAGAGAAACTCAAACCCAGAAAGAGTCAGCCCACTGCCGGATGGGGCACTCACCCTGCTTCACGGTCAGGCCATGATCCTTTCCTTATAAACCCTCTCATGGGTCCACTTTTCTACGTTTGGGTACATTTACCTGCCCTTGAACAACAGAAGAGCTGCGGGGGTATTTTTTCTTTTTTCTTTTTCCTTAAATTCTGTCTCAAACTTAGAATGGGGTCCCTGGCCTGAGCCAGCAACGGGAGAGAAACCCAAAGCTGAGGAAGGAGGGACCATCACTGTTTTTGTTGATAATGAAAGCAATTTTCTAACAATAAAAGAAGTACAATAAAAGCTATCTCACATAATGGCTTTCATTACCCATTCTGTAGTCTTTTCTAAACAATAGGTTATTAGCCATATGCAGTAGGGACTGAAGCTAATTGTTTTCCCTATTTTTCAAATAAAGAAATGAGTTGTGCACAGTGATTTCTTAAGGACACTGCTAGTGCTAATATTCTGTGAATCGATTTAACGGGGAGCACTGGGGAGGAGTCAGAAGTTCATGGAGACTGGGAGTTCTTTCATCGTTGTGTTTCCTTGAGTGGTGGAGACAGTCGTTGTGTTTCCTCGAGTGGTGGAGACACATCCCTGTCTCACTCCACACCCAGATGACAACAGCAGCAGCAGCTTTTTCTTATGCCTTTGTGCACATGGCTTCTCTGGGTGCTGCCCTGTGCCATGGCCGTTCCACCCAGCCGTCCTTTGTCATGGCGGACATGGCTGGTCTGAGGGTTAAGCTCTCCCCATCATTTTCATGGTGACGTAGAATCAAGAACTCCCTCAGCCTTGACCTGCTCATCTGTGAAGAGACTGACTCCTACCTCCCCCTGTACAGGGTTCACGTGAAGCTCTAATAAAGTAGGCAGGCTTTGGGAGTATGGTATCTGGCACAAATGGAAAACACTCTGTTGGTTTATTTGTCTCTTTGGCTAATGTGCAGAAAACCGTGAACATGTCAGACCTAACTATGTATTTATTCTTTGAAAGGCCCACGTACGAGGTTGGCCCTTGGTTGCCATCTTGGACTTCTGATGAGAGCGTCTCCCTTTATGTGGTTTGTGCTGTGCACCTGCCTTCCCTCTGAGAGACTGAAATTCTGGTACCTGCTAGGCAGAAGGTGCCCCCATAATCAGTAAAAATCCCGGGTGCTGAGTCTCTGATGAGCCTCCATGCTAGACAGCATTTCCCACGTGCGGTCCCAGCTCTCTGCTGGGGGACATCCGATCTGACTCCAGTGGGAGACGACCTTGAAAGCTTCTGCTTGGTTTCTCCAACTGTGTTCCCTACACCTTCCCTATGCTTCCCTATGTCAAAGGAACAGAAGACTTCCTTCGGTCCTTTTGCTGTAATAAATCATAGCCGTGAGTAGGACCATCTACTGAGTCCTATGAGTCTCCCTAATAAGGAAGCAAACCCGAGGGTGGTATCAGGGTCGCCCTCACACAGATGCTCATTAGGGCTCCAGCTTGAGTCATACATTGCGCTGACTCCCCTACATGGCCCGCTCCCCGGGGCCCTGCCTGTGCAGACTCCAAACACAAGCTGTGACTCTCAGCGGGGCCGGTGTCTCAGGGAAAGAACAGGAGGCAGTGGGTCTGGCTAAAGCAGGAGGAGTGGAGCTACCAGAGCTGGAAAAGATACACATTTTCTGGAGACAAATACCGGATTCTAGAAGAACAGGGAGAATCTGCCTGAAGGATGGCATGTGACCGGGGAGGACCAGACCCGTGTAGGTCCTGTGGACCACTCCCAACGGTGTGGTTCTCTCTCAGACCAGGGCCAGGACCCACCCAAAGGTGACACATAGTGTGGAGAAAAATGGGGGGAGAGAAAGCTCCATGGGCTTGGTCTGGGAGAGCCTGGGTTCAGGTCTTAGCTACATACTTACTGGTGATTTGCTGCTAGGGAAGGGATTTACCTTCTTTGTGCCTCAGTTTTCACATCTTTCAGTTGGGGATATTAATAGTAGCTCCTTGTAAGTCAGATCAAGTGGAAGGATTAGATGAAATCCCATATGTAAGTGCTTAGAGCAGAGCTTTCAAGCATTCAAGAACACTGAACTATGATGGGGTTAGTAGGCAGAACGGTAAATTTAATGGCCCAGAAATCTCTGCCTGTCAAGCCGGGCAGCAGAGGCTGCTCCTGATGGGCACACAGGGAGAGGAGCCCCTGGGCTTATAAAGGCCAGGGGTAAATCACAGCTTCCCAGTCAATCCTATGTAAACATACCTCTTCTCTGATTTTCACTCTGTGACTCTTTGGATCTGGAAGTGACTCTGGCTTAACTTGGATTTTCTGATCTCTTCGCTGGAAAACATTTGGAGCTTTGTCTTCTAAACTCTGAACCTGGCAGGGCTGCCGGGCATAACCCAGCCCGATACAAAAGGCCAGCCTCATGCCTGCTCTCCCCAGCTGCCTTCTGCCAAGCTCCCTCCTCCCACCCAGCTGCTCCCAATGCATCATGAGAACAGCTCTTAGTGGCTCATTCCCTCCTGGCCTCTTCTCAAATCTCCCAGCGACAGAATTGTTCCGCTCTTGTGGACCCAGGTTGATGAGTGTGGATGGCAGAGGCCATGCAGTTGTCATATCAAAGGCGGAAGCATGCTCTACTGCTGCCCAAGCCTTCCCGTTGCTAAATACCCATGATGGGGAAAAGATCAGTATGGCTATTTTCCCAGTCCTGGGGCCTGGAGGTAGGGGTAGGGAGACACAGGACAATGAAAAACAGAACAACACACTTGCCAAAGGAGTGTGACAGACAACAGTTCTCTAGAGGTTGAGAGCTACAGTGTTGAGCGAGTCAGAGGATTCATGGAGGACCCTGGGCCAAAGCTAACCCCATAAAATACAAGGACTTGAGCAGGAGATAGCAGGGGACGGTCTAAGCACAGGGAGTGAAGCTCAAATAACACTGGGCTTCAAGGGAGGAGCAAAAGATTCAGAGAGGGAGGGGGTCCTAGAAAAGAAATTTGGAAAGCTAAGAAAGGGCCAGACGTCCAGAACCTTGAATGAGTATTGCCTAGAAGTTTGGAATTCATCAGGCAAGTGTTGAAGATACCTTGAAATTGAGCACAGTCATGACCTTTGGAAAGTCTCTGCACTTGGAACCTTAGGCACTGGGCAATGTGCAGAGGTTGCCTGTGCTTAGACTCAGTGACCCGTCTCTTCTTCCTCACAATAGACACTGCTAGAAAGGAATGATGTCATTAAGGAAAGAGGCAGCCAAGGTCCTGTTCCTGTAGAGGATTGCTCAATGACATGTATCACATCTCCTTGTAGTATCAACTCTTCAGCCTTCTAAGGAGTTAACTTACAACATTTGCAGCTTCTTTCTCTGAGCCAGGGAGTGAATGAGGGTGTGTGAGAAGTGGCTTTGCTTTTGAGCTCCTGGGAGTTCTGGGTGAATGAGAGGCAGCCTTTGGCCTCTCATAACCATGTGACCTCCATGTTTAACTCCTTCCTCATGCCATTATTTTCAGGAGGGCAGGGACGATATAGTTCATGTTTCATGTGGCCTTGCTGTATTCCAGTGAGTTCCCACACCACAAGTCTACTTGGCCAGACTTGTCCCTCCTTCTGGGCTGGGTTGAGTCCTTCTGGGTGGAGAAGGTGAATGAAGGAGATTGTCCTTCAGGAGCTTCTTGGCCAAGCATCTTTGAGACCATGAGAAAAGACCTTACTGTAAATTTGATAATAATATGTTATAAGATTGAATATATCTTATTATACTAAAGCAGTATTTCTTTTTCTCCTTGAGTTGTGCTAGAAAATAAGCCCTTTTCTCTCATCCCAGCTTGTTATATGCCAAGCCCAAGAGGGGATGGGGAAATGCCAAACTCCTGGGAGAATTTTGGAAGAAAAAGAATCCCGTCCTGTCTCATGGGTCTTCTGGGAAAACCGAGAAAGAAGTGTAGAGGAAAAGCTGGGTAGATTCTCCACAGAAGCATCTGGAAAAGAATGTGTGACTTTCTCAGCTCCGTACTCATCCTGCTCTCTTAATACATGTACAAAACAACCACTAGCTCAGAAAGCTACTGCCCCAGTTTGAAATTGAGAACAGTGGTTGCTGGTGTTAAGATTTTTAAATAAAACTTTTCCTACATCATTCAATATTTTTAAAATGATATTTTAGTAGTGGCATCTATTTTATGAGGAGGATATGCCAGAATATATCTAACTGTATCTCTGTTAGTGGAAATTTGGGTTTTTAGTTTTTCTCCATGACAAATAACGTTTTGATTAAAATTCCTACACAAAAACCTTGAAAAATCTTTGATTATTTCTTTTTCTTTCCCCATCTGGCTGCTTGTAAGATTATATCCCTTGTTTTGTTTTTAATTTCGTTGTGATCTGTCTAGGTGTGGATTTCTTTTTATGTATTCTGCTTGAGATGTGTTGATCTACTTAAATCTGTATATTGATGTCTTTCCTCAGTTCTGGGACATTCTCAGCCATTAACTCTTCAAATATTGCCTCTGCCCTTTTTTCTTCTCTCCCAGGATCTCACAAACCCATGTCACATTTCACTGTATTCGCTACATAACCTAACCTCTTTTACATAGTTTTCACCTTTTTGTCTCTCTGGACTTTGTTCTTGAATGTTTCTTCTGACCTACCTACCACTTTAATAATGCTCTCTGTCTCTGTGTCTAATCTGCTGCTAAACTCTTCACTGAGCTCTTAATTTTAGTTGCTTAACTTTTCAACTGTACATCTTCTCTTTTTTTCTTTTTCAAAACCGGTTGTTTCACTTTTAATGTAGTTTCCAGTTTCCCGCTGAAATTTTTAAGTTTGCTTAAAAAACCTTTCTGTGGTCTCTTCTTTCTGTGGGTCTGACTTTTGACATCTTGACTTTGATGCTTCTGATTATCTTGGATTATGTGTTGGAGAGTGTATTCGAAAAAGTATTTACTGAAAGAATTTGAAACTAGAATGATATTATCTGCCTCTAGGGGGAATTTTTGTTTACTTCTGTCAGGAGCATGGGAGTACTCTTAACCCTGATCCCGTTAATCAGAATTCAAGAGTCGAAGTTTCCTGGGCTACTCAAATGAAATGAAGTGGACTCGTAGCTTGTAGGAGAGCAGGTTGGTTTCCCGGAGGTTGTTACTCCTCCGTCAGCCTTTTATGGTCCCAGTCCAAACTGGAAGGTTATTCATCATGTTGCCCATCATGGTGGGCCCTGAAGTCTAATTTTTAGCTTCCCGGTCTTTTGAGGTTGCTGTAAGTGCAGCCCTCCCCCACCCCATACTGGTCTATAGCTCTGGGCAGGAGCAAACCTAGTGCTGGGATTCCCTTTATTCCAATCTCAGCCAGATTGCAACTCAAGCCATTTATATTTTGTTCATTTTTAATGGTTTTATTAAGATTTAAAAATTTTTTCAATCCAGGGGCGCCTGGGTGGTTCAGTGGGTTAAGCGTCTGCCTTCAGCTCAGGTCATGATCTCAGGGTCCTGGGATCGAGCCCTGAGTTAGGCTCCCTGTTCAGCAGGGAGTCTGCTTCTCCCTCTCCAGCTCCCCCTGCTTGTGTTCCCTCTCTAGCTGTCTCTCTCTGTCAAATAAATAAATAAAATCTTTTAAAAATTTTTTCAATCCAGTTTCTTCCATTGTTTTCAGCTAGAAAGTTGTCCAAATCATACAATCCAACATTCTCAGAGTTCGAAATCATTGTATTCTCTAGGATAAATTCATGGGCCTGGAATTTCTATATCTAAGACATGTACACTGTTAAGATTCATAAGACATTTTGCCAAATTACTTTCCAGAAAATTCTTTTTCTTATGTGACTCCTTTGTTCTTTTCTCCTCCTTTTTTTCTCTTGGTGTCTTAGAGTCCATTCATTCTTCTAAGTACTCCAAAACCTGTAGCAGGTTTTAAATTGTAGTTGCAAGGCAGATGTGGGAAAGGTTGACTTTGTTTGGCAGTATTTGAATTCAACTTGATCTTGAGCCCCCATTTTCATTGATGATGAGAAAGAAAACTAATCTTGTCATCTCAAGGGAATTCAGTTTCTTCCAATTTAAAACTCCATTTCTCTGAACCCAGTTGCTCAGTTAAGTCATGATGATACAGGCTATTCTCTGTAAGGGTTGATCTTTTTCCCTAAGGGATCTTCCTTTCCTGCTTCCCAGCCCCCCTTGAATAACTCCGAGGAGTAAATGGGAGCTGGCATCGTACAGCGGTGATGAGGAGAGGTGTCTGGGCTGCAGGCTGTTCCCTGTAACCTTCCTGGCCCCTGTTAACGTGTCTCATACCTGCCATCTTCAGTTTTACCCCCTCTGTACTCACTGTCGATGTCCTTGGCCCTGGCCCTGAGCTCCAGGCATAATATGCACCCATTCTGTGCCCTCCAGGCCCCCGACTCCCTTGATCCTATCTGTTTAGCCTTTTGCCACCACTTTCCCAGGAGATGAGGGACTATCAGGACTTCCTGCAAGCAGACAAGAGCTAGCCGTGGGCACTGGAAGCGCTATTAGAAGTCTTCTGTCTGCCTAAACATCGCTCAGACATCTGCCCCAGGGCCTGGGCAGTCTGCAAGGCATTCTCCCTCCTGTAGAGTAATAGGCAGTGTTGGGGAGGAAGAAATTTTCTCTGCCCTTCAGGATCCTTCCAGCTGCTCTAAGGATCTCATCAACATGAGATCAGGAGAAAATCAAATCTAGTTTTGTACTTACTGCCTAAGACAGTAGGCAACATGAGGCTTTTACATGAGCTAAGGAGAAGCAGAGGGGGTCTGAGGATACTAAGGGAGGAAGACCCTGGGCTTCCTTAAAGGTAAGGTAAGAGGAGAAGTTTGGAAAACAAAGGTTGCCCTTTTATACAGATATAATTTTTTAGGTAGAGAGGAATCTCTGTGAATAGCTCTCATCCTGGTACAAGCTCTCTTTTCCAGTGTAAATTTAGGCAGTTGAGGGGGAGGCAAAGTTCTTTCCCTGAATATGCTAGGGTTTGTTTGGTTTTATTTTTGTTTTTTTAGAGATTTTTATTTATTTGGGAGTGTGAGCACACACATATGTGCAAGTGGGGGGAGAAGCGGAGGAAGACAGAGACTCCCAAGAAGACTCCGCACCAAGTGTGGAGCCGACATGGGCTCAATCTCCTGACCCAGAGACATGACCTGAGCTGAGCCAGGTGGGCCACCCGGGCTCTGGCTGCACTTCCGAATCAGATATGGACGTAGAGCAGTTGGAGCCGAGTGTCTGGAAGGGATCCCAAGCACAGGTAGTTTCTCAAAGCTCCCCAGGTGATCCCAGAGTGAGCCAGCATCGAGACCCATAGCCCTGGAGCAACCTGGTCTTGTGTTTGTCTGATATTTCAAAGGATGCTCAGATTTAGAAAATGCTTTCCTTCCATGCATGGCTAATGCACTTGAAATTCTGGCTTCAAGACTATTTCAGTAGTTTCAGGAGTCGGCTTTATAGTCACAACTGAAAATTAACACTTCTTTGCTTCTTTTCATCTTAGTTCTGACAGTCTTTCCTCGTGTGAAAGCTATGACTGCCTCTGGATGAAACAGCAAACCCAGAATAGAAAAGAATACTCCTGGATTTCAAAATAATATATTTTATTTCACCACGTTCTTACAACGACTTGAATACTCATCTACCCTGTAAATGAGCAAGGCCATCAGAAAGCTGTGTTCTTACTTTGACCTCATTTTGGCCTTGAAAACAGTCATGCTCATCTTATTATACTGGGTAAATGCTGTGAGCCAGAGCTGAAGGATGTTTTAGGAAACAGATTTGTGGAGCTTGTTGTATTACCGAAGTAGCATTTCGAGGATATGGTTCACCAAGTTACTCAGTGGAGAAATATCTTTTGGGTCTTAGAGGCCAAGTACTTCTCTTTTAAAAATCTTTTAGGCACTGCAGATGATTCCAGTAGTGCTGTTTGCAATGACTGCCAGAAAGCCTATGCTGCATTTGTGTCCCCTTTACTAAGTGTATGTTATGTGCACTAAGCTCACTCTTGACATCATCTTATCCTGCTCTCTTCCCCTCTGCCTGCTTATTCTCATTTACTTAATTCTAATTGTATTTTATCCCAGGGAACCTGCATGTTTATAGGCTGTCCTCAGACCTCCTCAGAAAGATTCCCTGCCAGGCACGCATCTCAATACCCTTCCTTTTGCAGGGGAGGAAAACTAATTTTCCTTTTACCCTTCTAGGTTCTTGACTGAGATTCCTCCCTGAAATAAAAAGATTAATAAGAGAAAAACAAACAGGAGTTTAATAACATGTATACCTTTTGTATACATGGGAGAGACCAAGGAAAACTAAGTCCCCAAAATGACCCCACCCTAAACACATTTCAGCTAAAGACAAAAGAAAGATGGTGGGAAGAAGAGGCTGTCAGTGGTGGGGGGGGGTGGCCAGGAAGAGCACACTTACAAGGGGAAGGCTTGTTATGGCAATTTAAGTGGGTGCCTTCTCCATCAGTGAGGGTTTCTAGAGACTCGGGGTCATCCTCCTCTTCCTGGCACAGAGAGGGAGGCACCCTTACAAATCGAGATTCTTCCATAAATGTAAATTTCTCTTTGCAAAGGGTAGATTTTCAGAGCTTCTCCTATGTCTGCTGTTTCTTAAACATAAGCCGTTCAAGGTCATCCTTACACAAAAGAGACATATTTGGGGCTGGCATAATCTGTGCCCCTTTGCTTCCTTAGGGGCACAGATTTTACTGTGTTTTACTAGCCTGATACCACTTTTGAGTGTGCCTCCCCAAAGCGTTCATCGGATTTGTTTTCACATCAGCCCTGGAGGCTGGAGAGGAGCTATTATTCCCCTTTTACAGATGAGAAGGACACTCCTCCATCCTTTAAGTCTTTTTCTCCCCAAGCTCCTTACCTGTCCTTTGAAAGTTACTTCTTTGCTCATCACCGGTACCATGTTGCTCCACACAGAGTCTGCACTCCACTCTAAGGCTCATGTTCCAGCACAGAGTTCAGCAAAATTTTTCTCTAAGGGGCCAAATAGCAAATATTTTAGGCTTTGCAGTCCAAGAGACAAATTCCAGACTATTGTGCAGATACCTATAAACAAGAATAAAAACCAGTTTCCGTAAATATTTTGGTGATAAAATCCAAGATATAATAATAATGAGGATAGTTTTTTGGAGCTTATGTCTACTAATGAGGATAATGGAATTTTATTGGGATTTTATTGGGATTTTAATGGAATTTTATTTTATTTTGCTGGTGTTCTCATCTTCAAGTCAATACGTTCGTCTGTATAAAGCATTCTTAGCTCTCGGCTTGGACAAAAACGGGCTGTGGAGTGTGCTGACCCCGTTCTAGATCCTTCTTCTGTTTCTCTTCTGCAAACATTCACCCAACCTTTGTTTCATCTCGGGAGGTAGCTAACCAGACACGTAAATATACATATGTATGAGGCGTTGATGGCTGATAATGGCTTAATGTGTTACCGATTCTCTAGGAACTTGGTGCTTTTACAAAAATTGTCTTCAAAGGATTATTTGCACATCAGTTTCCCAAAGCCTCCAGAAAATATGATTAGCAAAGAGCCAAAGTGTTATGCTGAGAAGATTCCTTGTGGGGAACATCCTACTGGAGAGTTTTGATAGGGTCTTTGTTTTAATAAAACAAGCCCAGGCAAGATCAGCCAGCCAAGGACATGCGCTCTGGACCGGCAGCTTCAATCCCTGCTGGCATTTTCTACATCTGTGAAAAATCACACTCCAGAGAGATAAGCATTTCCTTCCTCCTCCACCAGGAAAGGCTCTCCGTGCCCAGACGGTTCCCTTCCCGATCTGGAAGAAGTCGTTGTCTCGGCGTGAATGATCTCTTCGGCAACAAAGGGGAAGTGCTACGTCCATTTACCAGACCAAGCATCGGCCTCTGGGCCCCATTTTCCTGTGAGATATTTGTGCACTGGATACAGCGTTTGATTTTTAAAAAGGCAGCAGTACTTACCCTTTTGGTATTTATATGTACAGCAGAGGCAAATGGAACTCTGAGGATTAAATTACTCCTCTGTGCCGGTTGAGAATTCTGTGCCAGCCACAGCCAGCTCCTTCCCCCAAATTGTATTTTTAGTGTTTAGCAGCTGCAAGTTCCCAGAAATCTTCAAAGCGGGACCACTCATTCTGCCCAGTGCGAGAGCTCTTAGCTGCTGCCTGTTTTTGATGATCTTGTTAGGGAGGCAGCGGGATACCGAGGCGGGTGTGGGGGTCCAACGCCAGCAGGTTGCACCTCGCCCTGCGCTTACTTCCACGTGTCTGCCCTGGGCCAGCTCACCTACCTCTGACCTCAGATCCTCCGCTGGAGAATGGGCAGCCCAGGAGAGCTGCTCTGAGGGTTCAGGATTCCTATGAACGGTCTCAACGCGGCCCTGGATACATCTGTCTTCTCAGTACGGGGTCCTGTTGGCCTGGGTGGAGCGCCACCCACCCAGTTTCCTCTCCCCTCCATGCTCTGTCTTTGGGGCCCTTTAGCACATCAGTGTCTGTGCTAGCGGATGGCTGAAGAAGGGGGACATCCCCGTGAGACACTCTTTCTGTGTATTAGGAAATGGCGTCAGAGGGCCTATTGCATACGTGACTGTTACAAATGCAGTGAAATCAATACATTTGGAGGAAAGGTGCTACCTGTTGCTGGAGAAGTGGGTACCCAGGGCAGCTTACACCCTGGGAATGGAACTTGCAAAAGTTCTTTCAAGGATAACTCCAGTCGTGGTGTAGGATTTTACATACTCTTCCTACGAATGGGCTCTGAGAAGGGATCAGCAGAGGTGCCTCAGGGGCTCCGTTACGTGCTGGCTCCTGACTTCAGGTCAGGTCATGATCTCGGGGTCGTGGGATCGAGCCCCGTGCCGGGTTCCACGCTCAGAGGGGCGTCTGCTTGAGATTCTCTCCCTTTCTGTCCCTTCCCCCACCTCTACCTCTGACTCTCTCAAATGAATAAATACATCTTTTTGAAAAAGGGGGAAAAAGGTGCTCAGCAAACAGTCCTGGACATTAGCTGAAGTAGAACTGGGACCAGTGGAAGTGGCAGGCATCTGAGTTTGAGGACAGAGGGAAACAGGGAGTCCCAAGGAGGCAGGCCCGCTGGAATCACGAGAGAAGAACAGGGTGAGCCCCGGGGCCCTCACTTACGAGCCATGAGCCTCACGGATTTGGAGACACGGCCACCAGAGATGGGGACAGGAGACAGCAGCAGGAGGTATGGGGCAGGCAGGGCAAAGCAAGGGACACACACCTCAGCCCCACTGCCGTCCGTGTGACCAAGACAGCCGGCCACAGTGACAAGTGCATACCCAGGCTCGGACAGGAGAGCCAGGGGCAGAGGAGAGACCCCTCCCAGCGGGGCTTCTCTCCGAAGACAGCACTAGTCCTCCGGCCACAGGCCAGCAGAGTCTCCATTTTCTAGCATCTCTTCCCATCGTAGTGGCCTTGTTCACCGGTAATAACGGGGGGCGCCATGACTTCAACCGGAAAACCTCTTTACTAAGAAACAACAAAAATATAGTGCTGGCTTGTTCCAGAGGACAGAATCACACATGCTTTTATCTCCTCAAGTCTTTGGGACTTAGCCTAAGAACCGTGGCCCCATGGCCTCCTCATGCTTGTTGACGGGATGAACCGATGAGTGAGCCGGTGACGAGCACGCGTGACCCCTGCTCAGACCGCTTCTTCCCGTGGCGGTAAGGCCCGGAGCGGGAAGTCCGCCCTCACGTGAGGGTCCCCGTGCAAGGAGCCCTGGGATGGGGTCGCACACGACTTCTCTCGGACAATCCACGCGGAGGCCTAGACGTTGCACGTGGTTGTGGAGGGGAGAGGTGACCTCAGGACGGGCTGGACACTGTAGACCGGACAGACTTTTGTCCTGGGGCCGCTCTGCCTGCCCCACGCTCTTCCCTGGGGTGTTCCCACACGCCTGTCCCAACACGTACCTCAAACGTCACGCCTCTGTGCCGTGCCCTACTGACTCGCTCATTCCCCCTTCTTCTGGGCTGCAGGCCACCTCCTCTGCTTGTCTCACTAGACTGAGATGTCTGTGGCACCATCTGCCAGGACACGTCTCACCAGCTTCTGTGCCCTTTGCCCGAGTCCCTCCCCTCGGTCCGTCACCTCTCTGCTGTCCTTCTAGGTTTCTCCACAGTCGCGCACGTGAACCGAGCGCAGAGCACACCTGTTTCCATTATCGCCTCAGATTCTTGCCACAACCCTACCAGGTCGCCCGGGCATTTTGTGACCAGGTTATAGATGAGGAAACGGAGTCACCCCATGGTTGGATGACGGCCCCGCAGAACGGTTAGATCAGTGCGCTTCCCCTGAATCCTGGGGCCACGTGTTTCCACCCATTCTAGAGGGAGGACCATGGCGCTCACCGTGGTACGAGCGTTTATACTAGTTTGGAAATAGGGCGTATGGGCTAAAACTTTGAACACATGAGGACCTTCTCTCCAGAGTTCTAGATGATCCGTCTCCATGAATAGAGAGTCGGATTGGAGATAGAGCCGTCCCTTCAGTCTCCCCCCTCTGTGTTTTTTAGATTTTATTTATTTATTTGAGAGAGAGTGAGCAAGAGCCAATGGGAGAGAGCGCACGAGTGGAGGCGAGAGGCAGCAGGAGAGGGAGAAGCAGCCTCCCTGCTGAGTAGGAGCCCGGCTTGGGACCCAGCCCCAGGACCCTCAGGATCACGAGCTGAGCTGAAGGCAGACATTTAACTGCCTGAGCCACCCAGGTGCCCCTCAAGTCTCCCACCTTCTATTCTAAAGGCCATTGGAGGAAACTTGGGGTTCGTGTTTATAACGTTACATGACAAAGCAAGCTTAAGGAGTGTTACCATCAGCTGCACGTTTTTTGTTGGGGTCAAATACACATAAAATTTACCATTTTAACCATCCTAGATGTACAACTTCGTGGCATTAAGCACATTCACAGTGTTCTGCAACTATCCCCACCTTTTCCTTCCAGAACATTCTCCGCGCCGCGAATGGAAACGCGGTACCCCCTCCCTACGACCCCGGACGACCACTAAGCTGCTGCCTATCTCTGTGGACTTTCCCGTTCTGGATATTTTATGTAGATAGAATCACGCACTCTGTGACTCTCTGGCTTTTGTCACTCTGCGTCGTGTTTTTGCGGTTCACCCACGGTGCAGGACGTCTTAGCACTTTATTCCTTCTTACAGCTGAGTGGTATTCCGTCGTGTCGATATTCTACGTCTGGCTTATCCCTTTGTCCATTGGGGGGCCTTTGGGTTTTTTCCACCTTCTGGCTCTCGCGAACGGTCTTGCTGTGAACGTGCGTGTGCGGGTGGGTGTGGGCATGCCTGCTTCCAGTTACTCTGAGTGTAGAGCGGGGAACGTGGCCGGAGCAGGGACGGCAAGACGAGGAGGTCAGAGAAGCCCCAGGAACACGGATGGTCTAGATGGAGCCCAGTGAGCTCGAGTGAGACCCTAACTGTTGCTCCAAAGGAAATGGGGAATCATTGGCAGGTTTGCAGCAGAGGCCTACCCTGATCTGGTTTATAGTTTAGTAGAAGGTTCTGGAGGCTGTATTGAGAGTTCACGGACGGAGAGTAAGGCTGGAAGCAGACGCCACTTGGGAGGCCACTGCAGTTACTCGTCGCACGATGGCGATGGCCTGCCCTCGACGGTGGCAGTGGAGGTGCTGAAGGCCATCAGACCCCAGCTAGGTCTTGAAGGTGGAGCCTGAGGAATTTCTGACAGATCGGCAGCAAGGCAACACCAGAGTTTTTACCCCAATATTTTGGAAGAATGGAGTTGGCATTACCTGAGATAGCAAAGACAGAGCGTGGGGCAGGTTTGCGTGGGAAGAGGTTGAACATCCCATTCCGGCCGTGTTGGCGAGAGCTCTTAGACACGACGGAGATGCCGAACAGGCAGTCGGATGTACCGGTCTGGAGTCCGGAGGAAGGATGAAGACTGGAGTGTAAATTGGGAAGCCGCTAGAATAGAAATGTTGCCGAAAGCCACGGGAGCAAAGAAGAGCGCCAGGGAGTGAGTGCGGCTGGGGAGGAGACCCACGGGCTGTGCCCGCAGTCCTCCCGCCTGGAGCACCAGACAGCAGAGCAAGAGTCGACGGGACGGCTGGGGGCGGCCGGCACAGCCGGGCCGGGGCAGGTGTGGCGCCCTGCACGCCTGTAGAGGTCCTGCTTCCAAGGCAAGGGAATGGGGCGCTGGGTCAGCTGCCCCTGGGAGGGCGCCCGCGATGAGGACCGAGCCTTGCGCGTGGCACTCAGGACGCGTCATCTCCGACCTTGACAAACCCGCGTGCTTGCAGGGGAGTAGCGAGGGTGAGAGAGAGCCTGGCGGAGGGGGTTGGGGGAGATCCGGAGAGAAGCATCCGAGGCCCGGGCAGAGACAGTGCTTTAAAGGGGTTTTGCTGTAGGGGGAACCATTAAACGAGGAGGGGGTGACTGTGGGGGACGTGGGTGGGGAAGGAGATCGTAGGCTCTGTAAGCTGCTACGCGTGGCCGGCCCCGGAGGCGGGCCAGTAACGCGCACTGTTATTCCAAAAGGCACCCGGGAGTTTTCTTTTTCCGGCAGATCAAGAGGTCAGTGCCATTGAGAAGACGGTTTGTTACGGTTCCCAAGAGGAGGCATGTGCCGCTGGGCAGGGCCATCTGAGGAAGCCCCCGGGTTGGTCAGGAGGCTGGAAGAGAGAGGGGAGGCACATGAAGGAGTCTCCGCTGTGGGTTTTTTTTCCGGGAAGGAATGGGCAAGGCAGGGTAGGCTTGGGATGGGCTGGCTGGGGTCATTTTGGCAAGCTCAGGGGTTGGGGGGAATCAGGGCTGTCCCCAGTCGTCTGGCTCCTGGCTGTGCGATGATCAGGACAGAGAGGTATTGCCTCCTGAAGCACAGGACCCAGCTAGGGGCTAAGTGTGGTCTCTGGGGTGGCCAGTTTGCGTCGGAGAGGCAGTGCTCCCTGGCGGGTCTTGTGCTGTCTCCAAGAACTGGACAGCCCTGGGACGGGCAGCCTGTCCCCAGCGGGCAAGGCCCGAGATGCCAAAGCATGATGAACACGGAGGCCTGGAGAAGACATTTGATGCAGGCGTGTCTAGGGGAGGGGGCGTCGCCAGCGTGGGGTCTTGAGTAACTACAGAGGACAGTGAGTGACAGCACAAAGCCAAGTAGATGTGGGAACTGGGGACATTCGATTCTGTTTGCCGCCTTCCAGGGGAGCAGGAAGCAGGGTCGTCCGTGGAGAGCTGGAGAGGGAGGAGGAGGTGTGGCAGGGCCTCTAGGTCGCGGGGAGGAGTGACTCGGGCCCTGTAAGGAAGGAAGGGCAGCACGGAGACCCGGAGGCTCACAGCCCTGCGCTGAAAGCAAGACCAGCCCACGCGGTGGTTACCCGCGTCTCTAACTCCGTCAGCGGGAGTTCCAGCTGTGGGTAGGCAGGGTCTGCCTGAGGGTTTGCCAGCTGAGGACGACAAAAGGGGAAGGAACCAGGGCATCCTTGCAACAGCCGTTGTGGCTTTACACGGGGGAGGGAAGGGGTGCGCGGGGCCAGTTGGGGTCCCGGTGAGTGACAAGACTGTGGGCCCCCGGGCTTAAGGAACTGAGCTGCAAAGATGGGCCGTGGGGATGGGGACGCGGCGCTCTCGGTCACGAAGCGATGAGATTTGTTTTAAGGCGTATTTTCTTTAGGGTAGGTATCGTAGTTTTTCGTACCATAAAAATTAATATTTTTTTCCAGAAAGAAAGGTGTTTTGAAGGTTGGGTAGGATTCGCATAGATGGGGGCGGTCTCGGGGACGACGTTTCAGAAGAAGGGGGACAGGCATAGATTGGGATGGGCTTTCTGAACGATGACAGCCCAGAGCCGCCGCGGAATCCGGGGGCGACACGGCTGGGAAGGGGCTGAGGGGGAGCCTGTCCCTCACTGAGGAGAGGGTGGGGAGCCCGGGAAGAGTTTGGGGGGTACCAAGACCCCACACGGGCCCGTTGGCACTCCGAGGGGAGGAAGCCTGGACACGGGGAAGGTTCTCCCCGTGGTGGAGATTCTCCTGCGTCTCCCCCCAGCTGGGCCTGCGGTGCGTGTCACATATATTCTGCGAAACAGAAACAATAAAAGTGATTATTTTTAATTTCTTTCCTTCTCCTCTGTAATAGAGCTATTAGACTTTGGCAGATCCCTTAATATGATTATCGTTTTTGAATGATTTTGAATGGAAATGTTTGCAGTAACGGTGCGAACCGCCGTGCGGTTTGAGGAATGAGGCTGTAGGCTCCGGTTCCAGGGTCTCAGCAGTCCCAGGAGCCGGCGGCAGGGCAGGGGGTGGGGAGACTGGCCGGGAAGCGGGGGCCAGTGCCTGGCTGAGGCCGGGTCTGGCCAACCCTGTCCCCTCCGTGTGGCCGTCAGGGCAAGCCGGCTGGTGGTGCCGGAGACCCGCTCCTCCCCGAGCAGAGAGGCTCCTCACCAGTCGGGTCGGATAGTTCCAGAAGGTGAAGCCGTCTTCCTCTGACCAGCAGAACTGCTGGCTGGCCTAGCCGAGCGGCGGGGGGGACCCGTGCTTTAGTTCAGTCTCCGCATCCCCGGTTCTGCACGGCCGCCTCCGGGACCCTGGGGCCGCGGAGCCCTGCTCTTGTGGCCCTTGGAGTCTCGGTTCAGCAGGGAGGCCCCTCCCGGGGCCAGTCTCCAGGCCGGTGCCGGCCTCTCTTTGCCACTGTCCCTGTCAGGGGCCACGTCAAGAGAGAGCCGAGACACGGAACGGTGCGTTCCTCCTTCTTGACACTGTGGCCGGGGTTTCCTGCGGCCTTTAGGGAACCTTCTCGCAGGCCACCTACAGGAATGGTCACCACTTTGTCCCGCGTCCTCCGTGCTGTGGCCTGTTCTGGTGAGGGGCCCTAGGGGACCGCTCCGTGCCGTGGTGAGGAGTCCGAGGGCTCCCGGGAGGGAACCGAGTTGAATGTGCTAGACTGACCAGCACAGGGGGGACCCGGGGCGGCTCCTGCTGTGAATCCGTCTGCTCGCCACTGCAGGCGAAAACCGCGCCCCGTCCAGCCAGTTCTGCTGGAATACGCGCTGCTTGACAGGCCCGGGTGCTTCCCGAAGGGCGATCCCAGAGGGGTCTGGAAGGAGCAGGCAGCCCGTCCGCCCTCCTGGACAGGGAAAGCGTCGTCTCCGAAGCCCCGCCCCTGCTCTCCTGCCCTCTTCAGCCTCCACCCCTTCCTCCCCGCCCCTCCCTCCTCTCCCCTGTCTCCCCCTCCACGCCCCCCCACCCCCGGTCGGCCTGGGTTGCAGGACACCTCCCTGCTGTCCTGGGTTCCGGCCAGCTCAGCCAGGGTGTCCCTGAGACGTCACAGAGCCCTTCCCCGCGGGCGCCATCCCCGACTGTGTTACTTTCCCTCGTTTGTCCCCAGTAGGCAGCCTGCTCTGGGCCAGCAAGGCCCCAGCTCCCGGGGGACCTTCTCAGCCCTCGGGCACCTGGCCCGTGGAGGGCAGATGCCTCCGCAGGACGGACCTGCTGGTCCAGACCCCAGTTCCCGAGCCCCATCCCCGGAAACCTGGCTGCATGGTTCTGGGCCGCCGTCAGGAGGCTGCGTTTTCTCCAGGCCGTCCCGGAGATGCCGGTGCAGATGGGCCCCGAGCCAGTCTCCGGGAAACACCCTTTCATCCCAGCCACCCCTCCGAGAGTGTGTGCGGCCTGCCCCTGCCATCTGCCCCTGCCATCGGACGGCCTCAGCCTCGCTTGCCCGAGAGGGGCTGGAAAGCACAGTGTCTGGGGCAGGACCTTAACCACCCGCAAATGTTACTGTGGGGAATTTCCGGGTGCTGAGCATGGGCTGTCGGGATGGTTCCAGCGCACCTTTCCGAAGGGGCTCAGCACTTGCCCTCAAGAAAACCGAGGCGCTCCTCGTGCTGCCCCGTCCCCTCCTCCACACGTCCCTGCCCCTCCCGTGGCTGGGTGGGCCCTGGTGCCGAGCTCCCCCAGAATGACGCCCCCCTGCCGTTTGCTCCGCTGGCTGCGTGAGGCCACACCGTCCCTCCCCCGAGCATGAGGAGGAGGGAGCGTGTGTTCTCATCACCGCTTGCGAAGAGCAGAGACGTACTGCACCGGTTTCAGTCAAGGATAGGACACCAAGACTCGGGGGCTCCTGCGTGACCTCGGGGGGCAGAAGGCAGAGCTGGGCCTGTCAGCCGATGAGAGGCCCGGTCACCCGGCTGCCCCTCACCACGGCCTCCCCCCAGCACCGTGTACCTGCTTCCTTCCTTGGCACAGTCGTGCCCTTGCACACGGGGTCGAGGTAGCCTCCCCAAAATGGCGCCCTGAGCCCTACAGATGAGGGACGCCATGTGGCTCTCGCTTCCAGAATCCTCCCAACTCCGAGTTTCAGGAAAAACAGGATTCGCTTGACCCGGTTTGGGTCTGATGCTCATTCCTGGTTCGGTTGGTCGAGGCTGGGCCGGGGGTGGGAGGTGGCGGGCTCACACCGTGCTTTTCCGTGCTAGGGTCAGCCGCCTGTCTCTGAGGGCCGCAGGGCTGGGAGGAGGGGTCGTCAGGCCGAGTGCCTCCCCTCCCTGGTGTGGCCCGGGCGACACCTGTGGAGGGCCGCCCCCCGTGTCCGGGGCTGTGACTGGTACGGGATTTCTGGAGAAATCACTACGGGTGGGCTTCTCAGCGACAGGGCCGGGGAGCCGTCTTCGTTGAGCCCCTGCTCTGTGCACTTCTCTGCACAGCGATACTCGGTATCCAGAACATTCCGTTAACATCATGCAAGTGTGGGTCTCCGTGGCAGCGCCGGTGTTCAGACTGCTGCCGTCAGCGCCGGGCGCGGGTGTTTCCAGTGTGTCCCTCCTGCATGGGGCCGAGGACTCCAGATCAGGAGCTCACGAGGCTCTGACGTGGAGGGTCCCGGTGCAGCTCGAGGGAGTTTCGCCCCATGAACCGCTTCCCGCAGGCCCCAGGCGGGTGTCCCTGGCTTCCGTCTCTTTCTCCCCAGAGAGCATCTCACTGGCATTTCTGGCCGTCGGCACCTGGGGCACGGGCTCCTGCAGGAAGCCTTCTCGGGAGCGCCGAGTGGACCGGAGTCTGGGGGTGCTGAGCCCCCCCGCCCCGGCGACTCAGGGCGCCCGATCTCCGCGGCCTTGGTCTGACTCGGCTGCTGTCCCTCCTCAGAAATGCGCGCGGCCGGGCTTCAGGTCCAGGCGGGTTCGTCCCTGAGGCTTTGCTTGGGGGGGTTTTGCCCCCGGTGTTCACTGAGCCAACTTGTGCGCGTGGCCCGCGTGCGGCTGGAAGAGATCATCACGGCTTTACGTATCCAAGACTGAAGTGTCGTCTCCGGACTCACCGGTCGCAGGCCACCCTGCCGGTTCTTATAATTATTTTAAGTTTCTGTGTGTTTATTGTCAGAGAGAGAGAGCAGGGGAGTGGCTGGGGGTGGCAGGCAGAGGGAGAAGCCGTCTTCCCACCGAGCAGCTGAGCAGGGAGCCCGACGCGGGGCTCGATCCTGGGGTCGCGACCCGAGCCGCAGGCAGACGCTTGACGCACGGGGCCATGCGGGCGCCCACTGCCGGGACTTGTCGTCTTTCCCGCGCGGCACCCTCCGATGCAGGCTGGGGCGGTGTGTCCCCGGGCACCGCTGGTCTCCTGGATGGGTCGTCTCCTGTCCCGTCTGCGCTTCTCTGCGACCGTCCCGGAGGCTCATCGCGTCACACGGCTGTTGCCGGACGTGCCATGAGAACCTGCCCGTGTTTGCAGACCCCACGGGTCACAGGAGACCGTCCCGTGTAAGCTCCCAGAAGCCCGGCTGCCGCTAGATGCCCCGGGAGCGTGTGTGGGCACGAGATGGGAACTTCGGGACGTGCCTCGATGGGCCGGAGTGAATCTCCGCACCTGTCGGGGCGGGGCCTGCCGAGGGGCTGCGGCATGTCCCCTTAGTGGCTTTGGCTCCTCCTTTTTTTAAAAAAATTGATAATTAAATAATTTTTTAAAAATTGATCATTGGCAAGTGGGTGTAACCTGTTGACTTGCTACGTTTCCTACGCCGTGTGAAGGCCGCCACCGCGCGCCGCTAACACCTTCCCTCACATAATGGTCTTCCCTGGGAACTGAAGGCGTTTAGGAGCAGGTCTCCCAGCTTGAAGAACGGGGTGCGGTCTCCTGGCGATGGTGACCTTGCTGTGCGCGTGACCTCCAGAGCGCACGGACCTTCACACTGTACATTCAGGCCCCGCGACCAGCATCCCCCGGCCCCCGGCCCCGAAGCCCCGGTAACCAGCCTCCTCCTCTGTTCCTCTGAGTCCGGCTCTTCTAGACGAGAACATTCAGTGCTCGTCTCTCTGACTCCGCACGGCCTGCGAGGGCTGCAGACGGCGGATTTTCTTCCTCCCGTGGCGGAGACGTAGGTCCATCAGCGACTCTAACCTCTCCTCTCCCCCGCAGGACGCCCGCCATGATTGGCTGCTCCTTCGTGGTCAACAGGAAGTTCTTCGGGGAAATCGGTCTGCTGGACCCTGGGATGGATGTGTACGGGGGAGAAAACATCGAGCTCGGAATCAAGGTTTGTGCGCGGCATCCCTGCCTCCTGCTCTGTTCTCGTTTGTGAGCCGAGCCGCCTGGTCATCCTTCATGTGTATTTAAAGTTTCCTTAGCTGGCGAGCGGCAGAAGCAGTCACCCATCCCCACGCCTGAAAATGTGCCGGTGGCTTGTCACCCTCTTTAGGCAGGGGACCCTGGGCTTTCCCTTCGGCATAGGTTGAACCATGTTTCATGCTTCGGTGACCCACACTGAGCCAGGGAGTTCGGTTCCCATTTCCACCCAGCTTTTCTTCTTTCCGTAATGTGTTCTTCACAGTAGCGTATCTCCTTCGTGAGTATTTCCACGGTCTACGCTTTGACGATTTGTGTGCATCAGGGAATCGTTAAGAGGCCGGAAGCGAGAAGGACCCTACCTGTGGGACCCTTCCTTTAGAAATGCTTCCAAGAAGGCGGACGGGGACGGGGAAGGACCAAGCCGCAGGACGGTCCTCTCGCTGGGCCCTCAGCCCGGTCGGCGTCACCGTTAGGCGGCGTGTAGGTGGCTGACCCTCCCCGCGGGCTTGAGCTGCACGGGTTCAGTTACATGCGGAACGGACAGTGTCCTAAATGTATTTTCTCTGCCTTATGGTCTCCTTAATCCCGTGTTTTTCTCTAGCTTACTCTACCGTAAGAACACAGTACATGATACACACAACACAGAAAACACACGCTCATTGGCTCTTTACGGTATCGCTGAGGCTTCTGGTCCGCAGCCGTGGGCTCGGCGTAGTTGAGTTTTTGGAAAGTCAAGAGTTACACGTGGATTTCTGACTGCACGCAGGTGGTCAGCACCCTAAGCCCCCGTGTTGTCCGGGGGTCCGTTGTCCTGTGTTCTGCTTAAGATTTTGTTTGAAGACATGAATGTCAGGGTAGAAGAAAACGCAGGTTGGCCACATTGATGCATCCCAACCTCGTTGTTATAGAGTTGAGATAAATTAACCGTAGCCAGGAGTTGGCGCAGGGGCAGGGGAGTTCCTTGAAGACCCAGTAAGCACTTCACTGGTACGTCTTGTCCACACCCCAAAGGGTGGGTGCTGGGGAGACCCCCAGCTGGGGCCTCTGTGTCCACTGCCCTTTGTCCTGAACCTTTGCATACCCGAGCCCCAGGCTTGTTGGAAGCCACTCAGGACACAGCTGTAAGGTTTAAAATTCACTGAATTTCTTTTGCCTCCCTCCGCCACGCCTTGTTTCTGTCCGCTCCGGCCGACTCCCAGTGCCGATCGCCCTCCCCAAGCAAGGCTGCCGCTTTGGCGTCCTGTCTCGCTCGTGGACCCCTCTGTCGCTGCTCCGTACCTTCCGCCAGCCCCTCATCGACCCTTGAGCCCCGTTGTGGAATGAAAGGCATCGTGCCTGCGATGGCCCTCAGGGCCGCACCAGCGGAAGGGGACAGTGAGGCCGGCCCCCGCCTCCTCACATGGCTCCCTTCCGAGGACGGCCGGCCCTTCCGCTGCTCTCAGTGTCAGGCCCGGCTTTTCCCTGGATGGGATTTGCATAGGGTTTCTTTGTAAAGCCCCGTAATTAAAAAGCCCGTGCGTATGTTATTATAGTGAAGATACGTGTCGTCCGTTTGGAATTTAACAGAAGGAGAAGGTCTGGACCCGGCGTATTGAACTTGGCCTGTAACTTGGCCCCACATCACTCTCTCCTCCGTCTGGGTCCTTGTGCTGTTCTGCTGCCTTCTCTTTTCTCTGAGTTCTCCTGACCTCCGGCACGCCACAGAACCCACGTAGTTATGGTGAGCGTTGGTTTTCTCCACCCTGCCCTCACAGATCGCAAGCTTTCGGGGCCCAGATCTTTGACGTGTTCCCCTCTGTGTCCCAAGCGTGTAGAGCCGCGCTCGGCCCGGGCTCCTTGGGTGCCCGTTACTACATTCATGCCTGAGGGAACGTCTGTGGGTGCCTGTGAGCGCTCCGGGCAGCCGCCTGGGAGGGGAGCAGCTCACGGAAGCCCCGTGTGGACAGAGTGACGTTCTGTTTGTTCAGAGCAGAGAGACTTGGAGGTCTCTGTCTGCTGTTAGAAGGAAGCCCGTGAGGAGTAAGACGTCACCACAGAGGAGGGGACCGCATGACGGCGGAGCTCTGCCCCGTGGAGCCAGGGGCACCGGTCGGGTCCCGGGCTGCAGGGTCACGAGAGGCTCCCAGATTCGACTGCTGTTGCCCACTGGGTTCCAGGGAAGACGGAGGCCGCGATGGCAGAATCCAGTGCCGAGGCTCGCTGAGACGTCGGGCTCCCCACACTCGCAAGGACGCTTGCTTTGCCGCGTCTGGGATCCTGCAACGGTCTGTACGTGGAGCGCCGCCGGGCCCGGTGCGGGTGGGGGTGACGGTCCTGTGTGGCGGCCCCTCCACGAAGGGGGGCCGGGGCCCCGTCGGCTTCCGTCCCGAAGCAGAGCCCGGCAGAGCACAGCCCGTGTGCCACCGGCCGGCCCAGAGCCTAGCGCGTTCTGCTGCGCAGGGGCCTTTCGAGCAGGCCGGAGCGGGCGGTTCAGGGACACTGACTCCGGCCCCGGCTTCCCTTCCGCTCCCGGCTGTGGGAGCTTCCGACGGGTCAGCGGCCGGTCCCTGACCAGCCACATCAGCCTCTTCTGCGAACTGGTCACAACGCAGACTCTCGGGCCCCGTTTCCCACCTACTGAATCGGATGCTCTGGGCTGCGGTTCCGTGACTTGTATTTTAACAAGCCTCCCGGGTGATTCTGTCGCACACCCAGGCTTGAGAGCCACCGGTCTGCAGCCCGGCCTCAGCCTGCCTCCTGGCAAGGACACACCTTTCCTCAGAGAGCAGGTCAGGTGAGGACCCACGGCTTTCAAAGCCTTCCTGGGGTGTCGCTCACAGCCACCGCAGGCCCACGGGGGCTCTTCTCCCTCTGCCCGGCCCACACCGCCCGGGTGCCCTCGGTGTCAGCACCCACCTTCCTCATGACCTTCACGGGCAGGTGTACGGACCAGGGGACTGCAGGGTTTCTGATGACAGGGCTCCCTCTGTGTGAAGGAATCCACATGTTACAACTGGGTTGGTTCTTTCATTCCGTGCCGTTTCGTGCCACTCAGAGGACGCGTTAGATGAATAATAAATACATTGTCAAGAAAGCCATCCCCGCTGCTTGAAAAAACCCAGAACTTTGTTTAATACACACACACACACACACACACACACATACACACAATTTTCATACAGCGTCCACATATACAGTTATGCAAACTAACCTATAAGAAATTATGCACAATTGGGGTGCCTGGGTGCTCAGTGGGTTAAGCATCTGCCTTCAGCTCAGGTCATGATCCGGGGTCCTGAGATCGAGCCCAACATGGGGCTCCCTGCTCACTGGGGGGCCTGCGTCTCCCACTCCCTCTGCCCTTCCCCCCACCCATGCTCGTGCGCTCTCTCTCTCTCTCAACTAAATAAAACCTTTTTTTAAAAGAAGAAATGACCCCAAATCAAACGTTTTAGTTATGTAGGGAGATTCTAATATGAGAACACTATCTTTGTGGATTTTTTTCACCAAGAAACGGGTCCATCTGCAGTCTTTCTAACACATCTTTGACATTTTTTGTTACTTTTTATTTCCATCCTCAGTGAGTAAAGATGTGTCACAAGAATAAGAATGCAAAGTCTTACTGTGGTTTGGGGAAAAACACCAGCGGGGTTGACTCCTGGGCCGTTGCTCGGGTGAAAGGCAGCTTCCGTGTGACCAGAACAGTGCGTGCGGGCGTGGGGAGTTGGGCTCGTCAGGACTGAAAAAATAAATGAGATCAGAAATGAGAGGTTTCATCTTGTTCTGACTGACATTAATCAGAAACTGTTAACAAGGCGTATCATTGTAACGTGTCCAAATGGGAAGAGAGAAAAAAAAATTCTCCAAGGAGAGCAGACCAGATAGATTACTCTGAAGTGGGGTAAAATCACGTGCCTTCAGACCTCTCTAGTCTAGCAACTTCTCCAGGGAGAAGCGACGCTATCTTTTCTGGAGCCTTGAAGAAAAGGGCGGCACCAGGTCTGCCGAATCCTGTCGGGCAGACGTGCCTAAGGACGGACAAGAGAAGGATGTTATGAGGCCCTCAGACTCTCAGAAAACCTCTTGGCGTGATCGGGTACCTCAGGACCGCGTGTGTACGTTTTAGTAAATATTTGTGAGACTGATGATGCGAGACGCAGGTCTGCAAACTTGAGGGCGTGGGGAGGCACCAGGTGGTAACCTTCTTGCCCACTTGAGCCCCGGGACCTTGCCCTCGGCGCAGCTCCACGACAGTGGCTGCTGAGTTTCAGACTCATGTCATGCTGCGCGACGACGGGCAAAGGGTGTGCGTGTTTGAATTTGCTCAGAGTGACAGTAATGTGCGTAAATGGCAGAGTTTGATCTGGCTGCGGCAGCGGCTGTTTGCATAGTGCCTGGTGTCCCTGGGCCACACCGTTTTCCTAAGGTGTTTGGATGCCATTCTCATGACCCAGGCGGGCCCCAGGGTGGCATCCCTGCCGTCTTGCCCAGCCCGGGACACTCGAGTCCATGACCCTGGAAGCCTGCAGGGTTCCCCAACCTACCCAGGCTACCCTCACAGTTCCTGAGCCAGATCAGGAATGACGGCAGCAGATCTGAAGAGTGGCCTCCTTTACAGGGGTCATTGAGCAGTTGCAGGCTGTCTGGGGTCACCAAGCCCCAGCCCCCCACATGAACGTGGAACGTCCCACTCACGCTGGTCTCAGTGTGGGCGAAACTCTCAGTTTTGCTTCCCACCTTGCCTCTTGTCTCTGTGAAGCTGGTGGTATAATTCAGCCCAACTCTGAAGGCCTGAGAACTGGGAGCTGATATACAGACGGTCCCAGGCTGCGTCCGAAAGTCTGAGGACAACGAGTGCCGATGTCTGAGGGCAGGAGAAGGTGGATGTCGTGGGTCAAGACCAGCTGGGGCTGGTGCCGCGACCCCCACCCCGGCCACTTCTCCATCCATACGGGACGCGTCTTCCAGCACCCTCTTTGCCGTCGGAAGTCCCCCTGCCCTCTCTGAGACCCTTGCTATCCAGAGCTCTGATATCCGGAAGCTTCTGTGAGTTTCGTCTTCCGTTTGGAATTGTTGGGCTCGTCTGTCCCATCTGGTGGATGTTGTGATTTGGATAAACGTGTGGGGAGAGAAACCAGACCACCAGCTCTGTTCAGTTACCCTACTCCTGCCCCTACAGGCATGGGTGTCTGGCCGTGTGAAAATCTTCCTTGTGCAGGATTCGAGTATGTCTGTGATCAAATTCAGGGGGAAGCTCCAGGTCATTTGGGGCTAGGGTTGGCCTTGGGGTTTCACGTACTGGTCTTTGATCAAGATGCATATGTTATAGGTGGCCAGCAGTTCCAAAAGCCTGGAATGCTTTTGAATAGAAAGGGGGCATGTTGAGTGCCTTCTGTGCTCTAGCAGGATGTCACTGGGGCACCGCAGTGACTGACATAGCTTCTGCTTCCATGAAATTTATGGTCAGGCACCAAAACCGTTCCATAACTACGAGTGTGATCAGTCTGAAAAGACAGGCTTGGAGGAGGCTGTGGGAGAATCTGACAAGGGAATATGACTTAGCCTGGGGAGCTGGGAAGAGCCTCCCTAAGGGAATGATGTTTCAGGCTTTAAAAATAAAGTGAATTTAAATAGGCAGAGAAGGTGTGGGTGTGGAGTGTGGGAGTAAGGCTGTTCCAGGAAGCTACAGTTCGATGACACGAGTAAGTCCTAGCGATCCCCTGTGTACTTCAACCTCTGCCAACAGGGTGGATCTTGTGTTGTGCTTTTTTATTGATTATTTTATTGAGATATAACTGACACGCATCCCTGTGTAAACTTAAGTCGTGCAGCGTTAGAATTATACATATCGTGACAGGATTAATGCAACAAGTTTAGTTAGCATCTCCTATAAAGAGAAAGTGAAAAAAAAATCCCTTGTGATGAGAGCTCTGGGGATTTACTCCCTTAACAACTTTCATACAAATCCTAGAGCAGCGTTAACGGTGGTCCCCATGCTGTCTGTGCCCTCCCTAACGCACGCACATCTGTCGCTGGAAGTTCGTACCTTCACCTGCTTTCTCCTCCTCCCCCGTCCCTGCCTCGGCTGACCACAAATCTGATCTTTTGTCCTTAGAGCTTGTTTGTTTTTAGATTTTGCATACAAGTGAGTTCATGCAACACTTGCCTTTCTCTGACTTGCGTCACCTCCTGCTCTCAAGGCATTTAATGCTCTCATGTTGCCACAAATGGCAGGATTTCCTCATTTTTCATGGCTGAACAATATTCCATTATGTGTATGGGATGCGGTTACCTGTTGATGAATACTTGGGTGATTTCCGTGTCCTGGCTATTGTAAGCAATGCTTCTATGAACATGGACGCGCAGACATCTCCTGAAGTTAGCATTTTCGTTTCCTTTGGGTATTTTCCCCAAAGTGGAGCTGCCGGATCATTGGGTAGTTCGATTCTTAATTTTCTGGGGCTCCTCCATCCTTTTCGTTACTGGGCTCACTCATTTACATTCCTACCAGCGGTGCAGAAGGATCCTTTTTCTTGTCTTCTTGGTGATGAGCATTTT